>NC_090932.1:778091472-778399222 GCF_040938575.1 Ambystoma mexicanum
TAGGCAGAACGTCCTCCAACCTGCGAGACAAAACCTTTGATAGAATCTGGCTGTCAGAATTTATTAGGCTTAAGGTTCTGTTAGTCCCCCGGATTGGTAGGGGGCTTACCCTTTTGATGGAAAACAGATATTGTGGCATGTCCAAGTGTCATGGGAAGTGTGCCATTGCTCCTACAGAATTAGAAGATTTTCCTCAGAAGAGTGAAGACACTATCTGGCATCACCCTGTAGAACTCTGCCAGCAAGCCATCTGGGCCCAAGCATTTCCTTAGATTGAGACAATACATTCTTTTTTTAATCGCATCTATTAACAACTCACATGCTAGCATCATTCTCTCATCTGTTGACAAGCCTGGCTGTGCTAACCCCTTACGTGTATGTCCTCCCCACTGGTAACTGGTGACTCAGAATAAAGTTTTTCATAAAGATTCCTGCACTTCTCATTGATCTCAGCAGGATCATACGTTATCCCACCTAAACGCCTTTCAATGGCACAGATTGCTCTGCTCCCAGAGACAATGCTCAGCCTGTGAACTACCAGAGGGCTGCATTTTTCCCCACCCGCATAGTAGGAGTACCTAGTCTTGAACTGTGTCTGTTCCGCCTTCTCACTTAACCGCTTATTTAGCTCGTACTTCAATTTAACAAGTTCTCTTTTCCTGTCCTCACGTGGGTGTCCCATTAGATCCTTCTCCACATTATTTATTTGAGTACCTAGTGACCCCAATTCTCTTGTTCTGGCCTTCCGTTTCTCACTGGAGAGTTTCATCAAGACCCCTCTCATCACACATTTGAAATCTTCCCACACAGTGTCCACCTCCACCTCACTTTCATATTTGCCTCAAGCTAGTGCTCTACCTCTCCTGCCAACAAATCCTCTAACCCATCAATCTCCAAAATAGTCATCTTCAACTTCCAGGTACAGAGATCTCCTAGTCGTATGATCTAGAGACATTCTCATCCTGGTTGGCGCATGGTCAGATGTGTAAATACTCTCAATCTCCACCATATTGAAATTCGGAGTGACCACTCCAGATATGTTGTTGATCCTAGAGTGAGCACCTGAGGGTAAGTTATACTACCTACACCTTTCTATACCTACGTCTTTGCCAGGGGGTTGTCCTGAGGCAGCAGTGTCATGAGTGGTAACTCGACCGACGGTGGTGGCCTGTCTATAGTTTCTTGGAATGTGAACGGAATTAATAATCTGATACAAAGAAAGATTTTATCTCACCTATGTTTTTTTAAGGCAGACATTTCATTGTTGCAGGAAACCCACTTGCCTGACACAGACGCAGAACACATGGGTAAGGGCTGGGTAGGGCAGGTGATACATTCTTCTTATCCCTCCTGCTGAAGAGGGGTTCTGCTTAGGAAGAACTTGCCGCGGGTAGTACTCTCCACTCATAATGATAAAGAGGGGAGGCTGGTCTCCTTAAAGTTGAAAATTCAGAACAATATTATCATGTTTTACAGCATCTATGCCCCGATAGTGAACAATGGCATGTTCTTTGGAGAAGTTGGACACCACTTGCAGAGCGTTGGTGGACAGAACATTTTGTTAGGTGGAGACTTTAATGTGGTGTTGCACCCCTACTTGGACAAAAGCGGTAGAATTCGAGATGGGAGGAATAGAGTACGCTCTTGGGTCACTTATGAGGGAGTTCAATCTACCAGATATCTGGAGGCTGGAACAACGAGGATTCTTAGTATTCTTTAAAATAGCTTACACTGGGGGCAATTAAATGGAACTTAGTTTGCAAGGGACTAGTAAGTACACACGAATAGACTGAGGAGAACATTCACACAAACGTTTTTGAAAAAATGTTTTTAGAGCCCACAGAATAAAAAGCTCTTCTTAGACCAAGTTCTACAAAAGCCCCTCACTTCCATGTTGGTGTGTTATCAATCAAGTGTAACGCAGCTGCAGGAGTGGCAGAGAGGTAGGTGTGTCAGGCCGGGAGGTGACTAAGTAATAGAGAAAGCGGCACACTTGACCAGGAGGTTGTGCGGTTGAGGATGAGACAAGGCACTGAAATAGGAGCTGATGGCACAAGGAAAGAAATGACACTTTGGAAATGGCGCACCGCTAAGAAGAAAAAAAAAACAGGTGGCAGATCTGGAGTAGTGGAGGAGCAGGCTGATACTCAGAGATGCTGGTTGCTAGAACAGCCAAAAGGATGCTATGAATTGCAGAGACACATGAGCCGTTATTACCTCATTACAAGGTCCTAGTTTCTGCGATGCAGCAAGGATTCAACCATAGGTGCTCATTGTCAATGTTGACCAGCTACGAGGTCAATAAAGCTATTAGCCTCCATATTTGCCAGAGCTGCCTCACCCTTACTCCCATGTATCCCATCTTTCCCTTCCTTCATCTATTATTCCGATTGTTTTTGCTTTGAATTAAGTCGGTGGAGACAGATTCGTAAGGCTTATCATTGCAAGCCGCATTCTGAGGAAACTGGTTGGTTGTGGCACTTTCAACATTCCAGCATGCTAACTTTGGTAACATATAGTTTTGAATGTGTTCATTCTCTTAGACATCAATATTTAACGCTTTCCCAATTTATGTTCTTTTTGTCCATGTTACATTTGTCTGAAAACATTGCTTGTAAGTATTTGGGAGTTTAAAGTCATGTGTGTTGACATCAGAACAAAATTCTTTAGTTTGGATCCAGAATTCTTTACATAAGAATCTTAAGATCTTTTATTGTTTCAGAGGTGCCCATTATTATTATGAACACATCAACTCAATGCATATTTTTTTCCGCTCCCAAGGTAGCTATCAAATATATTTGTTTAAATACATCGTTTAGTCAAAGTGTTCTAAGGCTATCATGTAGAAATGTGAAAACAGAAGATAACCTTGACATCAGTTTTTGACGGGCCTAATATTCTTACTAAAAGTGACATTAAAGGATGACTGTATATGGATAACAGAGACTTGGAAGGAACATCTTGCCTCACCTAGGCCCCTAATTTGGAATGCATAAATACATCCTAAGTGCTAAATTGACAATTATTTGTTGCAGACATATATATACTACCCAACAGCAGTCAAAGGCGGTAGTCAGGTGAGTTATGCTATTATAAAGCCTGACCGTGAAGTCTGTATTTGAAGATGGACAAATTAATTCCCTATCATCTAGCCAATATTTACCTGAGATCTTAGATCAGAATGTATGTACTGAAGTCATAGTTCGTTCTTCAGATTCTACCAGCAGGGATTAGGACAACACTGAATTGAAATAATACCATTTCAAATTCAACAGAAAAGTGAATATTCATACATTTTCTAACATAAAAGTCACTGATCAGTGATCCGCTTATAGAGCAAACACCTGTAACCCACAGGACCATTTTTAATCTGGAGGATCTAAGCACGCTAGATCTATGGAAATTGAATGTTTTATCGTCTGTTCAGGATTTCATACTAAGATGTGCAAATAAAGGTAGATAAAGAAGGTGACCACAATCAGGTAGTATTCATTTTGTTGCTAGAACTACTTAAAATCATTGGGAATTTTAAAGCTTGGGTATTGTACTGGCATTGCATATTATTTTAATGAAGTCTAATGCATGACATCACATCCTAGGTATTTGCAATTTAAAAAGTGGACAAATATGGGTGACAAAATTAAATAAACATTTTCACCATAACGTAAATAACAAATTCATTAAATCGTTTAGATATTTGGTATGTGAGGGTTGTACTACAAAGTTAATACATTGAAACATAAGCGTTTTCTAGGTATGTAATTAACGGTGCTCCAAACGTTATAGTTATGCTATATAATAGCTATTTTATCAATAACTTAATTAGACCATGTTATTGTCAGTATTTTATTTTTGATAGCATATCATCATGGCCTGACAGCAATTGTTTTGAGCCAACTAATCTTCCCCGGGCCACACTGCAAATTATTATTAGTTTAAAATTAGATTGGGGCATTTGTTTCTTTTGAACCACATCTTAAACTGAAATAATGTTCAATTTTATAATTAATAATTGTATTCATTGCAAAACTATCCACTGCCCTACTAAAACCATTATACTCAAGTTCGATGGACACTTGAGAGCCATTCGAAAATTGGACCTACGAGTGCAGTTGTATGAAATGTTGTTTATAATTAATTAGCTGGTTTGGCACTTGTTTCAAAAAATCCTTCAAAAATGTATATTATACCAACCGGAAACAAATATAATCAAGAAGAATCCTAAACATCCTAAGAGCCTGACTATAGACAAAATAATGACATTTCTTCCTACAATAATTCTTCAGACTACATTATGCAGCATTGTTTGCTTTAGATACATATCATTGTGTCTTCTCCCCAATAGAAGTTAGCTGTTAGGATAAGTTGTGTTGTTGAATAACGCTCAATAGAAGCTGCACATTAACTTCAATAGCATAGGAGGAAACAATCAATGTTAAATTGTACCATTGTATATAAGCCATTCGCAACAAGTCACGTATGCTGCAGTGCCACCCAGCAGTCATCAATCCATATTCATTTCCAGTTCAGAGCCACATCAGCAAAGCCTTGTGGGTATGCAAATTAGCCTAAATGCAAGCCTTTAGCTCAAACAAATTGTCTTGCTCTTAGGGAACTGTGATTTTTTACACAGTACTCCTTCAACCCAACACAGACAGTTCTTAAGGCTGAAGACAACTGCATACTACTTTCACCGTCATCAGGAATCATTGGTGCAGTGTACTGACAGTTCTATGATCGGAGCATGGGAGCATGTGTAGCAAACACCAGCACCATTATAGTGGGTTAAAAAGGGCTAAAAAAGCCTTCTGCTTTAAAGGTTAAAGTTGAATAAGCCACGTGAGCCAAGTCACACATGCCATAGCACCACCCAGCAGCCAACACTGGAAGTTCATCTCCATTTCAGACTCCCATAAGCAAAGCATTATGGGGATGTAAATTAGCCTAAATGCGAGCCTTTATCTCTAGGATGTTATCTTTGTCTTACAGGGCAGTGCAATTTTATACATAGATCATTCAGCCAAAGACAGGAAGTTCTCACGGCTGCAGACAACTGAATACCAATGTCACCCTTATTAGGGTTCATCGGTGTAGTATAGTCTGACACCCTTTTTATTGGAGCATTGGGGCATGTATAGGTGTATGTATTATCATTAAAAAAACATTACGTTCCTTCTTGTTTGAAGTCCATTGAAGGCTGTATTTTGCGCTATCAGATCATATGCTTTTTCACGATGGGACCATTATGAGTCTGGCGGTAAGACTAAAACAAGATGGTATTTAGAATTCTACAGTTTTTACCTTCTCCTTGATAACAAGTAATCACTGCATGTGACATACCACATGTGGAATATTGAATATACTAGAAGTGGAATTAGAAAATATTCTATACAGTGAATGCCACCCGACTGTTTGTTTGAGTACTGCCTACAAATTGCAGTAAATGATATTATGTCTAAAAGGTGGAACTATTGATTGCAAGTGATGCACATCACCTGAAAGGGTAAAACTCGACCACAAAAAGTGTAAACCCACCATGGATCACCATGCTACCAGTTAGAGCAGTGGTGCACAACATGCAGCCTGTGGGCCAAATGCGGTCCTTTAGGACGTTGTTTCTGGCCCTCCAAGTCATTTAATGAAGTGTTGCCTGGCCTAAAGTCAGTAAATCAGTGATATCAGGTGTGTCAAGCCTCTGTGGTACAGTTTTTCAGGGTAATTAATAGAAATTGACGCACAAGTGGCGCACGCGGCTGGCGCACGGAGTGCGCGTGCAGCAGTCTGCGCCAGCCTCGTGCGCCAAAATCCATTTAGGAGCACAGCGTATTCATGGATTTATACAACCATAAACAGCCGTGGCACAGAGTGGTGCAGCCACCCTGCAGCAGCACCAGTTACGCCCCCAACCCCGCCCCGTGCACCAAAAACATCGCACAAATCCAGTACATGGCGCAAAGGCCAGTGGACCAGCATACAGCCCCCCAACCACAAAAACGCGTGTAAAACTCCCCATGCACGCCCCAGAATGCACGTACCCTGCCCGCGCTAGGCCAATAGCATGTAAAACGCCCCGCGCACGCCCCAGAATACACGTACCCCACTCGCACTAGGCCAATAGCATGTAAAACTCCCCGCGCACGCCCCAGAATACACGTACCCCGCTTGTGCTAGGCCAATAGCATGTAAAACACCCCCGCGCATGCCCCAGAGTACCCGTACCCCGCTCGCGCTAGGCCAATAGCATGTAAAACTACCCGCGCATGCCCCAGAATACACGTACCCCACTCGCGCCATTGAAATTGCGTGTAAAACGTGGCAAACATCCCCCCTGTGGAGTGGGCTGCCTGCGGGGCATGCCCAGGGGTGAAGGGCTGCCTGCGGGGTATGGGGAGGGTGATTGGCCTGCCTGCAGAGCATGCCCAGGGTGGATGGGCTGCCTGCAGGGTATGGGGAGAGTTGATGGGCTGCCTGCGGAGCATGCCCAGGATGGATGGGATTCCTGCGGGCTATGGGGAGGGTGGATGGGCTGCCTGCAGAGCATGCCCAGGGTGGATGGGCTGCCTGCGGGGTATGGGGCGGTTGGATGGGCTGCCTGCATGTATTCTGGGGGTGCGCGTGTAGTATCTAACGCGATAGGCCTTGTGCGAGCGGGGTACGTGTATTACTGGGGTACGCGGGGAGTTTCAAACGCGATAGGCCTTGTGCGAGCGGGGTACGTGTATTACTGGGGTGCACATGTAGTATCACACGCGATAGGCCATTGGCGAGCGGGGTACGTGTATTACTGAGGTGCACGTGTAGCATCACACGCGATAGGCCTTGTGCGAGCGGGGAACGTGTATTAATGGGGAAGGCGGGGAGTTTCACACGCGATAGGCCTTGTACGAGCGGGGTACGTGTATTACTGGGGTGCGCATGTAGTATCACACGCGATAGGCCATTGGCGAGCGGGGTACGTGTATCCTGGGGGTGCGCGGGAAGTTTCACATGCGATAGGCCTTGGGCGAGTGGAGTATGTGTATTACTGGGGTACGGAGGAAGTTTCACACGCGATAGGCCTTGTGCGAGTGGGGTACGTGTATTACTGGGGTGCACATGTAGTATCACACGCGATAGGCCATTGGCGAGAAGGGTACGTGTATCCTGGGGGTGCACGGGAAGTTTCACACGCGTTAGGCCTTGGGCGAGCGGGGTATGTGTATTACTGGGGTATGCAGGAAGTTTCACACGCGATAGGCCATTGGTGAGCGGGGTACGTGTATCCTGGGGGTGCGCGGGAAGTTTTACACGTGATAGGCCTTGGCCAGCAGGATATGTGTATAGTGAGGGCTGTGCGGGGAGTTCCACGTGCTATTTCGATGGGCGAGCAGGCTACGTGTATTCCTGGGGTGCCCTAACGCGAATTGGCAATGTGTGTTCTCCCAGGTGAGCCCTCTCCCCCCTCCCCAGGCCCTGCAGGCAGCCCACAACACAGGGGACTACCCTGCACCCCTGGCCATGCCCTGCAGGCCGCCCAATCACCCTGGCCATGCCCCCCAGCCAGCCCACATGTCACCATGCACAAGTGAGCACTGACACATATCCCCCTGCACCCCCACCCATCCAGCAGTGACAGGCTCCTGCCAGCAGGCCCAGACTCATGTCCCCCTGCACCCCACCCACCCAGCAGTGACAGGCACCTGCCAGCAGGCCCCGACTCATGTCCCCCTGCCCTCCGTCCCACCCAGCAGTGACAGGCACCTGCCAGCAGGCCCCGACTCATGTCCCCCCCAACACGTCATCACGATCCACAATCATGGGCCTTATGGCCACACAAATCACACCCCGCGCCACCCCAGTCCAAACACACAGCCAAGTAGTACATCCACCCCACATTGAAATCCCCATCACATGATACATCCCAAATGGCAAGTATGCACATCAACACATTTCCGTCACACACACACAATGGGTGCAAGTGATAGAGAAAACACACATCGTTACATGCATGAAACCAAAGAGAGAATACCACACATTGAAGTATGAAATAGAAATGTATTAAACACAAAAGCAAGGGAATGAAATGAAACACACAATTATGGAAATAATAAAGAAAAAGCTGCATGTCCAAATAAAAAAAATAATGTGTGAAATCAGAATCCAAATCAATACAAAAGCACATGGGTCCAAAGTGTCTGTCCGTCAAAACAAATCCAAAGTGAAAAAATAAGACTAAACCATTAACCCATGGAATAGAAAAAATAAAAAGTGAAATCCAGTGTTGAACTATATACAAAGTACAAATCCAGGGTCCATGAGCCCAACCATTGAAAGGAAACCTACAAAAAACCCTACCTAATGAACAACTATATACAAAAAGGTGGGGCATTGTCCAAGTGCCCCAAAATAAATAAAAACAGAAAGGAAACCTAACACTAATTAACTATATACAATGGCGGTGGGCAAGTCCTATGGCTCACTCTGTGCTGTCCTGGCCCAGGGCATCATCGAACTCCATGTCGATGTCCCGGAGGCGGGCCTCTCCCCTGGCCCCAAGGTCTCGCAGGGATGCAGTCATGGCCTGTTCCAACTCCCTGCGAGTTGCCTCCAGGCACATGGAGAACTCCACCCTGACCATAGTGAGCCGTGTCTCTTCTACCTGCCGCCGCTCCGCATCTATCCGCTGGCCCAACCGCTGCTACACGGAAGACACCCCCATTCCAGGGTCCTCCTGCCCTGTGGCCGATGCCTGCCCCTCTGATGTTGATGGCCCCGAGCCATCATCGTTCCCACCTTGAGCCTGCTGCTGCCGTCCATGTGCCCTGCCTGATGATGCCGGCACATCCTCCATCTGCTGGTCTCCAGGTGGTGGGGTGTCCACCCCTGCTGGACCTCCGAATCCCGACTGTGGCAGGGATACCATCTCCACCAAGCTGGCTGCGTTGGTTGGGGCAGGTCCACAGGGGGCCCTGGTGGAATCTGGGCCGGAAGACGGCACGGAGAACGACTGGCGCATAGTCTGCACAGAGGAGGAGAGGGCCAGCAGAGTGCCTGACACATGTAGGAACCCTCCGACCAGGGCCCCTCCCAACTGGTGCACGTTGGCACGCAGCTCTTTGTGATGACGTGCGTGGTCCCCCCAGGAAACACGCACGTCATCACGAATGCCACGCGTGCGCAACGCGACACCAATCAGGATGGACTCCACATGGTCACGGGTCTCCCCGTCCGCATGTAGTGGAGTGCTAGATGACGTGGGCCTCCCCCCTACCTGCGGATGGGCCTGGGACGGGGCATCCCTGCTGGTGCATGGTGGTGCAGTCACAGGGTCAGGGACAGTGACATGCACAGGCCCCTCCGCAGTGACCTGTGCTGCCTCTTGCCCCTGGCCCTGGACTGCACCACTTGCACCAGTGGTAACACCCCCACCAGGCCCCATGTGCAGCTCAGTAGCGGCCTCCTCCTCCTCTGTGCACACCACCAACCTGGATGTCTCCGCACCGTCTTCCGCCATCGCAAGCCCCTGTGGGGGCTCACCCGCCCCTTCCGCTGCAGCCGTAGTGGCAGACGCGGCACCAGTCCCCTCGCTCCCGGATGATGGTAATTCCTGGGAGAGTGGCTGGGCCCTGCGTCGCCGGCCGGTGGAGGCATCCCTGCCGCTTTGCTCCACAGCGCCATCTCCGCCCTCTTCTTCACTCGACACTGTGTAGAGGGAGACATAGAACACAAGCATCAGGGTACTGTACAATAGTCCCCTAGACAGGAAGCAATAGCACATGAGTGGCCATGTCCCTCCACAACACATGTGTCAATGCAGGCAACACACATGCAGAAACAGGCACGGCGCATGCAATCAACATTTGCATCCATGTCCAAGGGCCTCTATTAACATACAATGTTGTGTTTAATCTCACATGCATCATGGGTCATACTGATCCCATGCACACACATCACCGGAGGCTCATGTATCTGGCCCTGTACACCACAGACACAGTGGATACAAGGATGACAAGACTGCATCAGTCACAGACATGTGTCATGCATCCATGGCGTTTCAAAGTCACACACAGGCTACTCAGACACACAGACATGTACACCATACATGTCCATGACAGCAGCACCCATCTCTTACACCCCATCCATGTCCAAGAACAGAGACAAGCATGCATTCATGTGTGCATTCCGCATGCTGCTCCGCATGTTACATTGTAACACATGCACCATCCATGTGGTTCACGCATGACTGGTCTCACATGCAGCACCATGATGTCCCTGCACACACACATCCATACATGGCCTATGTCACACATACAGGCAAGTAGATGACTACCAGCACACTGCTACATGCCCTGTTTCACACAGCAATGCATGACCACTTAATGCTCAACTCCAGACGGGTCTGCCTCTGAAGGATCTGGACGCGGAGTGCTGGGCTTATGCGTTCCAGGACCCTCGTCTGGATGTTGGTCAGGCGGACCCGGAACCCCTCTGCATCCTCTGCCTTCACGAGGCACCGGGCCTTGTTGAGGGTCCTGGACCTGAAGTCTTCCCAGCACTTCCGGACATGTTGCATGTCGCGGGCTGCCACCCCCTCCTCGTTGATGGCAGCCACAATGTCCTTCCAGATCCCCTTCCATCCTTCATAGTCGGCGCGTGAACATCCAAAGAGGGCATCATAATGCCAAAGGACTTGCTCCACCAGGATGCCAACTTCTTTCTCACAGAAGCTGGCAGCCCTCTGCCTCTCTGCTGTGGGGTTGCCATTGGTGCCAGATGGTGTTGTGTCGGACATGGCAACCCCCGAGGCAGGAGTGGGTGGGCAACTGGGTCCTAGGGCTGGGCTGTGGAGCGATGGTACAACAGTCGGGAGTCTTCTGTTCCAGCAGGGGTGGACACAGCAACTGGACCCCTGCAGATGGCTGACGTGCAGGCACCAAATAGCAGGGCACGTGGGCAGCAGGCAGGCAGGCAGCAGCAGATGGCAGGTGGGAGCGTGCTCGGGGCTCTGGGGGGCAGGAAAATGGCCTTCTGGCCAGGAGCGTGGTCTTCCATGAATTGTTGCGTGGCCAGCTTGATATGGAGTGATTTGGCACATGAAAAAAGTGCATGTCAGCGTGTAATTCAAGGAAAGGCCCATGGCGCGTAAGCGCGTATGTGACATAACACGCGCGGCCATTTCCCTGACACAGGTTTAGGGTCCCACGTGGGTTGCCATCACTCTGTACGCGCTTTTCGTGAGAAGCGGTGCATGTGTTTTCCAGGCGTTGGGGTTCACACGCGATTACTTCACAGTGGGTGGGTGTTGGCTCCACGTTCTTCTTCTACATGCAAGGCAGATGGTGAGTCGCACACATTCTATTGTTCCCATTGCGGGTGTCCATGTTTGTCGCATACCCTTTTTTTATGGGCATACTAGCCTGCGTGTTGATCGTGTACGTATTTTTTGTGTTCCTGGCTGCCACAGCGTACTGCGTGTGTTTTTTTACACGCATGTGAGCAACAGGGGTCGCTTATCTCTTTTTCTTGATTTTATGGGATGCCTGTGCGTTGTGTGACACATCTTTTTCTCCTAGGGGACCACAGAATGGGACATTCATTGTGGCTGTATATACGTGTTTTTTGTGTGCGCACATTTTTGTAATGCGCAGGGACGCTACCGCCTGCCTTCGTGTGGTGGATGTGTTTATGCCTGTGCGTGTGTTTGGCCGTGCGCGCGTTTCCCCTATTCGATTCCATGAATATGTGTGGTTCGTGTGCGTGTGTGCGTTCCGTGTATTTCCCTGCAGTATTTCCCCAGTTACGCCTTAATTTTCACGCGTTGTTTCCAATTCCGCACGTTATGCCCCGTGTTCCGCCCACTTTTTGGTGTGTGTGCTAATGTTGTGCGCTTTTGCTGTGCGCGTCGCGCACAGCGTTCAGGATGTTGCAATGATGTGTGCGCCTGTGTACGCCACACACAGGTTTGGCACAGATCCCGAGGAAAACACGCACAGGGACTTCCATGAATCGCACGCTTGCCCAGCTTGCGCCAAGATTTTCGGCACACGTTTGTTCCATGAATCGGCCCCTTAGTCTTTGCACTTTGCATCATGATATGTGCAGTTTTAAAGGGGCTAGGCATAATGCCTCACAGTAAAAAAGTCATTAATAAAAATGACACCTTTAAGACCATGTTTTTAACTCAAGTTTGTGAACCGATGCTCCTACAACCCGCACATTCACTTTGATAGTTCGGCCCACCGCGTGGGGCGTATGTGGCGCATTCGGCCCTCAGCTGTACACCCATGAGTTAGAGCATTCAATTTAGAAACGCATTGGGCCTCATTACGAGTTTGCCAGTACCAGAACATGATGGTAGCACCGGTACCGTTATTAACAGTACCGGTGCTACCACCTTCCCTATTCCCATTGAGCCCTATGGGGCTCAAATGGGTATGGGGAAGAATTTTTTCCGTCGCCCAGAAAAGGGCAATTACCGGGTCCAGCAAGGTCATAATGACCCGGTAATTGCCCTTTTCTGGGCACTGTAAAAAAATGAATACCAGCAGCAGCCGGGCCTGTACTACAGGCATGGCTACCGCCAGCCTCGTAATGAGCCCCATTGGCTCTTGAGTGCAGTGGATAAATTACAGGATACAGAATTACAGGAGCCAATTGAGACAGAGCAGGAAAGAGCACAGAAGGAGGAGAGACAGATCATTGTCAAAAGGGTCAACCCGTGACCCTAGATGCTCCTCAAGGAGCCTAATACCTAATAATAACATCATCACCTCAAGCCGTTCATAGAGGGGTAAATTGAGATCATTATCAACATCTACACTGATGTACCACTTCTACCGCAAGGTGGTGGTCATGCTACATTTTTTGTGCAGCAAGGAGCTTCGACCACTCAGTGGGGCCATGTTCTCAGCCGTTCTGCGCCAACTGTAGGAGTTTCTGCTGGTCTCTGCTCATATGTAAAGCTCCTTCCCCACCACCCATGCGGAAATCAGTGCTGCCAAAGCCAGCTTCCGTAACATTTCTGTCTTTCCTACAATGTTGGGGCCACAGACTATGCACACATTGCTTTTTATCCCCACCCAAGGGAGAATGTCTTCATGAACTCCAAGCAGCATTCGCTATGACTCCCGGTAGTATGGTATCCGTCTCCACATGACCCAACATGCAGAGTTGCTGGGCTGAGTGGCAAGCCTTCCATGAATTGTAATGCCATGATCATTCTTCTCAAATTGTCTGTCAAGTTTACTAAATTGGCTGGGAGGATAGCTCAGGGGCTATGCACTCGCCTTGGAAGCAAGATGACGTGGAGCAACACAGCTTCGATCCCTGCTTAGAAAACTCTGGCTATTAAGCGCATTATAAATAAGCAATTACATTACTAGGATGCACTTGCATTACAAAGCCATTCATGTGTATCATTGAACTCAGGTCATTTAAGCACTTGTCGTTCATACCCAACCAAAGTGTGGAACAGCTGCTTTCGTGCCTGGGCTAGTTCCTGCACCAGAGTGTGGCACCTAAGTGGCATGAGCATGGAAGGTATTCTGGGAAATAACTGTGTGGAAGTGGGGCATCTGAGGAAAACCCATTGCCTTTCGTGTAGGTGGTGCTCCCAGTTGTGGAAGAAGTGGTTGGTCCTGCTCCTTCATATTCAAGGGATAGCCTTTTTGCAAGAAGACCGCTAACCATTGAGGTGGCCAAGGCACATTGCTGCCTGTCATACTGCCACTGGTTTCCTGGCAATGGGCAACTTGAATAATGAGTATTCAGAGCTTTCTGTTCCCATTTGATGGTTAGTGTTAGGTCTTCATTTTGTGCTTCAATATATTAAATAAAGAATGTTGGTGATGATGATTGGCCAAAGTTGTGCAGGGTTCCCAGGTTTGACAGAGGGATCCGCGGTCCTGCGCACTGGCAATCTTCTCCAATAAATGGGGTCGCATATGGCAGCACAGACCTGACATTCCCGCTATGTTCCATGAATGCTTTACTTTGCTCTACAAAAAGCCTCACTGTCTCAGCCAATGCTCCGTTGCACATCCTCCACCATTTGAACCAGACAAAAAACGCAGGCTCGCCTCCCTTCACCACACAGGATGAAGGTGTGCAGCAAAGAGAACATCCTGCCCACTGCATGTTGCATATACCTGTATGGCAACCGCTTTTGCATCCACCTGACCTCAATTTTCTGATATCATTTAGCAGGTGAATCTTGCTACCATTCATGCCATCCAGGGGCCCCAGAAAAAGCATGAGACAAACTATAATGAGACAGTCATCAGGGCCCATATCATCACTGAGATTGCATTTGGGCTCCAGAGGGCCAGGTTCTGGTGGTTGCGCCTCACAGGAGGAGCGCTGCAGTACATCACACTCACTGTCCTGTGCACCCTGATGTACATTCCTGGGGATCAGAATTCAGGTGCTGATGCCTGACCTGGAGACCCAGAAAGTGACCAGGACGAGGAAGCACAGCACAGCATCACCCGCCTGGACCGTGTTAAACTTGTGATGGCCGAGTCATCCTTTAGGAGCTGTTTGACAATTTTCTACAAAGGCATTAACTATATTTTGTTAGCTTTTTCCCTTTTGACTTGCGATTTTGTTTTGGAGGAGGAAATGCTGCATCCTGTCTTATTCCTCACACATTAAAAAACAAAGTACGCCATGATTTAATTCTACTGTCAGTTATTGAAATGACGCCGCCATCTCACCTTTCCTAAATGAGTTCACATCACGCAACCCACATTACCTTCTTCTCCCCAGACCATTACCCGTCACCGACCCCCCACAAGTTCCCTCTCTAACTAAACCCAGCACCTGTCGCATACTTATAATTTCTGCATCACGTCACTGTTGCACAGGGCAAGTGGGAGTGGGGATTCGTGCTTCTATAGCAGGCCACTTCCTGCAGCAGCTGTCAACACCGGATGCCAGTGACGAGTGGGCCTGGCTGTTTGTGTCGTCCCTGTAGCCAACATCTATAGTTATCTCAAAGGTGTTGGTCAACAGCTACTCCATGGTGCAGAGCATAATGCCAAATGCTCAGCCGGTCTTTCCCGTGGCCTTCCATGTCCAGGTCTACTTTGTGTTCTAATGAAACCTAGAAGCATGTTCACTTCACTGGATATGGATGATTGCTTCCTGATTCCTACCTTCTGGCCAAGTTAACCGAATGTTTCCAACTGAAAAGTCCTCAAGCACTTTCTGTGTGCCTCCACAGCCTGCAAGCACTGCACACACGATGTGCTGAATAGTAGAGGAGGGACCCCTTGCCCAGAATTCCCTGATGACACCCCTGTCTGATTCATCTGGGGTGATCAGTTGTGCCCCCACATGAACCAGAAAGGTTGTCATCCGCTTCAACCTCTCCACTACTGTCCCGTTATTTCACTGTGGTACATGTAGGGGTGACAATGAAATCTGCCTGAGGGGGTAGCAGATAATGGATGCTTGTAATCAACTCACAGCCACCCTGACAGTGGCAAGAGGTGGTCGCCATCAGTTTCGTTCCTGCCAGCAGATTGATTGACAGCAGTGGTGGTGGCAGCAGTTGCACTGCTAGTGTTGGTGGCAGACCCTTACCTTGTAGGGGCCAGAGAGACAGCAAACTCGAGATTGCAATGCTATTAAAAAATGCATCCTATCCCATCCACCAATAACCCCTTTCTGTCACTGCCAATATGCTGCTCTTCGGCATTTTTCAGCCGCCACACTCTCCCACCCATTTTGTATGCCAACGTGCTGCACATGTTGAAGAATTCACGCTCCACCTATCTTTTCTGCTCCTCATTTCATCATGGAGAACCACCTGCAGGGTTGCTGCATCACTGATAGCAAAGACCCGGTGTCCCAGCAAAACCTGGTGAGCTGGCGACAGGGGGAGAAAAGAGCAGCTATTCTGGCCCGACCAGTGCCTGACAAACGCCTTAAAAGTGCACCACCCCAATGGACAAACGTCCAAGCAGGCCACTGAGCCCAGCACCTGAGCATGTTGGAGTCAGGTTTGAGGCATCTCTCACCAGCATATTCAGGAAGGTAAATGGATGACTACAGTCCTCAAATTTGAAGCAGTCGTGCCTCTGAAACAGGAGTTCATGCATCCCATAACCCTTAGCAGGTAACTCATGTTACTATCTGAAGTTTTCCAAACAGACTTTTTCCTCATCTTCAAACTCGCAGATGCTTTTTTTTGTCCCTCATGGGATACAATGTATCTGTTTGAAAGAGAGCATGAAAGAGAGCGATAGGGGATTGATCCTTGGTATTGCAAGAAAGAGAAATTGACATCTGCGCACATGACCTGGTGTAGGAGTGCAGGGTTGCAGATGTCTTTGCCTTGTAAGGCATACCCCCCGCCCCCGCCTTCTCCAGAATAACCAACTCCCTCTTCTAAGATCTCCTACCCTCTTGCAGTACACACACACCCACCCCTACAGACTGCTGCCACAGATGTAAACAGACAGATACATGGACAGCCATATAGGTGGATAGATAGATAGATAGATAGATAGATAGATAGATAGATAGATAGATAGATAGATAGATAGATAGATAGACAGACAGACGGACGGACGGACGGACGGACGGACGGACGGATAGATAGATAGATAGATAGATACCACTATATAAAGCTTCCTATTGTTACTTTTTTCTATAAAATGGCCACCAGCTAAATTGCACTATGGTGGAGCCTCTGAGTTCGGTAAGCAACACAAATGATCCCTTTTAGCCCTTGGCCATCCAAAATTTCTAACCGTACTATGCACAAATTTACACCTGCTGTTTCATTCACCTTTTTTTCTGCCAGTTTCAGACCCAATTTTTCCCTGTTCCTGCTATATGTTGGGGGCTCTGGCCTCTGTCTGTAAATTCGCCATTGCTACAATTGCGTTGTCCTCACTTCCAATGCTCTAGTGGCGCATTGGGGGAGGGTGGCGTGGATTAGTATGTTATTTGGCTGCCCAACTGGGATTTCATCTCCGCACCTGGGCCTTTCTGTTCTCGGGCAGTGAGGGGTGGTGGCATGGACGGCGGTCTGCAAGACCTCTCTACCCATGCAGAGGTGCACTCTGTTGACCGGACCTTGTTTGTGGTCGGCTTTCTCTTCCAGCTTTGGATTCCCACCCATCGCTGATATTCACAGGACCTTTCATAGCGCATTTAAAAAAAAAAAAGCGATATATTTTTCCTGTAATATTTCATTTGTTAAAATTCTTTTCGGTAAAATCACATGGAACCCTTCCAAATCTCTCCTGCTCCCCTTTCTTTGTTTGTTTCCCAGTTCTGTTTATGATTTTGGCACGTCACGCGCCATAATCTAATTCCAGACGCTTTCCTGAGAACTGGGCCCCTCGGGATACGTGGGGGCTGATATACATTCGTTTGCACTAGGTCAGCTCGTCAGGCTGAAGGGAAGGTTTGCTTCTTTTCCTTGAAGGTCCAGTTTCTACCCCTGGAATCCTTTACACCCAGGGTGCGGCGATCTAGCTGCAACTCTGAACTCTCTGCTGGGCCCTATACGCACCCCTACATATGGCAAAACCATCCATGCCATCCTGCTTGCCTCGCAGAGGCCTGGCTGTCGGTGCCACTGGCATGAGCTTTGAAACAGTATTTTCTTATTGTATAAGCGCCTAACAAGCAACCAGTAAATAAAATAAATAAATAAATGCTTGTCTGTGTTAGCTGCGGCCACGCACTGCAGCCAGTGCTTCTGCGGCAGTTTTCATTCCCTGGTCCCCTCTGCCTGGGCCTAGCTGCACGCAGAGTGGTTGGCAGAGTACTCTTCATGCTTTCAGGGACACATTCGTTCAGCAGAGCGTGTTGTCGCTTTATTGTTCTAACTTAGCGGGTGAAATGTTTTGCATCTGTGGCTCCCTTTGGGACATTGGCTTACCGTAGTGAAAGTTGGCTGGGTGGAGCTTCGTTTGCGTTGTTTCGTTCTCACTGATGCTCTCGTCTAACAGCTGCAGCGTCCCACTCAGCTTTAGTCCAGTACTGGAGCCTGCTTAACTCTCGCCACTTGCCTCTAGAGCAGGGTTGTGCAAGTCCAGGCCTCCAGGGCCGGAATCCCGACGGGGTTTCAGGATATGCCTCACTAGTATTGATGAGAAGAAATATTATATGCAACTTTATCTCATGAATATTCATCAAGGGTATCCTGAAAATCCAAAATGTTTCTGGCCCTCGAGGCCTGGAGTTTGACAACCTGCTCTAAAACATCCACTGTAGCAAGGAGCCACTCACGGATCTGTCCTCATCAACCGACACCTGCTGCTCTATCCTCCCACATTTTAGAAACTATGGAAAAACCTTTTGTTTGTTCCAACCCAAAACCACATCCCTATTTTCCGCGTACAGATTTAACTTTGTCTATCGATTACCCTTCACCTCCCTTCACCTCTTCACTCCTGTACCCTCATGCCTTCATCTCTCACCTCCCTTATCCCTTCACCAATCCCCTTTCTGAACAGTATCCCTTTACTCCTTTGCTTTATCCCTCCTCCTGCTTATGCCCTCCCCTCCAAACACCTCTCTCACTCCTGTCACTTCAATCTTCACTATTCCCTTTATCACTCCCTTTCTGTACTCCTGTCTCTTCACTCATCTCTCTTACCCCTCCTTTAGTGTGTCCGTGCACCTCACTTCATTCCTGACCCCTCACCCCATCCCTTCACCCCTCTTGCTTGTCTCTTTTGCAGCTTCACTTCTGTCCCTTCACCTTACTGCAGAGCCATTCACTCCTGTCCCTTCTCCACTCCCCTTTCCTTCTTTTAAATTTAAAAATGTATTAAGAATTGTTGCATAATAAAAAAATGGTAACATAACGTATGACAACCATTGCAACACTTTGGCTCATCAATCACTAATCAATTCATGAGCCACAGGGACATCATTTCACCAATTTGCCAGGGGAAGTGGAAGCTAAGAGGCCCTTGACCTCTGATGACATCACAGAAAGTGATGTCATTTGACCCCACCCCAAAGTGACATCACGGGAAGGGATGGAACACAACCTTTCACTCCTTGACAAAACAGGAAGTGGCATCACATAGCATTGTTCTTAAGTACACTACGATAAATATGGTTACAATATCACTGCAATGTGATATACATTTCATAGAATAATGAATCAAGATATGTATCATTAATATCAGTGTGTATTGGCCCATATTACCAAATTACTGAGAATGCAAGCAGACGTCCAAGTTCAAATGATAATGATGTGTTATTGTATAGCACTTACACTTAAGTGATTTCTAAAGAACAAATATACATACAATATCACCCAAACTGTGTTCATATTCATTTATAGACCTCAGAAAGATGAAAGGCCGAGTTGACCTTGCCAGGATTCAAACCTGCAACTTGCATATCAGACACATATCACAGCAGCGAGCGCTCAACCCACTGAGCTTTCTTACCAGTTATAGCTATCATACAGAGGTACCAGGGCAGATGTCAGGGGTCGCAGTCCCGACCCCTGACGACCCGCAAACGATGTCGCTGATGAGCCAGTCTGGAATCCAATTGATGAAATTATTAGGCTAATATCTAAGACGCAAACTTTAAATTAAATTAAGTAAAGAACAGGCTCCTACTCCGTGAAAAGTAGAGCTGAAGGAGTCAATATCTACTGAAAAGCAAATCTATATGATATGGAAGCTGCATACTGATGAGTGGCACAAGTAACAATGCAATAATCCCCTTAATTGCCTGATGTAATGCATAATCCTTTAACAAACAACAAGATAAGAAGTAGAAATCGTAAACTAGCTCTACTCCCCTTCCTTATCCCTTCATCCTCCTCCCTCCTTATCCCTATCACTTCACATCTCCCCTCAGTATCCTTTCACCCCTTCTCACTCCTCATGGATACAGCAGTCGCTCATCAAGGGTTTGGAATCATGGGCATTGGGCAGGATTTGCATGGCTCAGTATGGGTTGTGTCGGCAGAGTCACTTTAAGGGATTGCAGGATGTTTCTTTGAGGGAGTCTATCCCAGTACTTCAGGGCGCTCAGCCAAAGACCCTCTCAGCATGATCATGCCTCCTCCACTGCAAAAAAGTCTATGTCCCAGATGGCATCTTAACGCATGGTCGCAATACCACCATGGTACATGTTTGCCCAAAATATAGCATGTCTTTATCTTACATATTGTGTAATGTATACACTTCCTCTATTCAACAAGTATATTTAATTACAGCAAAACAAAAGAGGTAATGGCTGCAAGGTTTAGAATTAACCTTAACCTCTGGCATTGCTCTGGGCAACCCTCCAGACCACTGTTCTTCGCCTGCCAAGCCATTACAAAAGGGAAAAGACCATATGCAAATCAGGCTTGGTCCCACCCCCAAAAGGGGCAGTCCAGCCCAGACTGCTTGGTCACATCCCTTCTGCACAAGACCACAAGCATCACCAGACATGTTTCGGCCTCGTTGGGCCTCATCAGATACGCATTGCATTTGACACTAGTGCATATAGTGGCCTATTTGAAGTGCAGTTTTTGCCACTATTGGCCACATGCGCACCTCGTTTTCTTGTGAAAGAACCGTGGGCTCGCTTGGTGCACGCCAGGTCTCTGAGGGAATCAATCGTGTTTCATCTAAGCTCTTGGGTTTGCACGATGCCCAAGGGTGCATTCCTTGTGGCACCTAGCCTTTTGCTATTTTTTTTATTTTGTATTAAGTGTTTCAGTTCAAAATAACTTTTCACACATCTTTTTATAAACCGATTACAAAATCTTTAAAATAAAATACGAAACCACCATTACTAAAATTACAGCCCTTTCAGCAATATCAAAACTGCAAAGTTAATATCATAAGAAAATCAAAACACATTTGGAGTGCTGTCATTCACATTCGGAGACACATCGATTACTCATCCTTTTAATTTGTAATGGTCTCAAACTGGCTATATATATATATATATATATATTTTTTTTTTTTTGACACAACTTGGAAATTGTAATGTACCAGCTAACAGGCAAATCTGACAAAAAGAATTTTACCTTATCTCGTCAAGATCGTGTAAGAACTCACCCAAATACACGATGTATACAGGGTCCAGCAGTCTACGCTGCGTCATAGTGTGTCTGTTTGCATTATAAAAGCCAATAAAAAAATAAGTCCCTTCTAAGGATTACAAGGTCGTCCACCCAATTAGGGTTCCTGCCTATTTCTTTAAATATCTTTTCATTTAATCTTGCAAAGTCTTGCAATTGATGTCTGCCCTTAACTTTCATATAGGGGCTCAAAATGGCTAGCAGAGGGGACACGGTCAACTTTACTGCTTTAATGTAATATGGGCCCTTACGCAGATGTAAGAGACCAGCCAATGATGCGAGGCCTGACTCTACTCTTAAAGTCTCAATAGGCACACACTGCGGGTCGCAGGATTCTTCTCCAAATTATCTGTTATATTTTTTTGTAGCCAATCGGTATCTATCATTTGGGTAGCCTTTAACCCATATAAGATGCTGGGCCAATACCCTGTTTATATACCTGAACCACCTTTTGTTATTTAAGGTCCTTTTCACCTCAATGTCTGTTGACAGCCAGAAACACAGCAGGAATCATACACGTAGTGGCTACCATATAGTTACTCACTGTGCTGCATACGTTGTGCCTATAGTGGCTACGTCAGTGTAGCATTCTTGGAGGGACAGTAGGAAGGACTACTTTGAAGTTTTGTTAGGATGGTTTGAGTGGACAGCGCATAGCCACATTGCTTGGTGTGCTTGCTGAGATATTGCTTGCTGTGCCTGCTGAGATATTGCTTGGTGTGCCTGCTGCGATTTTGCTTGGTGTGCCTGCTGAGATATTGCTTGCTGTGCCTGCTGAGATATTGCTTGCATCCCTCAGTGTAAGGAAAAGAGGAGGTCTTCTACTTTGTCACTGAGTGTGGCCTGGTTGGCGAGCTTGGTATTTGTCCATTACATTAAAAGGGGACATGGTACTAGCATTCTTCCTCTAAATTATTTCAGTTTTTAACAATAGAGCAGCCTTCTAGTTTACAAACTGCAGGACGTCCCATCTATAAACATCTATATCAATACATTCTTGTCTAGTAAATGGTCAGGGAACAATGAGAGTTTTATCCACTTGATCGGAAACATTTATTTCATAGTAAATTTCACCACTCCATCCAAATACATTTGGGCACCAGCAAGTGACCATCAGGTGTGGCATTCTGCGGTACGGTCCACACTCCCTATCCATCTTCCATTTGGTGTTCAACGCTTTCACCTGTCACACAGTCCCCTCTTGGCTCAGTCACTGTCACTTCTGATCACTGGCTGGGCAAGCCCAGACAATTCCGGCTGGGGTCTGGCAGGTTTTGGTAACACTTAACAGGCGAACAAGCCATCATACTTCAAGAGGACGCTTGAGCACCCTAAAGCTCATCCCCCAAAGACATATTCGCCAACTTTCAGTAATCCTTCAAAGTATTTAAAACTGTCCTCCGAGGAGCAATATGCATTACCCCTTCTCTGATCAGAGGCATGCGTTGATCGCTCGTCACTGACACTACAAGCATGCAAACTATCACAAACGTCATCCCTACCTTCCATCACCTCGATTACCTTTACAAGTCTCTGGTGTGTTGTTAACTGTGTTCTCTCTTCATCTCTTCTCTTATCTGGTTACCTATTCCTTTCCTCTGCAGACTAAGACCTGCATGCCCCTGGCCGGGGCACAATATGCCACCTGTCTATAAAGTGGCATATCGTGCCCCGGCCAGGGGCATGCAGGTCTTAACCTGCAGAGCAAAGGAAAAGGGCTGTCAGGCCACTAAAATGGAGACTAGAACTGTTTTAAAACCACTAACATAACATAATTTTCAAGGATGGATGATGATTGCTGAACTCGATTCCATTTATTTGCATCGGCATGTCTTTAGCTATGTATTTCTATGTCCATCACATTTGCACTCAATGTTGTTTTAAGCATAATTTCGCTTATTTTTGAAATGCTATACCTTTTTCTCTTTAGGGAAGTGTTTTATTGCATATGAGTAGGCCTGAACAAAACGTCACATTTCTTATACCTGCATAACTCAATCATATTAATGAACTTCCACAAAATACTTTTTCTCCATGTTTTTTCCATCATAGGATATGTAACCTTGGCCACAATTTCGGTCTCTTAACTGGAATAATTGAGGAAAATGAATATCCTGCAAAAGCTTAAACTATCAGGGGAAAATCAAAACTTTTTACTATACATTACAGATTTTCCTATGAACAATGATGGGTAAAAGACTGAAAAATTAATTACTGGTACTTCACTGTTAGGAATTTTTGAGAAGCAAAATGGGGCAAATTGTCTCGAGTGTGTTTGATTTATTTATTGAACATTTTTCGCCTATACAGCAAGTGTTTCCAAGCGCCACCAGACAAAAAGGGGGATGTGGGGATTGGAGAAACAAAAATAACGTTCCTACTGGGCCCTGTGTCATTTGGATAGTGCAAGTGCAGTATCAAGAAGTTCAGGGGGAGGGTGCAATCAGGGTGAAGTGATGGAATAGGGAGAGAGAGAAGTGCTGAAGGGAGGGGGCCCCAGGACTGGCAAGTGCTAAGGGGAGCCAGGAGGGAAAGTGCTCGAAGAACCAGGGGTGGGGATCAACAAGTGCGAGGACAGGGGTGGACTAGACTCAGTAGACTAGTCAGGAAAGGGTGTCCGAGGGCAAGTGCTGGTAAAAAGGGTAACAGGGGAAGACTGGTCAACGGAGGGCCTGTTCCCAGTAATCCTCATAAGGTGGGGCCTAGCAAGGGAGGGGAGAGAGAAGGAGGAGGGGAAGAGGAAGGTCCTGGGAAGCTTTGGGAACTTAAGGAGATCCGGCCTACGTCCGAGAGGGGGAGGGAGGCTGTTCCATAGGGAGGCTCCTGCCGAAGAAAGAGATCTACTCCCCACTCTCTGCTTGGAGAAAGGTCTGATCTGCAGAGAGTTGGAACTAGAGGACCGAAGGACTCTAGCAGGGAGATATTTAGGGAGAGAGAGTTGGATGTAGCGAGGTCCCAGTCCCCAGAATGCCTTGTAGATGATGCAGAGGGTCTTGAATTTGATCCTTGCAGCCACCAGGAGCCAGTGAGAGATTTTAGGGCTGGAGAGATGCAGTCCCTGGGCTTGAGGGCAAGGATAAGTTGAACAGGGTGGAAGGATGAAAGAGGCAGATTAAGGAAGAGACTGGTGCAGTGAAATTAGAGCCCTTTAGGAACGTGCATGTAATGGATGGGATCACTAGGAGAATAACTCCTAATCCAAATAACCGAATCAACTCAGGAAGATGGCAAAATACTGTTTTATTAACAATTACCTAAAACAGGGAGTTTACAATGAATATCAAATGGCGTACGCTCATTTTCTCTCAGCATTCTGTCCACATACAATAGCTTTTACATCACAAATACATCAAAGGTGATGTCATACTATGTGGCAAACTTTGAAAAACCTATCAAGGGTTGGGATTGGCTTACGGGGAACATCTAAAAACAAATTCTATAGGAACTAGGATTGTGATTGACTGTGCACTATCAGGAGGACAACATATGCCCACCTCTAAAACAGGGTCATCTTCAGAAACATTATATACATGGTTTCTCATTTGTTTTCAAACTATAAGGTCCTTAATTATATGTACCACTACAATTGATTGACATGGTTTTACCAGGCCTGGAAAATTCGGTTCACTTAGCAGCACGTAAGCCCTGTCCCAGGTGCAATGAGATGGGGCATGACGCTACCTACGTCCCCACCCAAATAGCCCAGCATCTCTCATCACCCATGCTTTCTGCCATAAAGATTGTCTTCAGAGTACATGGGAGCGAAAGCACTCACTATTGTGTTCTGGGACTCCAAGTCCGAACTCTATTTTCATCCTTGACTCACGTGACAGGAGAGCATGATTTGGTCCATTTTGCAGGTGTTAAATGCTTTAAATGAATTAAACATAACACTCTTGGTGTTCTTTCTTTGCACCTTAACAAGGGATGATTCATTCTCCACACGTTCGCTGCTTTCCAGAATAGATAGCTGACCTTGGCTGCTTTAGTCTTGACTCCAGGCCAAACAACCTCGCCATGCAGCTCCACCGTTCTGCTTATTCTTGCTGTGACACAGTTTTCTCTTCCCTCTTCATTGGTCCTGGCTTACTAAATTCATGATACTGATATCCAGCTGCTATACAATGGCGGCTTCGCCTGCATTCTATTTACTATGTATAGCCTGCTTCTATGGTGACTTAGTCTACTTACGTTTCAGAATCTGTACAATTATTGAACGGTTGATTTTTTGGAGCACTTCATGCACGTGTAACCTTGTTTTTCATATTAGAAAGCTAACTTGATTCTTTACTTCGTCTTTAGTCTCTTCAGAATCTATACATATTCTTCAGCCAGTATCTCGGGACGTCATACATGTCTCTTGTGCCGTCACTAGCTTTGTTCTTCGCTCTTTTTCATATTCCTTCATGGAGTTCCTCCCTTAGGTTGTCATCACTTTGGGGATACATTCGGTATGGTTGTCTTAATGGGTATTTTCTTTTGAAAATACACTGCGGTATTGGCACAACTTCACCACTGGAGCCATCCCTTGCCCCCCAGAAGAACTCTATTGTGGACCCTCTTCTCAAGAAACCCTCAGCCGACCCCTCCTACTCATCTAACTATCGCCTGATCTCCATCTCTTCCATTTCTCTCTGGAAAAGCTGGCCATCTCCGAGCTTAATCTTCATACTGAATCTGTTGGTTGTCTCCATGACCATCAGCCTGGCTTCAGAGCAGCCAGAAGCATGGAAACTGCTCTCCCCTCTGTCCTCATCTTACTCAATCTCTCTTCTGCCTTTGACATCCATGCCATCCTGCTCAACCAGCACCATGATAATCTGGGTATCACTGATCAGGCCATGGCCTGGCTGACCTCTTACCTCTCTGATCGACCCTCCCATGTCCAACTTGGGTCCTTCCTCTCCTCTATCTGACTCTCTACCTGTGGTGTTCCCCAGAGGTCTAACCTCTCTCCCTGGCTGTTCAACCAATACCTGACACCTCTTGCCCACTGCATTGCCCCTCTCTGCTCCAACTTTCAGTGCTATGCGGATGACACTCAGCTCATTTTTCAGGCTCTCTTCTGCCTCCTCCTCTCCTTCTCTGATCTCTGACTATCTGTCTGCTATCCAGGAGTGGTGTGCTGCCAACGATCTCTGCCTTAATGCCAGTAAGACAGAGATTCTCCTCATTGGCAAATCTGCACCCACTTTCTTGTCACTCTCTGGCCAGCCTCCCTTGGCCCTCTTCCTGCTCCCATCTGTGAGGCTAAAAACCTCAGGGTCATCTTCGACTCCACAATCTCCTTCTCCTCTCACATCTCTGACATCTCTAAGAAGTCACACTACCAACTGCACCTCCTCAGAGCTATTCTTCCTTTCCTCTCCTTCCCCCAGAAGATCAATGTCGCCAGTTCGCTGGTTCTCTCTAGGCTGGAGTACTGCAACAGCCTCTTTCTAAATCTGCCTGCTCCTACTCTCCGCCCTCTGCAACTCATCCAGAACAGGACTGCAAGGCTTGTCCTTGGCCTCAAGCCCAGGGATCGTATCTCTCCAGCACTGAAATCTCTTCACTGGCTCCCAATGGCTGCGAGAATTAAATTCAAGACCCTCTGCATTGTCCGCAAGGCTTTCTGGGGCCTGGGGACTAAATACCTTCAACTCTCTCTTCGTAAATACCTTCCTACTCAAGCTCTTCGCTCCTACGCCTCCAACTCCCTCAGGGTCAGTCGCTTCTCCAAGCAACGAGTTGGTGCTAGATCTTTTCCTTCGGCTGGGTCCTCCCTCTGGAACAGCCTCCCTGCCTCTCTGAAACATGAGGAAACCCATCTCTGGTTCTGGAAGCACCTCAAGACTTTCCTCTTTGCTTCTGCTTTCTCTATTCCTCTTCCCTGCTGAATTCCT
Source organism: Ambystoma mexicanum (assembly GCF_040938575.1). Lineage (NCBI taxonomy): Eukaryota > Metazoa > Chordata > Amphibia > Caudata > Ambystomatidae > Ambystoma > Ambystoma mexicanum. The sequence continues at coordinate 778,118,404 of NC_090932.1, forward strand.
GGCTGAAACTGCACTGATCACCTGGCGACCCTCTGATCACGGACTCAGGTCCCCTCCTGCCAGTTGCACACTTGCACTGCCCCCTGGCAACCCTTGCACTTACCCTTGCACTTGCCACCTGTTGGCCACACTTCTTTTATTGTTTGATCCCATGTACTGCACTGTCCCCTCCCTTTTCCCCTCACACTTTTCCCCATCCCTCTCCCCTTCACTTGCGCAATCTCAATGTCACCTGGCCTAGTAAGATTGTTGTCTCTGTCTTCCCTTTGTGCCCCCTCCCTTGCCACATCGCACCTTGAAACACTAATATATAGGTGCGTTATAAATGCCATATCATATCATATCATATCATATTATAAACACGGCAAAATCTCAGGTCTCCAACATATGGCAGCTAGAGGGCAGGTTTTCCTGCAGAGGCATGCAGCTGCTCCTCTACAGCAGGAATCCAACCAGGAGAGAACCAGAGCTTTGGAGACGTTGAGTTTCTGGGGAAAGGCGAGAAAAGGGAGTGTGCCTCTGAGGAGGTGAAGCTGAAAGTGGGCCTACTTGCCAAGGTCAGCAATGTGAGGTGAGAAGGAGAGAGAGGAGTCAAAGCTGACACACACACACAGGTGTTAGCCTCACAAGAGGGTGAGGGGAGTGTGTCCAAGGAGGGTGGCCAGAGTAGGAGTGGGCAGGAACCCAATGAGAAGGATCTCAGTTTTACTGGCATTAAGGCAGAGATTGTTAGCAGTACACCATGTCTGAATAGCATTCAGACAGTCGGGAGTGAGAGAGGAAGGAGAGGAGGAAGAGGAGGGAAGCTTAAAGGAGAGCTGTGTGTTGTCAGCATAACACTGGAAATGAGGAGAGAAGGTGGAGATCAAGTGGGCAAGAGGGGCAAGGTAAATGTTGAAGAGCCACGATGAGAGGATCGATCCGTGAGGGACACCGCAAGTAGAGCACGAGATAGCAGAGGGAAAAGGGCCCAGTTGCACTTGGGAGGGCCGATTTGAAAGGAAAGAGGTCAACCAATCCATTGCCTGGTCAGTGCTGCCCAGGGTATCATGGAGCCAATTTATGAGGATAGAGTGTTTGACTGTGTCAAAGGCAGAGGACAGATCGTGGAGGATGAGAACGGAGGGAGAGTTGGAGTCGAGCTTTGAGAGTAAGTGATCACACGTGTTCAGGAGAGCAGTTTCCATGCCTCTGGCTGCTCTGAAGCCAGGCTGATGGTCGTGGAGACAGCCAACAGATTCTGTGTGATGGATTAATTGGGAGATGACCAATGATCAATCTTTCGTAGGTCTACATTCCAGTCCTGGACTGCTCGTGACAAGCACCTCAAGTAATGATTACAAGTTGCAGAATCTTTGTCATGACTTTTAGGTCTAGAGTTTGCACATGTCCACTACTTCATAGTGTTTTAATCACAGTTGCAATTTAAAAAATCTAAATAACCTCCTTAATACTCCATTTTGATTTTACATCCGGAACTAGCAATGCTTGACAATGTTTTTTTTTAAAAAAAAACGTGTATAGGTGCTGTAATATCAGTTTTAAGAAGTATGGTACATTTTCAAGTTAATGTGTTCATGTGATTCTATGGGATTTAGAAAGGGCACACGTAACTGGAACCAACCGAGAATTGTACTAAGGAGACACCAAGGGATTTACAAGTACAGAGGAGGGGTATCTGAGGGATCTGGGGTGAGCAGGGGAAGCAGTGAACATGTGCAGTGTGCTCCAGTGGGGAAGAAGTAGGGTTGAGTGAAGCGAGCAGCAATTAGTGAGGTCTTTAAAGAGTAGGGTCTTTATTTTGTTTCTGAAGTGTAGGAAACACAGTGTATTGGAGGAAATAGTCTGCTTCTAGCTTTTACACTCTTGCTGTTCTTTGTTTTCAACCTGTCTATGCCGTTGTGAATGGTGGTGCATTGACCTACGGTATGGTGAGTTTCTCGGCCAGGCATAATGGTGTTTTGGTTGTGAATGCTTTGTTGGTAGTGCAAGCATTCTTGCACATGTGTGCACTGTGATGAGGAGTGCTTCAGAGAAGTTAGACATCAGAACTTTTTACTTTGTAATTCAAAAACACAAATTCAATAAAAGTACTCAAAACAATAGCATCTTCAGCAATTAATTAGTTCAGAAGGGAGACAACATTAGAAAAGAAATGTAATAAAAAGTGAGTGCTTTGCAATGCTCCTTTTTATTTAGGGCTCTGTAAGGTGTCATCTCATCATGCAGATATGCAGATGAACGCAGAGAAGAAGCAAGATAAAAGGAACAAGGGATAGAAAGGAGGGGAGAAGTGAAAGGGGGTGTTGGGGAAGAGCACGTGAAACCTGTATGGGGTTTATCAACCTTCAGAAGAAAATCAGTTGCTTTAGGAGGTGGGTTTGAGATTGCACAGTGAGAGGGTTTTATAAGTTTACCCCATTGCCATAGATGCAAGAAGGGAGATGAGAGGGCAGGATTTGGCTCGCAAATTAGATTGAGTGGAGCCGTCTCCCCATGAAAACATTTCTGCAAAGTAAATATGACTAGAATATGGGTAGAAAACCGTGAATTGCTCAAGAACATAAATGATATTTAGGGTAAGGAATTGAAAATCAAAATTATGGTCAGCTTTATGCTAGCTATATTTTTGTGCCGAAATACTGCTGAACAATATTCTGGATCTCGAGATATAGACATAAAGCATCATTTGAACCTAATCATGACATCATGGCACCAGCTATTAGTGTTTGTGCACATACCTCGTTGGCCAACACATCTCTCAATTATTTGAATTATTAAAATAACTCACTCATTAAGCCTTTGGACTCCCAGGTCATATTTCCAAAGTGGGCAGCGACACATGCACAACTATGATGGTGGTTTTTAGTGCGTATGAGGTCATCGTGGCCCACTATGAACTAGACTGAGACCCCAGGACAATTCTTCCAAGAGCTTTCAAAGAGCAAAGAGTTTGGATTAATGGAACGTGCCGGAAGATATTATTAGAAAGGAACATTCTTTCTACTTCATTCCTTTTGCCATTCTCATTATGTTTATGTTCGTGCACATGCGAATAATGTAAGGGCAAGAAACCGCATTGTCAATAGAAGGGCAGCTCCCCAACTCTCCCCTGCCATAGAAGTGTAGGCAGTGCAACAGAAAGCGTCCTTGCTCATTAAGGCCTATGAATCTTCAGTCAAAGCTCCCAATGAACATGCCAATGTTTCTATGACTCGTGGCAGTGGTTTTTGTTCGTGGGTGTGGGCATTGCCCCATGCAAATTCGACTGAGAACACAAAACTAATGTTGCATACTCTCCCAAAGAGGCTTTAGATAGTAAGTGCGATCAAGTCTGATCCGGAATGAGTGACTTGGGTGGACACTCACCAATAGTGCGTCAAAATGGTTGCCCCACCCGATTGTCCTCTTTCCATGTCTTTGCTCATCTTCACACAGAAAGGTTGAGTGCCAAATATCCAACCTTATAATATTTTGCAAGCCCCATTGCTAGAATCAGAGGCCATCTTCCCACCCCTCCTCCACCTAGATGAATTTATTTCCATTTCCAAATGTAATGTAATGTAATTGGATATTTATAAAGGCGCGCACCCGGGATTCGAACCTACCTTGCATTACGTCATCTTGCTTCCAAGACGCTATACTACCAAAGGTTTTTGCTGTCAGTCATTTTCATGGCAAGGCTCTTCACACATGCATAAGAAGTGCTCTTGCTCTCGATGCTTGCTTTAGGAATCCTTTGTGCAAATGGCCCACACGCCCCATCCCTTGTTGATTTGAGTGTGAAGTCTTCCAATTTTGCTTGCTCGTGAATGTTGCTAAAAGCAGCTAGATAGTTGTACTCACTTATGCTTGACCATCCGTTTGGCGCCTGCAGCTCTTCCACAAAAAGCCACTCTTTTTACCAGTGCAGGCTTGGAGCTGGATTATGCTATGTGTGTAACTCTTGGTGGCATTCAACCTTCCTCTGGCTAACTGGCATGGCACCAAGCCTTCTGCTCTTTTACAGAAATGGTTCCAAGATGGTAAATGATGTTGCAACACGGCCTTTACTTGTTATGTCTGCCATATTTGCATGCTCTATGAAAATAATGCTGGTAGTAGCCGTGCCATGTACGCAATGCTAACACTGCAGGCAAAACTGTTTCCCAGAACCGGTACTAACGATGGAGTTGCTTCACTTTAATAACAGACATTTGATCGCCAGCAGTGCACACAAAAGTGTTCTTTGTCTTAAATATTTCAGAGCTATGTGTGGTGGGAATTTTTTTGGACCCTTTATTTCCTCAGAGCCGGTGTTCAATGTTTGATGTACAAAGCACAACCTCGCCCAATATCTTCTGGGTTACTTGACAGAGACTGACATATAATGTTTTGTGACTTACATTTTCATGCTCCTAATATAGGGCTTCATTACGCATTTGCCAGTGCAGTACAACATGGACTGTAATTCTGTTACCGTCAATTTTTTGGCAGTAACAGAATGACCACCATTTTTACTGCACTGCCAAGTTTGACCTTGAAGTCAAGGACAGAATAGGCCTCATTACAAGTCCAGCGGTAGCCATGCTGGTAAAACTGGCAGGCTGCTGCTGGACTCGTGGGGATTTACTGTCTCCGGACTTGCCGGAATTACCGGGGCGTTACAGCCCCAGTGATCCGGTAATTCCGGAGCTGGTATTCTGTAAAACCCATAGGACTCCACGGGAATTGGGAAGTGGAAACACCGGCACCATGTCGTAATGGTGCCAGAGTTTTCGCGTCCTTCTGTGGCTGTGTGGCGTTACGCCCGCCAGGTCACACCTGGCGGGTGTACCACCACATCGCCAGAGAACTCGTAGTTAGCCGGTCTGGAAAATGGTGCCAGTACGGTTTTACCAGCACCGTTATATCCAGACCGGCTATCTTGTAATGAGGCCCAATGTCTCTTGTAGTAAATCCTCTGCTTTAAGCCAAAATCTGTGCATTTTCTACACAGAATTACCTGCAAAGCCACCAAAAATCCCCATGGAGCAGTCAGCCTCCAAAAACGTGGTTTTACACCGCTGTCCAACCACTGGTAAGCCCGTGGTTATGCCATATCTTAGGACAATAGCGTACAGTTTAGGATAGGATGTGTTTTGTTACATGTTTTACTATCAGAATGTGATGCCATTATTGTTTTCAGGGTTATTTTATTTGGTTTTTTTTGGTTAAATTGTTCCTATTTGGCAGTGCCGATAGAATGGTTCTCCTCATCAGGGGCCATGTAACTGGGGATCCCTTGTCCCAAAATCTAAATATCGGGGCTCATGGGTATAGGCCCTAGGGTTGTTTTCTTGGTGAAGCGAGTTAGAAAAAGTGGTGGAAAAAGTGTTTACCCTCTACCCCCTGCTTTTTCAGATCTACTTCATTTTCCTGCCAGGAAGGCGGAGTTGGGGAGCGCAACAGGAAGGAAAGGCTGCTGCCTTACTGCCAGCATGTATTTTAATGCTCGAGGTAATGATATGGATTCCTACGGAAACCACCTGAAATGACCACCTTGTCAAGGTTTCCAGAAAGAAACAATTGCGGCAAAGAGAAAGTAAATGCGATTTCGCATATGTTTCAATCTTAACTATGCTTTGAAAAATTTTAACGGAGTGGACTTTTTGTGCTTAGATTCAAATGGAAGTGGTCCCCTTCATGACGTGATAGGTTATTTATAATGTGTTTAATACCCAAAGGTTTCTAAGCACAGACCCAGGGATCCGTTTCGTCTTGCTTCCAAGGCGAGCATGTTGCCCCTGAGCTATCCTCCCGAGACCTATTTACTTAGCAGTTTACCTCCCAGTGCAATATAAACACTAAAACAATACTTAATGAAATGTCTTACTGTCTAGACAAAGAACTAGTGTCTTCTCAGGCCACTCCTAACTCAGCTCTGCACACCCACAGACAAAACAGTCTATGTCTTCTCAGATGTTTGTACTGGTATTTTGTCTGTATTTTATAGACAATGACAGAAGGTGTTATGAACAAAAACAGATGCAATCTGGCATGATGCTGCCAGAGCAAGATTTGATTTGAATAATAACTGAATAATTTGCATCTATTACACACATTTTATATATGCAAATTATGTCTCTCACCTATGCATAATAATTGTGTACAGTAACCACCAGAACATTATTTTGCATATGGATGCAAATTCTGTATCATGTAGGAACCATCAAGGTTCATTTAAGCTTAATGTTCATGTCTTTGCTATTTTTGATAAAACATGGCCTTCCTAACAGCAGAGATCATACTTCTGCCTTGCCTCTTGCAAACTTCATGATCCTGGATAAATCTATCGCAACCACATTATCTTACTGATGAGTGCCTACTTATAGGAACAGAAACATATTTTCAAAAACAAAAGAAATCTTTAAGGTTATACATCTTTTCCTCACAACGCCTGCAGCTCATGCAGCATGCGGGTTAGCTGCCTGATCTAGCACTCACACCGGATATGGGACGATGTGTGTATTTTGAAAGTTCTAATTCAACATGGCCGCTTCATGTTGATTAACCTGACTTTTGACTTTCGTTATACACCTTGCTCTCTTCCTCTGGATTGAGCATGTTTTTCTGCTGGAATGAAAATGTGCACAATACATTAAGGCATGGGTGACACGCAAACGAGAATGTGCTAGACCACATGAGAGAAGAGGGAGAAGGGGGAGGGGAAACATTTATCCACATTGAAAAAATCTATGTGTAGAGTTGGTTGATGATTTTAAACAGCCAAAGAGAAAATTCAGTAGATGCCCCCTAGTCCACCTCTGCTTTTGAGGGGTGGAGTGCTTGGTAGAAAATCTGGATCCAACATCTTGGGGGGTGCTTTTGGCACGCTTCTGATAGGTGAAGGGTCTGAAAATGTGAGCTCAGCGGCAATAGTCTTTGATGCTGTTGTGCAGATATAGAAGAAGGAGTAAAGGGGTAAGGAGAAGGATGTCGAGGAGGCATTTGGGCACCAATATTTCAGGTTAAGCTAGAGTCTATGTGCTCAACAATTCACTCTAATGAGCTGAATGATTAGTTTGTATATGTGGGCCTCTTAAAAACAATCAGAGTAATTCTCCGGGGCTCCAGTGTCCTGGAAAAGGAAACCATTCCGTTGAAATCAACAGAAGAAGAAAATGAGAAATCCAGCAATATGAACCCTGAACCCCAATTGAATGAAAGGCTTTGCATGCCGCTACAGGATTATCTGTGTTGGGAGTTTGTACATATATCATATATGAACAGAGGCAAGGTGGGATAAAATCATTAGCTAATGCAGGTGAATGTGCAGGTGAAGGTGAATGTGGAACCCAATTGCCCGGGGTGTACTCCCGGAGAGAGAACTAGTTAGATGTCGAACCTCCTAGCAGAGGCATCCTCTTGTAGTGTAATTCAGCAAATATACCACCTCTTTTGGGGGATCCATATGAGGCGACAACCTCTTTAATTAATAAATATAATCAATGGTTCAATATGAGGAGAATGGATGGGACCTTTGACCCAACGCCAGTTTTAATGGCTAGACAGATTCCATGGAAAGGCGCCGGCGTCAAGACAAAGGCAAATCACTATGTTGTTTTGATGCTTAGGGATCCTAGATTGGTCTTTTTTGTACTTAATACCCGATCGGTTAATAGTTACCAACTCGAAGGGGGAACAAAAAGAGAGTGTATATACATTGACATTGGCACATTCCATAGGACACAAATTGGGGGTTTAATACTTTCTATTGTTGAGGTGATGGATTGAGATGTTGGTTAGGTGACCAGCTTAGGTCCTGTAATGGGCTCAGAGTACAATCACCCAGGAGTCCCTTAGGGAGAGGGCAAGGAGTAGAAGTAGAGTTTGGTTAGTTGTGCAACTAGTAGTGAGCAAGGGGAGGATACAGCTGTATCTGTCCTTGAAACTCTGATAGATGATATCGAGATGCAGTGCGCTCTCCACCCGTAGACCTAGTCCCATTATTCCCATCCACTTTAACATCCTGTTATGTCATGGAATATTGCAGGTATGAAATGGAAGCTGAGAGACAATGAATAGCACATGCAGACATTATTGTCTTTGGTACTTGAAACCGGGCCATAAGGTGAAGTATTTAGCCTTCATTTCCACGGTATTACCCAAATTGATTGTTTAAAAACAATTGTATGGTAAATCTGGCTGAGTAAATGATCAATTTGGGTAATCATTACCAAACATCGGGAGCGGGGCTTGCAGGAGTGTCCCCAGCTCCCCATGTCTGGTAGTGATGGCTTTCCGGGGTAAGCAAGGGTGTCCCGGAGGTTTGGAGGCGGGGAACGGGGAAAAGAAATAAAAATAGAAAAGTGGACCCTGCAGCGTCAGGTACTTAGACAACAAACTCACTAGCACACTGGCTTCAGATGACATTGACCATGTTGAGTCCAATATAAACCCTAAAGATTACATTTTGTCCACTGTCTCAATCCTACTCAGTAGGGGCTTCAACTGGGCTGAAAGGAACACAGAGCTCAACGCAACACTACCAGAGCTTCTCATGCCAGCTTCCTGAGGCTGCCTGCAGAGGCTAGGGGGACCTACAAGAACCAACCCGGGTCGATCTATGGGCTGATCACGTGATCCTGGACAAGCTTTATCTAGAAACTCCTAAGGGGTGCCTGCCACGGGATGTCCAACGGCGGACGGTAGGAAAGATTATTCCCCCCCGCCCCCACACTACAGGATGTCATTTTGTGGTCTGAAGCCTCCCTTGCAGTCCCCTGTCCAGCTCCTTACCAGCATCAAGTGATCCTGCAACTGCTGATTTCACTGTCAAAAGAGAACTGGCTTCCTGTTCCCAATTCATATCTCTTTTCTGCTGAAGTACTTACTTTAGGAATTTGGGTAATTTCCTTAGGGCGTCCACTCACCGGGGCATCTTGAGCAAAGGGTTCACAGAGCTAAGGGTTCTTGCAATTATCTTTTCCTTTTTTAAAGTTTTTTCCATGTTAGGCCCTGTTTGACACAATACATGACTCATAAAAAGCACACAACCAACATTGAAATCAAACTCCACCACAGAAACAACCATTTCCATACACATGCATTGTGCTGAACTGCCATTCTGTGCCTGCACACACACAAAATTAATGAATCCATTATCACATACTGCCCAGATCTACTGTTCTTTACAGAAACATGGCCAAAACCCACCACATACCAGTTACTCCAGTCATTATTCCCCAAACTATCTCATCCACCACATAAACCACCTACACAAAACTGTGGTGGCATTGCCATCATATATAAAGAGTCACTCACTAGTAACCCCACACATCCCATACACATCCCTTAAAGAATCCTCTCTCACTTGCTCCCCTCCATCACATCCACACCTACACCCACCTTCCACAACCTCGAATACCCCCAACACACAATCCCAACTTCCACAGTGGCTGGACTGACTTCACAACTAACAACCACATCTACGCCACATTATATCTACCTTGGTGACTTCACACCTGGTAGTTCCCATCCAGACAACAACCCCATACTAAAGGGTATACTCACCCACTCATCCAATGACCTCACACACCTCATCACCTACCTCACAAACACAGCTGGCAACACCCTGGACTTTTTGATTTTGAGGGAAATCGAATTTGGGTGTTATGGTCAGAACACTTTGCTATCCCCTTCACCCGCACTCTACCACACAAGATCCCCCCTGCCCGCCAAAAATCCCCCATGACCCCCCAGCCAGGCAAACCAAAAAACACATTACAGACACAGCTTTAGCACCACTCATACCATCCCCTCTTCCCCACATGCACATCCCTCCACTTTCCTTAGTAATTACAACACAATGATCACACAGGCACTCTACACAATTGCCGCCCTCAAATTACAAAAACCCTGCACCCACCACCATAAACCATGGTTCAACGGCTCCCTTCTTTCTATCAATCAGGAAACCAGGCATCTAAAAAGACCCTGGCAAAGAACCCATGCCCTGCCACCAGAACGCCACTCAAACACTGCTGGAACAAACACAAAACAGCCATAGAAATGCCAAAGCCACCATTACCTCCAAGAACTCAAGTATGCCACCAATCATACACAGAAACTATTTAACATTGTCAAATCCCTCTCCAAACCACCATCCAAAGCTTCCACACCCACATCCATTGCAATATGCTACTCCTTAATGGACTACTTCAACTCCACAATACACATCAGACAAGACCTCCCCTATGCTCTCCATCTCCAGCACCCCAGCTCCCAACTATTCCAACACATTAGGCACCTTCTATCCAAAGACACCCTCATTACCCTTACTACCACACAAACTTGCACACTTCTTGGATGATCCATGTCCATTTCAAGCCACATCGAATTGCAACACCATCCTTCCTCCTCACTGGCTTAACATAATCAACTCTTGACTCTCACATGGTACTATGCCCCCTGCACTCAATACTGGTCAAATCTCACCCCATCTAAAAAACAAACTCTTGACAGCATACTCCCTGAAGGTTACCGCCCCATCACATCCTGCCATACCTCACCAGAATCATGGAATATATTATCTCTTCCTAACTCCAACAACACATCACTGCAAACAACCTACCCAACCCCTTCCAATCTGGCTTTTGACCTAGGTACAGCACTGAGACCACTACACTTCACATCCTCTACGACCTCCACAACATCACAGACAAAGGAAATACAGCACTACTCATACTCCTTAGCCTCTTTCCAGTCTTCAACACCCTTGACCACACCATTCTTTTCACATCCTATCCCACATGGACGAAACTCTCAGGCACGAGCCTCAACTTGTTCTCCTCCTTCCTTACTGGCAGGATACAGTTTTTCTTCATTCCTCCTTTTTGATCCAAACCCACTTATCAAGTAAGGGGTCCCACAAGGCTCCTCTTTATCTCCACTTGTATTCAACCTATATGGATAATCCCTTGGACAGACCCGTAGCAAACAAAACGCCCATTTCCACCAATACGCAGACGACACACAAATATACTTCCAAATATACTTCCTTACAACTCCACATCCTTTAAAGGCTATCTCTTCAACATCGCATCCTGGATGGCCACCTACTTTATCAAACTACAACCTTCCAAAATGCAATACCTCCTCAACTGTCCCCCCTATACACAAACCCGAACTCATCTAGTGGATCAAAGAACTCACCACGAACAATCAACACATATCCCACTCCACACCTGTCAAATCCCCTGGTTTCACTATTAACCCCCACCTTTCCTTCACACACCACATAGCTGCTGTCACCTCAACATGCAATCTAAAACTACACTTCCTACTCGAGATCAGCCACATCCTTACTCCTAATGAATTCTGCACCGCAGTCCAAACACTAGTTCTCTGCAAGCTGGACTACCGCAAATGATTTTTTGCACTAGAGCTTGTTTGGCTTACTGCTCATTTCACCAGCACTGATATAATGTTTATGTAATATGACCCAATATGTTTTGTGCATTAGAGCAATGTGTGCCCAAGTGCTAAATGCATTTATGCTGATCAAATGTTTTTGTAATCTGACGTCATTTTTGTTTCTACTAGTACATTTTTACCCAATTGCATTTGCTCCAATTGAAAGTTTCTGTATTGTGTCCAAATTTGTTTTTTGCACCAGGGCAACTGTTGCCCTAGCGCCAATTGCACTTGCACTGATGCAAAGCCTCTGCAATATAGCCCAATACCTTGTTTGCACCGCACTTGCACTGATGTAAAGGTTCTATAATAGGGCCCTCAATGTCCACTGAGTGTAATCCAATTTCATTTTCCTGTTTTACTTAATCCTCTCACCCTTTGAGCCATTTTTGATTGCACCCCTCTTTGCAGCTGCATACCAAGCTAACACTGTGACGCTTTTCTTACGCACTTGCTACTCTTATTATCTAATTCTTTTGCATCTCCCCAATAGCCATTAATTCATGTTTCTGACCATCTGATTATTTTTCAGCATAGGACTTGCAGAAAATACATACTCTGGTCTACACCATTTCTGGAACCTTCTACACTTCCAGAAAACACCTTTTTTACCAGTACACATTGAGAGCATTATTATCCGTAAGTGGAGCATCCGTTATGCTTAATGATGGGTACCTGGCATACCCCCAAGTCTTTTGCTCTATTTACATAAGGAGTTCCAGGATGTTAACTAATGTCGCAATACTACCCATGCTTGCTATGTCTGGCATATTAACCAGCTTTTTGAAAATACAGCTGGCAGCATCCCTGCCAACAACCCAGTGCTGGCACTGCAGGACAAACCGTTTCTTTGAACCTGAGCAAACTATAGAGTTGTTTGGTTGTACTTAGCAGCTGTGCCGGGCTGGATTAGTATGGCCTTTTACTGGTTTCATCAAAAAGTATCTTCAGTGTAGTCATCCCAAACTCGTGCCAACAACTTCAGGGCTCCTGGAAATCCTGCTCCATATAATGTCCCCACAAAAGTGTCTCCTGACAAAAAAAGTCGTCTGTTTTTGCAGGGACATTATTTTATTGAACATGCGGGGGACACCCCCGCAACCGCAGAATATATTTTTTTTTACAAGGGTATCAGGGGACATCCCCGCACCCCATCCCCATACGCAATGTCACCATATATACTGTCGCCAATGGGTTTTCAGGTGGCAATACGTATGGGGACACTATTACCTGATACTGGAAATCCATGGTGCCTTACACACTTTCTGGAGTACATTTTCATGAACTTGATATCGAATGATAGAATAATAATACATACTTCAAGAAAGAATAGCTCAAGCTCAACTATTTTACTTTAAGATCATTTCATAATTTTGGATTCTGTGATGATGCCTTCTAAAAGTCTGACATATTGCTGCAATTGTTTTATCTTACTTTATTGTCAGATTAGGGCTTAGATCCTGGCACTGAGATTCATTTGTGCCAGGATCCCTTGTGGGAGCCCGTGCAACATGATGTGGATCTGGGAATCCCACCTACAGTGCTGTAGAAGGCTCTCAATTATTTTCCTTGCATTACAAATACGAAATAGGTTCATAAATAATGCAATGGCCTGTTTACTTCCGGACAATGGGACATGCTGCTTCTCAAACAAAGCAATCTCTTCCCAGTGATAGCCTAGCACAGCTATGCACGATAATTGACATGCAGCTCTACTTCTTTCTGAAAATGCAACCTTTCTGGGATGTAGTTAAAGGACAACAAAAAAATGCAATAGCATTTTATTTTTTCTTTCTTTAACATTGAAACATTAATCACAACTACTGTTGTTTTTGAAAATATTGGGTAAATGCCTAACCCTTTCTATATCATATATTGTGCTCACATAAGCTTAAAAACACAGGTGGGTGCCCTTTCGGTAAAACCGGACATTTAAAAACAAACAAATGGCTTAATGTGAAGTGCCCAAACCTGGAGATGAAGGAACTCATTCATACAGAACAAACATATATATACATTATGCCTTTACACTAGCATAATTAAGGCTAAAACGAAGTCTCTATGGCCTTTCAGAAAATGACTTTCCTTAATAACTTTTGAACTCTTGCATGAAAAAATCTGCAAATATTTCAAAGTCATATTTCAAGGGAGCTGCCTGTTCATGGACCATTTCAGATATCTACATTAACAGCTTCCTAGTTAATGTTTGTTTTCCTTTGATCTCTTTTTGAACAGCTTTTAAAATGAGTCTTTCCCATTGGAAAAATACATATTTTTCGGCCCAAATATCTTCAAATTGGCCACTACAATGTTCCTATTTTTATGCAGGTATCTACATTTTACCTCAAATTGGTGCACTGAAAAAGAATTTTGAAAATCGACCTGGCCAATTTTGAGATATTAATGTTTGAAATGTATATCTATATATGCCGCATGCGCAGAATGAATGTGTAAATTTCATACGGACTGTACACAGAGCGTGTAAAATAACACACACACTGCGTACATTGTCCAACATTCACCCAAGCAAGAAATACAGAATTCACACAAAAAACACACATACGCACCCCCACACGCTGAGTACATTCCAAAATACTCCCACACAAGAAATGCAGAATTCGTACACAACACAGACACCCACGTTGCATACGCATTCCAACATACACTCAGTTGTTAAAATGTGAGCATTGTACATAATAAAACCTACCCTTTTAGTTACTCATTTCATGATGCAATATAACAAGAAAGCAGTAGCATAAAATTAATATCACAATATAAATAATCCCAATAAGAATATAAGCACTACCATTCTATAAATAGTACTAAATAGAAAATATGAATACAAATGTAAGCAGTAGCATACAAATGTAGCCACTTTCGTACTGTTAATAGCACAATATAAAAAATGTCAATACAAATGTAGGCACTAGCGTACTATAAATATCAATAGATAGAAAATATGATTGCAAATGTAAGCAGCCACGTCTAAAGTCCTTACAATTATAGCTTACAGGTGTGTACAGTAAACAGTTGGAAAAGTCAACCTCATATGCTGCATAGCTTCAACAAAATTGTTATCTTTAGTCTGTTAAATAATAAAAAATATGCAGGTAGCTACAAACATATCATTAATAGCACCATACCAAATATGTCAAAAGCACTCTAGGCACTAGCATACTATACATACCAATATATGAAAAATGTTTATATGAATGTAAGCAGCAGCATTTAATTTCCTCACAATGAAACATACAGGGCGTCGATTTACTAAGGAAAATTTGAGTCGTAAGTCTAACGTACGTCCAAAATGAATCGCAAGTTACGTGTAGGTAACTTACACCTATTTACAGAAAGGACTTATGACAAAACAACAGAAAGGCAAAGGTCGAGAAAAAGAGTGTTTGTCAAAGAGGAATTTCCATCACAGGAGGGAGTTATGCAAAGATAAAAAGGAGTAAATAACCCCAATTACACATTCAAATCAATATCACTGCCAATTAATTACCAGAAAATTCACAACACCCACAATCACCACCAAGACAACCAAGAGGGGACTGCACGCACAAAACCCAACACATGTCCTGTAACACACAGAGCACATCACACACACATACTGCCACATCATACGTGCAACCAAAACAAAGATACTGAAAAAGGAACAACACCCCATGCAAAACACACACACAGCACCAGCAAACAAGACCCACCTGAACCACACACACACACAAATGCAGAACATCCCACACAAACAACAAAACAAAGAAAACCGTGATGATGCACATCAGCATGCATAGCATGGCACCACACATCCCAAAAAAGGCACATTGCGCCACTCCACGCCCTCATCCCAGGCAATGTATCCCTGTGATTTGACGATAGCACTCTGTGCGCAGCAATAGCATGATGCTTCTGTCACAGCCACTGCCATAACCCAGCTGAGGTGAAGGAGATGGAGGGAGCTGGACTTCCATACAGGGTCACCCTCTTCGGCATGTCTAACATGGAGGTCTTGCTGCAAGAGTGGGAGGGTGATTTTTACCCCATCACCACGCGATCACAAGCTATCGAGGCACACGTGAAGCTCCTCAATGCCCTGCACTTCTTCGCCACTTGATCCTTGCAGAGGACCAGTGGCATCACTTCAGGCATCTCACAGGCCACAATTCGGCGCCCTGCACCAGGTAATGGGGTACATCATATCGTGCAGCCGATGCCATGTCCACATGCCCTCAACCCAGGACAAAGACAGGTAGACCGTGCATGTTACACGGTGCACCGATTCCCCCGTGTCATTGTGCCATTGACTGCACCCATGTCACACTAAGCTACCCCCCAGGACAGAGCGCACATGTACCCGAACGACCACCGCTGGCAATCCATCAATGCCCAACTTGTCTGTAAAGCAGGCGGGCTGTTCACAGAGATGTTTTTATGAGAGGGCAAAAGGGGCACCTGCCCTTGGCCCACACCTTGGAGGGGCCCCCACAAGGCTGCCTGATGTAAAGAAGTAGGATTCCATTGTTCACGACACTTAACCAGCACACGTAAGGATATTTGATGGCCTGCTGCTGAGGCTCTAAACCTTTTGCTTTTCTGTTGTCGACAAGTACATTCTGCTCTGATTAATTCAGCATGTAATGCTTCCTGTGTTCACTGTGGTATACATAGTTTGTGTGTTCATGACAGCACAACTCCTGTAGCATGCTTTCCTTCTGTGGGAATTATGTTGATCATGTGCAATAGCCAAAGTTGAAATGCATTTTGATAAATTGAGTGCCACAATGATTCAGAAGTTAGCTCGGGGTGTTCAGCACTAATTGCAGAGATGTCTGTTCATATGCAAGATTAAATACCACATTCATGTAAGGCTGTCTGAGCCTTTCCTATGTCTGAAGTTTATAAACCTGCCTGCATATGTACCTGTTTTTGCAACACGACAGGTTCTATTATCAGCAATGTACATGCACCAGATAGGGGTTGCTATCAAACCTAACATGCCATCCGTATGGTGAAGGTCTAGACATTGCTTTGTTCAGATGGGGTGTTGTAAAACCTGGGCAATCACCTCCAACGATGAGCATACACTGTTAGTCCAACAGGTGAATAAGTATCCAAATTCAAGACTGTGGAACCAAAGCGTTCATGCTTGTATCCTGGCTTTGCCAGCAGACAATACAGTGATCCTGGTCAAATAAATAATCTAATATATCTTACATTACTGTGCTGTCTTCTGTTAAATTTGCTTTCTCGCATGCCGGAATCGTTTAGCGCTTTATTGATATTGCCTCATATGTAGGCCATTTGATTGGAAGGGGTGGTAAACAGAAGAGAGCAGGCCATATGTTGCAGGACTCAGGCAAGCATATTTTAAGGTCTGCTCATTTGACACAAAATAAACACTTTGCTTTTCTGTAAAAGTGAAAGGTTTTTCTGCAGGTTTATAAATGACAATTTCACAAGCCAGTGTCTTGGAAGTTTTAAAGCTTTAAAATACAAAAGACAAACCCAGATTAAATCTGTTAAATCGCACCGATTGGTATGCTCATACTACATACTTCTCTAGATGATGGATAGAATGAAGATAGAATCATTCTAATTTTGCCTTCTATCATATTTTATTTTTAAATTTGTCATGTTTGGTAATGTGATTGGTGGACTTTCCAAGTCAGTTTTTGTAAAATTAGATTATTTTAGTTCATGGTAAGAACTGGAAAAGAAAGTGATCAAATGCAAAAATTGCATAGTTGGCACATATCCCAGGTTCACCCCTTAACAATGTGTGATCCTGGGCACCTCATTTAATCTTGTATTGCCTAACCTCTCAACATTGCTAGTCCCTAAACCTTTCAAAATTGTCAGCCCTTCAGATTGATTTCCTTTTCAGGGAATGAGCTTCAAAAAAGCCTCACTCATGGTTACACTGGCTACAGGGTTGCTTCCACTATGATAGTGAGAATTGATGTATTGCACACCTCAGGCACATGTTCCTTCGATCTCTAATGGCAACACTATTTGAAAACCACGTCCTACTTCTAATCTCTATCTGTCTGGATACAGACACATTCCTAGTAGCTTCGAATCTGCAACCACTATCCATGCTCTGGTATATGTAGCTTTCTCCTTCCTTCTAGTTGGTCTCCCCTATCCATGCTTGCACACTTTTGCATTCTGTGAGGCAGCTAATGTGAGTTCTCTGTCTATTCGGGGTTACATGTACCTGTTACATACAGTCCTGCATTAACACTACAGGCTGCATATCTTCCTGGATGCTATTGATAAAATGTCTCCTGTATCTATACTAGAACAGAAGAACATCTTCATAGACTGCTAATGGTGGCCTTCAAATGCTACTTGTTTAACATTCTGATTGGAGAAAGAATGAAGAGAGTAAGGGGACTTAAAGTGAGTAAACATGCTTATTTTGAATATCAACCTATGGATTGTGAACGCGATGGGGGGGGGCGATCAGATATTCTTGATCACTTAATTCGTTTGGTCTGTTGGAGGGGGGCCCCAAAGAGGTCCGTGCCCAGAGCCCCAAAAGTGCTTGAGATGGCCCTGGCTGTTCATGGACGTGTACGACAATTTCCCAGGCTCAGTTCATGACAGCCACAAATTTCCGGGGCTGCAGCATGTGTACTGTGAAGGCATCATGAAGCAAGACACAGACAGATTCAATATTTACATAAACCACCTTTATTAACTTAAATGTCACGATGGAAAAGGCCTAACCTGCCCTATGCTAAGGTGTCATTTTCCTACCTAAATAACACTGAGGAAAGTGAGAGTCAAAGGGTTCAACTGAAGAACCTGTCTGTGTCCAAAAACTATCTTGCTCTCAGAACCAATATATACAATGTGGAGGGATGTCAGCAACTAAAAGAAATAGTGGCCAACATCAAGTTCTGAGACTCTCTTATACTCACAGCTTCATTTCAGCTCCCTTTCCCAAGTATAAAGCAGTTCCAATGAAAGACTCAAAGTTACCTCTCTTGAGGTCAGTATAATCCAGTTTTAACCAGTACTCTGGGTTCCCTTCCCCCAAGTTCCAAGTAGCACACACAAAAAGAACCTTGGTCACAAGTTGATAAAGGGTTCAAGTCTCAGAGTTCCCTTCCCAAGACCCAATTCCAGCAGCAAGTCCCAGGGCTCCCTTCCCCAAGACTTAATTATAGCACAAACATATCCTTTGTCTCTTTAAAGTTCGTTTCCACACTTGTGCCTTCTTTGTATGTAGAAACTGTGACTTTGTTGAAACAATCTTCAAGCTTCAGTAATGTCTGCTCTTAATGTAATTTTCTATTAGATGTAGTTTTCATGTAGACTGGTTTCAGTATGTCTTTATTTTAATATTTAAAGTTCATTTCATTTTAGGTTACAGCAGAATTGTTTTCACTTGTACGTAAAGTATCATTCAATTTTAGCACATAGTTTCTTGTGGTTTTACTCTATATGTAAGTAGGTCTGTTTTTACTTCTGAACTTAGTATGTAACAGTTCTGCTCTTTTGTGAGGTTTTCACTATGTTCGGTATTGAAGAAATAAAGATTGTACTCAGTTTGATCTTCAATAGGCACGGATTGCCCTTGTTAAGATTTTCATTTAGTTTGATATTCATTAAACACAATTTGTATTCATTTTGTCTTTAAGAGGCAGGGGTTGCACTTGTTAAGATTTTCCTTCAGTTTGATATTCAAAAAACACATGATTTACATTCGAAATACCTTTCATTCAACCTGTGGTGTAATATTTCCTTGGTTCACTTCAATATATAACCTTCAGAGACTTTCAAAAATGTGTTTTCTCCCACACGTGACCTCTCTGATAAAAAGTGTTCTTAGTTATTCAATATTGGACAATGGATTGAATCAGAGACCTTCGAAAACATGTTTCTGCAAACATAAAACCCCTCCATAACAAAGTGTTGCTCGAATAACTCTGTTTGACACTCGCAAACCGGGTTTCTCAATGGATAGAAATTCACTAGTTGCATTCCAAGGCTTCACAGCAGTCTGGATTGTGCAGCCTTCTGCTCCTCACTTCAGGGGCCTCACACCTGCCCCCCAGACATCCCTGTGTCCATGTCGCAGCACAGGGGGATGAGCATCTTGAACGAACATAACTCCCTTCTTAGCATTCGGTTTTCTGCACGGAACCCCAGCTCCCACGCCACATTTGCACTGGCCTTCCTGCGGCTGCTCCTG
Organism: Ambystoma mexicanum; assembly: GCF_040938575.1. NCBI lineage: Eukaryota > Metazoa > Chordata > Amphibia > Caudata > Ambystomatidae > Ambystoma > Ambystoma mexicanum. Next base: position 778,138,043 of record NC_090932.1, read on the forward strand.
CTGCTTCTCCACATATGGGCTTCCACGTTGTCTCTCATACTGCTGGCTGGTCTCCTTGATTCACCTGCAGCCCCTTGACAGACTGCAGGTGTGGATGTCCAATTAGCCCTGCCTGACCGCAATCAACGAAACATGCCTGATCTTTACAGTTCCTAGCAGACATCTTCCTCGCCCAGTACCAAAGTGGTAAATGAGTTTGGTCTTCATTGTTCCTCGTTGCCTCTTCTTTATCCCAGTACTGTCAAGTGTCAAATGGGAAGAAATGAGGGAAACAGGTTTATAATAGGCCATGAAGATGGGAGAAGGCTTGAGTGGTTAACTGACAGGAAAAGGGGGATACCATGCCTCGCCCAAGGGCATCCCACTTCTAGTACCCAAGGGCCCTCCACCCAGGCGATCTTCCCTCGCTTCTCCGCCCCCAGGGTCAGGAGCCAATAGTGATGGCCTTTCCCTGACCACTGACTTAGAGGATCCAAGGGGTTAAGTAGTGAGAATATCCTCAGGCTTCTCACAGTACGCAGCTTCAAGACGGACGCTATGGGGACAGGTGGCTGAAGGCTATGTACTGCAACACCCACCACCTTCCACCACACACACACATCCACTCATCCGCACACAGGTACACAGGCATGTGGCCATCACAACAGATGTGTGACAAAACTGGGTCCAAACAAAGGCAACTAGTACACATCCAACACCACACACGAAGGAACACTCAATGCGCACTGACGCCATGCATGCCCTTCTTCAAGGAGGGGATACCGGTTATCCATTGTAGCCCTAACTGATGACATCATAGAGGTGACCCACCACCACACAGTAGGAAAGGTACTATACAGCACAATGGGCTGCCAGAGGCATCATTGAGGGGTCTATAGAGCTCCTGAAGTCACGATTCAGATGCCTAGTCCACTCATGGGAGTGTTCTCCTGTAAGGGCAATATGTCGTGTGTGACATCATTTCTGCCTGTTGCATCCTGCATACCATCGCAGTGCTCAGGGGTGTATATACAGACCTAGTACCTCACCTCTGGCTACAATCACAAGCCAGGCCATTGACCCAGGGGGATCCCAGTGTGACAGCAGTACGATTGAGGGTAAACAGCTTCTTCACATGGGCAAGCATGCTGCCAGAAACGAACAGTGAACACACATATGACAGTGTCCATGATGCGAAAGTGACAAGTGCTAGGCGTGGCTCACACACACTCAACTGCATGAGACGCCCAAGGAAACAGACATACGCCCATACCAACACATAGCAAATTTGCATGCTCCACACACACCCCACGCTGCACATAAAAGAAATGGACACATGCATACAACCTTTCCTCCACGACAGTAATGCACATCCCCAAAATCCCATGAAGGAAGGCCATGTAGTAAAAAAGGATCAACAGCAACTCAATTGCTCACAGCAGCAAACAAATGACCATGCACATCTCAGCACTGCCAGATGCAGCAACGGCATCCACACGTATACCCACACCACCACACATATGCCCCATATGACATGACACACATAACCAGTCGTCTGCATGCCACACCCACAACGATGAGCAATCACGCACAACACATCATGACACAACTACAGTACAGTCACCCAGAGTACATACACTCCGTAGTGCCATAATCAATATGTCACACTGAGAGACCAACATGAACACATTGGCAAACTTGTCATGCTGTGCATAAAGTGAAGCATATGCCCGGTAGAACATCCACCACCTAAACGTGTACAATGGAGGCTTGGAACACTGTGTGCCCGGACCTTGGGATGCAGACACTAGGGAACATGGCCTGATAAGGTAACACGAAGCACAAAATGAGATGCAGTAGTCCCACCAAGTACTGAGTGGGGAGGCAGACACATCATCCCCAAACGGGGTGTGTACAAGGGGGCAAAGGAGTGAGATGAGTGTGGATTCCAAAACTGTATTACCAAGGAGCAGCCGGGGGATGCACAGATGACTTGAGACCTGTTTACTGCAGGCCACAATGATCTGAACATCAGTGAGTATAAACTTATGCAAGCACAGAGTACACACTACTCATGATGACACTACAACTCTGTCTCTGAGGGTACTGACAGTGAAGGCATGTTGATGAATCACACATGCTGATGCACAGCACACACCTATACCTCCTGGCATGGAAGACCAGGGGGAGAGGGCACCACCTGGAACAACCTTGACACACCAGAAGGTTCCACCTGGCCCTTGGCAATGACTCCACCTCACTCACGTGAGAATGTACCACAACACAGACACCCACAGCAGACAACACCTCTCTGTAGGAGTACACCCCCCACATCCATCTACCCAACATCACACTTCTTATGTCTTGGTCATGGAGTGTCAACATCAGTGCACCTACCTCAACAGTCATAGGGTACTGCCCCAGACAAACTGTTGTAAATCTCCACAACACATCAAGCCGTAGCTTGCCACAGGACCCCTGCATGGACCAGATGGAATGGCATCTCTTCCCACACACCCACATGCACCCACCGCCGACAAGCATGTGAGTGAAGCAGCAAGTAGCCATGTGTGCACACAAGCAGCAGCCTTATCAACAACCACCATGTAAGACACGCAGACAACTCCATGGTGCCAGGGGTGACTGTACACTGATTCAAATCTCGCACATCGCTTCGCAGAGGCAACACAAGTGTGTCAGTACCATGCATCGTATAGCATGAGGGCAAATAAGCCTGTTAATATCACTGTACATGATCAACAGGGAGCTGCAAATAAGGCAGGTGAATGGCTGCCACTTATCGGAAAAATCCATCTTTGGGGGCAAACATTCCGCAATGGCTTCAAACTGCAACAATGTATCTGGTGAGATGGAGAGAGAAGGCACAGTTAGAAGCCAAAATGGAACATGTGACTCCATCCCTTCTCACAGCCAGCAGCAAGACACATGCATGGAGCCATGCTATTAAAGAAGTGTGCTTACATCAGATGCAGAGGTCCCGAAGGATAGACCTGTGATGGCATCCCTGCCCTGTGCATGGGTCTGATACTGGCCCTGTAACACAAACAGGCATATGTTTATGCAAAAGCTCAGAATGAACACAGTCATACCATGTGGGGGACACAGGTACACGCATACTTGCAACAGACCCACCAGCACTCCAAATGTATCTTGAAGCAGAACATCCCTGTGTCCATGGAACACCATTGCAGACCCTCTCCGGACAATATAACTGGCTGGACAGGATCGCTTGCCCATATTCATAGGCATCCGGCGTAGGACTCATTACCCCCATACATTCCAAGGAGCCATCGAATGGACAAATGCCTCTACCATATTCAGTTTTGGTAGGCCACAATAAACAGTGTGTCCTTCACTGTTTCAGAAAAGCCCTACAACCCACGACCCACAAGGTTGCCATAAACAGGGCCCTATTCAATGTATTGACACAGATGGCAAGTAGACAGCCAGTGTGTCCTCTCAGGATGTAGGCAGGCCATGGCAGATGCACACAGGAATGCATGGAACCTAAGAACATCATGCCCACGCAACACTCATCCACCCTTTTGGAATACCATGCGCATAACCCATCCACGTGGTACACGACATTGACGCACGTATGGTCCCGCCCATGCTTCGACACTATGCAAGAAGTCATAGACCCCATGTACATACCCATTCATGGGAATTACAATTCCATGCCTGCAAATTCTACTCCCAATATCTACATGGACTGATGGTCACATGATTGATGGAATATGACACATCACCTCTGGCACAGGACTACTCACCTGATACACATGGATTCCAATGTGCATCATGATGCAGTCACACAGATAAGCCAAGCGAAGGTGCTCACATCGGGATATGAACATGCATGCCTCCCATGTGAATGACTTGCAACACCATGCCAATGGACACACCTGCCATGACCATGTGCAGGGTCAGGCCCTACAACACACCACAACCTACATGGGCACACACACACATTACAAACTGGACACTTGTTGTGGATAACACACAGTAAAATGTGTTCTGATAACTACAGCATGGTGCATAAAATAATGGGAGAAAGGTGCACACTTACATGGGCACGGGAGGAATGAATGAAATGGGAGTGCAGGTAAAAGGAACATTGACAGTGAAGTTGTAGTACATAGAGGGAGTCAGTGGTACAAGTGGTCAACAGAAAAATTAAGAACATTAAACTATATACAAGGCACACTGTTCAGGGAGAGTGAAATGGGATGGACATAATAGGCAGAAACACATTCTCTCACAGGTCTCCCAATGGCCCCACTGAATCACTGTCCCCCATGACTATCATCTCCATCTCCTCTTCCTCCTTCACCTAACCCTGCTCGAGCCACTGACTTTGTAAGGTGAAGGGAAATGAGAAGGAAGGGCTTGTCGTGTGTCCTCACTGACCACCCCTAGGCATAGGAGGGGTCAGGGCGGCTGAGAGCGCAGAGGACCTGTGAAGCAAAGGGGATGTCTGTATCCCCTTCACCCCTTCTACCTCCTCTGACTCTGCTACTGAATGCACACACCAAGGGACATACAGCATAGGCATGTGGGGCACACATGACTAATACACAGTGGCAGACACCAGGCACATTGGCGCATGCAGATTTTAAACAAAATAGGTCTTCAAACCAATGGAGATTTCAAGACAACGCATCTATCATGAGGTGTCGTGTAGACATGTATGTGGCACACACACACCCGGGGAAAGATGGGCATGCCATGGAAATCATCAACAGGCCGTTGTGGCGGACAAGCTTTTTTTTTTCTTTTTTTTTAAATCTGTTTTTATTGTTTACATTGTACCAATAACGTGGTTACTCAACAAAACAACAGTACAGTTACACCCACCCCACCCTCCCTCCCTCCCCCTTTCCCAACTGTCTGGACCAAAACGTAATACACCACAAGTTTCAGCTTTGTGATTGTTGTGAGTCATTTGTGTCGTCGCCAGAGGAGCCTTCTGCATTAGGGTTGAACAATGTAACAATTAGCGCCACCCATTGTAGTAGGTCGTCTGAGGTGTCCTGTCTTTGTTGGCTCTGGGCCATCTCCCAAGCCGCAGTTTCGGCATTCGTCCATTTGCGAAGGTCTTCCCACCATGTTGACAAGCAGGGGGCCTGCGGGCGCTTCCAGTTCATGGCAATGCGTCTCTTTGCCAGTATATACATTAGGTCTTTTAGTTTATTGAGTGGTCTATTCTTCTTACTTCTGGGGTATCTGCTGAGGATACATGCTTTTGGCATGTGGACCTCCAGGGTGATGTTCGCCTCGGCCACCTTGGCTTTGACCTGAGCCCAGAAGGACTGCATGGTGGGGCATCCCCAGAACATATGTGTCATCACTGCGTGGGGTTCGTTGCATTTGGGGCATCCCGTACTCACAGCTCCACTAAATCTGGTAATGATGTCTGGCGTGAGGTACGCTCTGTTCGTAATGTAGAATTGAATGAGTTGGAACCTGGCATTCCTGGATACCTTCTTGTGGTATACCATTATGGCCTCCCACTCTTTTTCTTCAAACTGTAAGCCAAATTTCTGTTCCCACTTTTCCTTACACTTAAGGCTTTGTTGGGTGACGCTGTCTAGCAATGTATCATATATTCTGGAGGTCTCGTGGCCCCCCTCCGCTGCCACGAGCAGTCTCTCAATGCTTTCGTGTCCAGTGTTCCAGTTCTCCATCGTGGGCCAGCGAGCTGCTAGTCTCTTGACCACTGCATTGTGCAGTAAGAACTGTCCCGTGTGGATTCCAGAGACTTCATGTAGCTCAGTGAAATTTAAGATTCCTTGGTCGTCCACCAGGTCGCCCAGGGTGGCGATGCCGCTAGGTTCCCAAGTGTCTCTTATTATCCTTTGACTTCCCGGTCTGTTAGTCATGATGGCAGCTATCGGGATCTGTGGGGAGTAGGGGTCCGGGAGCATTGCGGCCTTGCATGCCCTTTTCCATATCTGGATACCTAGAAGGATCAGGTGCGAGTGAGGTTGTTTGGTTCTAGGTTCAGACCACAGCAGATCCCTGAGTAGCAGTTGCGTGACTCCTGGCTGCAGCAGGCGAGTGTCTGTTGTGGCCTCGTCGGCCATCCATTGTATCACGTGCTTCAATTGTCCAGCAAGGTAATAAAGTTCGAAGTTAGGCACCCTGAGGCCCCCTTTGTCATACTGTCTCTGCATTGTTTCCAGGGCGACTCTGCGCCTTCCGTCTTGCCACAGAAATGTCCTGCACAGCTTATGTAGTTCATTGAAGAATTGTCGTGGTATGTTATATGGTACGTTGGTGAAGAAGTAGAGAAGTCTGGGTAGCGCCACCATTTTTAGTAGGCCCACTCTGCCCGCCACCGATAGCGGCAGCCTGCTCCAGAACTCCATTGATTTTGCCAGTCCTTCCTTTGCCCTAACTGTATTCAGAGCGTGCTCTGTCTTGGGGTCTCTGTGCACCCTAATGCCCAGGTACTTAAAGGAGGAGGGTTCCCATTTCAGGGCTAGTTTGGGAAGCTTTTCGGCCACTTCTCCGCTCAAGGCGGCTAGGGGGAACAGGCAGGATTTGTTCTGATTGATCTGGATCCCCGTATATCTGTGGAATCTGTCTAAAGTTTCTAGTACGTAGGGCAGTATATGTGCAGGGTTCGTTAGATAGAGGAGCATGTCGTCGGCGTACATAGAAATCACGTGGTTCTCCTCGTCTACCATTATGCCCCCATCTCCATATTCATGTCTTAGGTATGCTGCCACTGGCTCTATAGCCATAATGTACAGCATGGGTGATAGGGGGCATCCTTGCCTAGTTCCCCGAGAAAGCCTCCATTTGTCTGAGAAAGTGTTGTTGGTGCGTACTCTGGCCTCAGGGTTGGTGTAGATGAGTGTGACCCACTTAATGTAGCTGGGCCCTATCCCCAACTTGGACATGGTAGCCAGGAGCCATTTCCAGCGCACTGAGTCGAACGCTTTGGAGGCGTCCAAGGACGCCACTGCGCATTGTGTCTGTCTGCCTTCGGTGCTGTGGATGACATGGTGCAGTCTGCGTAGGTTTTCTGTGATGGTTCTGCCGGGCACATATGCCGTCTGGTCTTGGTAGATCAGGGTCGGGATGACTCTACGCAACCTCATGGCCAGTATTGCCGTGAGTACCTTACTGTCTGTGTTTAGTAAGGACAGGGGCCTATATGAGCCGCACTCTGCGCCATCTTTGTCAGGTTTTAAGAGTGGTATGATGATCGCCTCCCTCATGGTGCTAGGTAGTTGGCCTGTTTCGTATGCCTCGTTGAAGACTTGAGAGAGTAACGGGGCTAGTTTGTCTTCATAGGCCTTGTAGAACTCGCCTGGGAGTCCATCCGGGCCCGGCGCCTTCCCAGAGGGAAGCGTTCTAATAACAACTGCAACCTCTTCAGGGGTTATTGGCCCTTCCAGGGATTCTGCTGCGTGTTCCTCAAGATGTGATAGTCTAATGATGTCCAGTACGTCCTCTATTTCAGTGTCTGTAGGCGATGGGGTGTCAGTGTAGAGGGCCTGGTAATACCCAGCGAATGCGTGGTTTATGGCAGCTTGTGAGTGCGTGTCTATGCCGTTATCATCACGTATACGGCAGATGGGTGTTCTGGGGGTTTCTCGCTTGTAAAGCCACGCTAGTAGCTTGCCCGGTTTATCACCGAGGGCGTGGTTTCTCTCGATGTATTTGGTGTAGCTGAGTTTTCCGAGGGCCTCCCAGTGTTGTAAGCAGGCCTTCTTCAGTTCGATTATTTTGTGCAAGTGGGCTGGGTCTGAGGAGGCTATAGATTCTAATTGCTTCAGATCTTCTTCGGCGCTTGCTAACTTAGCTGTGATGGATTTTTGGGCTCCCCCTGTGATGGCTATCGTTTCCCCTCTGATCACTACTTTGTAAGCTTCCCATGCCGTGCGGACGTGCTGGACACTGTCCATGTTCGTCTGCCAATAGTTTGCCGTGCATTGTCTGATCTGCTCCTGAAATGCCTTATCCAACAGTGCTTCGCCTCTGAGTCTCCATGTGGGTATGGGGGGTCGGGGTGCCATTATTGTCCAAGAGGTAACTATGGGGGAATGATCCGAAAGTACTCTGGCAAGGTATTGCGTATCCTCGAATGTGTCTAAGTGTTCTTCGCTCACCAATAAACTGTCAATTCTAGTGTGTACCGCATGTGGGGGTGAGTAAAAGGAGTAGACTCTGCCCTCTGGGTGCTGAGCCCTCCAGAGGTCTTGTAGGGCGTATTGATGTAAGAGGGCTTTCAATATTTTAGCCGGAGGGGAGGGTCGGGTATGTTTACTATCCGATCTGTCCATGCGTGGATCAAGGGTGCAGTTGTGCTCCCCCCCCATATGAGCGTGCCGTCTCTATCCGGACTGAGCCGGGTGTATAACAAACGGAAGAAGACCGTTGCGTCGTGGTTGGGGGCGTAAGTGTTCACTAGGCAGAATTCTCTGCCTTCAATGGTGCCTCTGAGCAAGGCCATCCTACCTTCGTTATCGATGTTAGTGTATGTTAGGTTGATGGGAATGGAGGGGGCGATCCATATCAGAACTCCCCGTGCATAGTTGGAATACGTGGTGCCTATCAGGGTTCCTCTCCAACTCTTAGCCAATGCTGCTAGCTTCTGTGCATTCAGGTGGGTCCCCTGTAATAGGGCAATTCCTATCTTGTGGCGTTTGAGGAAGGTGTGGACCCTGTGCTGTTTAATGTAGCTGTTTAGGCCCCTGACGTTCCATGACATGACTTTCACTACGTTATTCATGAGTGTGGCGTGTGTGTGGGTATGTGGGTGGGCTGCATAGTGGCGTCGCCCTCTGGCATATCTGTATACGGTTCAGTGGCTTGTTCTGGCAGGAGCCCCTGCTGACTCTAGATCGGATTGGTGATGTGTGGTGATCAAGGTGGTCCTGGACTTCCCCTTTCACTAACTGGGACGGGATTTCAACAGGCGGGTTCCCATCCCTACGAACAGTGAACTTGGCGTTAGCCGTTAACAGAACTAGTCTAGCGGGGTTCCCGTGGCGGACAAGCTTGTGAACACATGCTGGGCATATGAAGGGGCTTGGCGAGGCACGAGAGCCTGTGGTAGTCTTCCGGCCAGTTCCAGTGTAGGACTGGGTACTCCAGGTGGCTGATGTGGGCCTGCAGCATGGGCCAGGATGGATAATCTAGGTAGATAAGCTCCAGCAACTTCTGTGCCTTGATGGCAGCGACCTGCCTGAGGTTGTCCCAGTGATTTTTAACCTCCTTGGCACAGCACTGGTAGAGTGCTAACTCGTTCTTCTGAGGACACTTATATTTTGTACTCTGTTCTATTAGGTTCCTAAATGTTTACTATCATGAACAGAGAATATAAGAATCTATAGATGTTTGGTTCATGTGCTCCCATGTTACATCAGCTGAACACATCCCACTCTGACACCATGTGTAAGAAAACAGGAGTAAGACTCAGACACAGGGGTTATTCTGGTGGTTGTTATAGACCTTTATTAAAGAAAAGAGCAAGGGGTTTCCCTGCCTCAACGAAACTAAAGAATGTCAATGTCAGAATGTCCAAAAGTAAGTTCTCTGTCCTGTGTCCAAAATCCTAACCTGACCCTTACATGCTAAACTCAAAATAAAGTGGCCATCTGTAGCTTTTTCCAAAGTTCAAACTCAAAGTTCCAAAATTTGCAAAAATAAATCAATAATCACAGTTCCACAATTCTCAAAGGAGAAGGGGGGGCTTTCCCTGAGTTTCTCAGATTCCTTTCAGTTCACACTCAAAATTCTCAGGAGGTGTTTCTCTTCTCCTTGGTTCTTTCGACATGTTATAGTTTAAAAACACAACAGTTCAATGGATATGATTCCTCCATTGATTTCTTTTCCGCAGTTTCCTATTTCCTGGTCCAGGTGTATGGTTCCTTTTACCCCCGTATTTCCCACACTCCAAGCTATTTACTTTAACAGACTGTTATATATTGTTTCTGCAGGTCCTAGACTTGCAATAAATTCACCTGGCATATTCTCCCAGGACTTTCACCGTATGCAGCTTTCCAACCCAGGGGGTAGAGTTCCCGTCCCCTGGATTTCACACACTGAAGGGGATTCTCTTTCTCTCCTTGACTTTCACAGTTCCTCAGACACATGTCTTTCCTTAAAATATGCAGTTTTCCAATCCAGTGGGGATGGTTCACTTCCCCTGGATTTCACTCAGTCAAGGGGTTCTCTTCTTCTCCTTGGCTTTCTCAATTTATTTAACTTTTCAGTGCAGGGGGTATGGTTCCCTTCCCCTGGATTTCATACACCTCAGAGGTTATCTTTCCTCTTCTTTACCTTCACAGTTTACTCACAATTGGGTACGGGTCCGAGACTTGTGAACACATTGCCCGGTATACTCTCCTGCCAGAGCTTTCACAATGTTCACTTTATAATTGAGTGTGGGTCCCAGACTTGCAACAGGTTGCCTGGTTTACTCTCTTGCCAGGTCTTTCTCCACAGCTAACAATCTGCTTCATGCAGACATAGGGCCTTCAAATCCCCCTTTCATTAGTTTCATTCCATAATGCATTTGGCGTCCTAGCTCCCTTGCTCAGTGTCACCGTGTAAATATTACTGTCTTTCCTCAGTATGTGGTATACACTGCAAAGCACCCCAGTGTTCCAATTTCCCTCTCTGGTCTCACCGGTCTCGTGTGGCCACTCTGGTGTTCTCCGAACTCTTCCATTTCTCCAGCGGAGCACCGCCTTCTGTTGGCGTCCGGTCTGCTCTCCAGTGCCTGCTCTGCTGTTACCTCCTCGCCACAGCGTCTCATGCTGCAGGCCTCTGTGCAGCGTACCTTTGACCTCTGAGCTTCTCGTGATGGGACCGGTTGGGCTTCTTCTGCTCCCTGCTACAGCTGGTTTCTTCCTCGCTTCCCAACCAACATCAGGTATAGTGGTTCTCCATCTTTCTTGTGGTGCCAGGGTTTTAAATGTCCTGGCACCTATCAAATCCCTCCAACCACTAGAGCGCGTCTCTAGTTCCACAGCTTCAGCTCTCTGTATTGCTCTCGTGTTCTTCCTCGTCCCAGTATTTTTACAAAAAGTATGGGGATGAGCCCTACTTTCAGTGCAGAGTAGATGGACTGGATATATATCACAAAAGGCCATACAGGTTTGGGAATTCAAGGGGCTGGTGGGAAGGGGGATACCATTTTTATGCCAGTGAGTATTCTTCCCTCCCAAAAGGGTTGTCTCCCCCCATATGGTCCTTCCTCAGGCATGCACGCCCATGATCGGGATCAGGTAGAGGCTTCCCTTCCCTAGCCATATAGGAGGAGATTTTCCCAGGAGGGACACATTGCTAGATTCCTTACAACTTTCACTGCTTTGATTCAGCCCTTTAAAGTGTTGCACATGTCCCTGAGGGGGGGAACTTATATGATACCTGGCGCGTGGATGCTCCTGGCACATTGCCTTGCACCTGGGACACCAACACCTTGCCGGTCACTGCCTCAGCTTGACCCGCACCACAGACCCACACTGAAAACACAGGGAATAAGATGCCACTATGTTTGCTGCCTGATGCATGCGTAGGAGACCAGCAGCCCTCTTCCAAGCATGCACACTTAGAAGCATTCTCTGTGTAGTGGCCGGGCAAGCCTGGCCTCATTTGTATGCCGGCAACTACAAAGCACAGTAGAAAAGGATGGCCCTTGCGTCTCAACTCGTCCTTGTCCTTTGGGTGACTGATACTTCCTTTTTTGCCAAATCTTGGTTCTTGAAGGTACATTTTGGTCTGTATCTCCCACTCCAGCAATTCATTCTCATTCCCTGACCTGCTATCCTCCCACCTCTTCTGACTGTCCCAGTTTCTTGCTGGTTGCCTTGCTGTCACCTCTGTTGCAAGCCCACCATCATTTTCTGCCTTTTCCTTGGCCTCTGGCTGTCATGTTCCAGATCCCATTCCAGGTTAACTTCCAGGTCGTTCAAGGATTCATGGGCATGTCCTAGTGTATCATGATGAATTGCCTTCTGGCAAGGGTGTGAAAGCCCGGCTTTTTCGATTTTTATTAAATAATAAAATGATGTAGCTAATACCATCTCTGAAAGAGAAATATGCTAATCAGATTTCCCTTCTATAACCTCCATGCCAAAAGCATAGTGTGTACTTGTGTGCCCTGCTGCATCAGTATCTTGATTCGCAGCACATGCGTGCTCCACCAGTGGCACAAAGCGGACTTAGAGGTTAGAGGTGCCCATTTGACACCTGTAGTGACATCCAAGTCTCTTCAGCGCAGGGGCTGCATTTAAAACATGCAGCCCTGTTCCCAAAACTCCATAACTCTGGAGATCCTGTCCTGGTGTCATACTTAACTTTAAATATAAGCCACATTAGGGTATGGTGGCCAGTATGTCTTAGCAACATTACATTACTATTCCAGCAACATTACATTGATTTTGCACATGTGTCAGACTTGTGAGTGCAGTTCAGCTGTGGAAGGATTATGTGTATTCCTCCCCGAAGAGGCCCGCCACTGTACACTGACAGGGCTGTAGCCTTAGAGGTATTGCTTCTCTTTGTTCTTTGGTAAGGGCAGGTAAAATCTTTCCCCCAGAAAACAGCCACTCCACAGAACGCTGGCCTGTGAACAGAAACCAAGAGTCACACACATTCACAGAGAGCCAGGCCTTAGACGAAGGCGCTGCATTTCTAAAAACCTTTGTTCTTAGAGAGAACCTTTGTTCTTTCCTGTTATTTGTTCCTGTCCTTTGTTCTTTCCTGTCCTTTGTTCTTTCCTGTCCCCTCTGCTTCCTCTGGAACAAAGCACTTGGGGTGGGCATCAGAAGGGCAAAGTCTACAAATGTCAATGGCAGGGATTGGACCTCTAAAGTAGGCTAGCTTTAGCCCAATCATCTGGAGACTTTTGCCTATAAAAGGATGAGTCTCCCATCACTTTTTTAAATCATATTGAAGCATCATTTAGATCATCACTTGAGAGGATTTACTCGACCCTGCTAAGAGAGCAGTCCTTTCTAAAGTCCTCCAGTTGTGGGCTGAAGATAGGTGTTCCAAGGCAGTAGCACGCTCTGTCCCCTGACCACCCTCAGGGACCATTGGGGGTGAAATGCCACCATGTTACCTAGGATCTCACCTTGCTGCAGGTCCCTGGAAGGTTTGTCCCAGCCTGCCCCATGTTTGGGAGCCAGAGAAAAAGACTGATATTGACACTTGGGTCCCTGCAGTGGGCCTCACAGCACCTGGAAGCCATAACAGCCAACGTCCTTGTTGTCAACGACACCCGCTCTGAGCCTTGAGTCAGAGGCCACGACTCCTAGCAATTTAGCAGGACCTTTGACACTGCCCTTGGTGTCCATTGTTCTCTTTATCATGATCCACTGTTCAACTCCTCAGGGATATTCAAGTATCTGCAATACAGGCACTGCATTTAAAATATGCACCCCTGTTCCAAAACTGCATAACTCTGGAGATCCTGTCCTGGTGGCACGCTAAACTTTAAATATCAGCCATACCGGAGTTAGGGTATGGTGGCCAGCATCGCTCAGAGTTATCCTTTGCACAAATGTCAACCCTGTGGGCCCAGTTCAGCTGTGGAAGGATTGTGTGTCTTCCTCCCAGACAAGGCCCACCCATCCCAAGCATACGTAGAGAAAGATGATCCCACCACCAGCCTCTTCCATCTAGCCGGCAATGTATCCAACTCACCATTCATCAAATCTATCTCGTGAAGTATTGCCACATCCACCTTATGCCTCCCTAAGTACAAATAGATCTTACTTCTCTTGACAACATTATTAATACCCTATACATTCCAACTTATCACGGTTAGGCTCGCCATAGTAACCGATTACCCTATACCAACCCCTCCTTCATAGGAAGGGGCATTGAGGTAATCCGGGAATCAGAGTCCGCAGAGTAACCAACAAGTGCAAAATACCAGGAAAAAAGTAAAAACCACCCACACCTTTCACTGCCTCTTCCCCCCCAACTCCTCACCACCCCTGTGGCCGACCACCCCAACCCACAGATACAGTCCGCCACACCCCCAAAACCAGTGGTCGAAGTGTAAGAATAGAAGCAGTGGAACTAGGTTCCCTGCTGGCCTGCTCCCACTCACCACAAACCACATTGCCACACCCCATCCCATGCAAAATACAACTCCCCAAACACATGCACCTGCTATTTGAGGGAATATTCAGTGCAGTGCACTGAAAGTGCAAGTTTCAACTTCTTCCTACACTTTTATTTTGAAAACAAAACCATTCCAGAACGGTTTCTTTTTAAAATTAAAGGATAGGAACAGTAAAACGTAATAAAAAAAAAGTAGAGGACCCCGGCTCCCAAACGCTCCCGCCCACTTCGACCACTGCCCAAAACAGGCAACATGCCTCCTGACATGCATCATCCAACTGGAGGTTCCCACCAGGAACCAGAGGTCAACAACAAGTCAACAGTCGGCTCCCACTGAGAAAGCTCAGGAGAAAGCAAAGTCTAGTAGAGCTAGAGCTACAGCAGAAGAACTGCTACACTCTCTCCCAGTCCAGCACCCTCAAGCATAACGTAACATCCTCCTACATATCCCTTGTTACAAGGAAGCCACCCTCAAATCAAGCCCTCCTTCCCCTGCAGGTATCTATGCAGGCAAAAACCCCCATACACATTGATTAGTCAGTCAAGGAAGCGAGTCATCCAGCACTTCGGATTGTGAGGCAAGTGCCCCTGATCACCTGCAGCCGCACCCATCACCATGGTCCTGTCAGCATCCACCAGCACCCATCCAGAGGGAGCCCTATCATTCCTCGTTGCGTCCATGCGAGGCGCAAGGCCCGTAACCATGACCAGTCCCTGACTAAGTAACACCTGACTCACAGGGATGTCCTTCCCCCTACGTGGGCCTCCAGCTAATCCCAAGCATCCTTATGAGCGTGAAAGAAAATGGATGCCTTGGGTCAACACCTATAGCTTTGGGTGTAAAACATCATGTACCTATGGACATGCTTCCGTAACTTCTTTTTCACTGCATCGTATGATTTCCACAGTGTCTGCACTTCCTGTGGGAAGTCCACTAACTTGGCATAATGAGTGCCTCCGAGCATCTTGCAGGACCGCATCCCTGCCCCTGAAAATTCAAAGATTTTACAATCAGAACTTGTGGCGGGGCTCCCACCGGCGTACTCGTCCAGGGCACCATGTGAACTCTTTCGATCCTAAACCACTTTGACTTCCACCCGGCCCTCAGTGCCACTCACTCTCTTTTCCACCTCTGCACCCTTTCATTGACCTTCTTCATGTCTGCTCATACCAGTGACACCATCAATCCCACCAACTGTACCTTGTTCTCAAGGGAGGACCTCGATTTATGGATGGCCCCCGTCAGGCTCGCCAACGCGGCCCCACCACCAGTACCTGCACTTCTCCAGCCCACCGCCCCCTTTTGCACTTCTCCCCTTCCCCTTCCCTGCGCTTCCGCGATCACAATAACACAAGGCCTAGTGAGATTGTTTGTTGCTTTGTCCTCCCTTTGTTTCCCGCTCCTTGTCTTGTTGCGCCTAGAAACACTTGTTTACAGGTGCGTTATAAAATGCCATATCATATCATGCGGAGCTGCAGTCACTGAATCAGCAGGGGGCTTGGCAGCCCTGGACTGTTTCCCTTTGCTGGCCACAAACTGATCCAGCTTCTGATGTTGTCCCTTCACCATAGTTGAACGCTGCACAGCCAGCTGTAATGCGCCTCAACAGTGTAGCAGGCCAACAGCCCCGTTGTTTTTGATGGTGGACCTAGCTGCACGCCTCCTCATGCTCACCAGCTTCTTCAGGGTGTCACTGCTGAACCAGGCAGCATTCCAGCACCGATCCCAGGAGCCCTCACGGCAGTGGAGCCAAGGCAGGCATGGCACAGCTCTGTTTTACAGTAATGAGGGACCCCCGCAGCCCACTCCATCTTGGTAAGCAACCTAGGCAGCCCGTCACTGGGCCACACAGGGCATGGCTCTCCCAGCCGCTGTTCATATGGGAGTACTCTGCTGTCCATCACTGTGAAGGTCTACCTAGGCCCATACGCCCAGGCAGAGCAGAGAACCGCTGGAGCGAAGCCCCAAAATGGCAACCGCTCCACTCGGGTAGCGCACGGTCGCCCACTCGTCACCAGTCCACACGGCTCCCGAACCCCTCAAGCTGCACCTATCACACCTAAAGAGCCATACCCTCTGCTGTTACGAGTAACACACAGCAGCAGCCAGAAGCCAAAGCACATCCACAGCTGACGCAGATGCCATAAATCACCAGTTCCATATACAGCTGGGTTGTCTAACTACACGCCGCAAGGGCCGGGATCTTGATACTTTTCAGGTTATCCCTCATTCAGATTCATGAGGAAAAATGTGCATGTATTTAGAGTCATTGCATGCAAATTTATCTCATGAATATTAATGAGGGGTATCCTGAAAACCCCACATGGATCCGGCCGTCAAGGCCTGGAGTTGGACAACCCTGATATACAGACACTTTGAGACTCAACACTGGTGGCGCACTACCTGCGAGGGGGAGCCATAAAATGCTAGATTAGTACATCCTCATGTTATGTTGCTGTGCCACAGTTTGATATTAACTAGAAGCAACAGAAGAAGGCTGGGGAGAAGCTGTTAGGTATATATACACACAGACCAAGGTATGTAGGAGTGTTGCACAACTCAAAATGAAATACTGCCAGCTGTGCCTACTTTTGCTACCTCCCGGACAGGAGACCACCGTGATTGTAGTTCCTATCATTAGGATGTGGCAGCCTTATGCCAGAGATTGCAGTATTGTAAAGAATGGGGTGGAGCGGGATTGTTCCAGGTAGTAATTGAGATGCTTTTACTGCAAAAACTTCGCTCTGGCTGTTGCCTGCCTCTTTTCAGAAATTGATCTGTATAGTTTTCAAGATTCTGCCTCCTAGGGGACAATGCATGTAATTTCATGGTGCCCAGAATGTGCCTAGGCAACTCCTTTCCTTTCTCTTTTCTGCATAACCCCTCCCCAATGTCTGAAAATATGGGTTTGTTGTTTTTTGTAGAAATCATTAAAGACATTAAAAAAACAATCAATCAATAAAACTTTATTTGGCACAAAAAGTGATACAAGTTCATAGAAATAGAAGAAAACATACATACTCATTCACAAATAGAAATAAAAAATATAACCTACAATTTCATACCGACAAAGGGCGACATGACTCACGTTGTTAACATTTTCAGATGAGATGATCATAGAACTACTACAAGATTTCAAAAAGTGCAAAAGGACCAAAATTCAATGTAAATAAAATTCTAGCAGTTTCAGATTCGTAAAATAATAGGTTTTTGATAAAATGTGATGTAAATTGTAGATTTTAAAGAATATTTATTCAGCAATACTGGTCAAAACTATTAGCCACATAGTGAGTAACTCATCAAACTGGCGACATTGGCCAAAAAAGTGCCCCACTTTGACCCAAAAAACTGGCCCATACAAGCATTTTGCGTTTTTGCTTTGGCCTTGGGCCTATAGGCCAGTCCGAGCCTGTTAACAGTTAATGTGTTGTACACCAGAAAATCATTGCGCTTATCTTCTAACATTGACTAAGTACGTTTGCAACATCCCCATTGTATAAATCTTCCATATATTACACCACAAGTGTAGAGTTCAATGATCACGTTTGGCAAGTGTTTAATGACATTGGTCTCAGATCATAAAACCTGACAATAAAAAGTCAAAGAATCAGCCCCAGCCGAATTTCTCCTAATATGGCCTCTCTAAGTCACACTTGATCATCCGCCAGCTGTTGTATTATTTACATCAGTAATTATCCACAACATTTTATGCAATAATCGCATACGTGCTTAGTCCAGGAAGGGCGTCCTTTCCACAACAAGCTCCATAACACTGCAACAGCTGGCTCATTCTGGAGAGGGTGTGCTGTGAGTAGTTTGCTGTGGAAATACTGGTAGCAGCCTTCAGGGTACGGCAGGGCCCGCAGTGCTACTGCATTTCAGCGTACTTACCACACCCATGGAAATCTGGTTTAAAAATCTACTTTGTTTGACAGGCAACGCATATTGCCTAAGACAGAAAAAACTACAAACTATATGCCTACAACCTATTCTCTCTCATGAGTCAATGGCAGGGCTATTTAATATCAGGGCAGTCGTGTATCAGGCACGGAGTAGAAAATGGCTGCCAAGGCTAGCTCTCAGCTCTGCTGGGAAATGGAGTTCTTTCCGGGACGTTCCAGCTAAAGCTTCCGCATGCCACAGACTAGGTTTGTCCCACTCTGCTCCAGACCTGGCCTGTTGTCCAAGCCCTACTTAAACAACGGTTGGGGGCATGACCCTGAAAGGGTCGGACACATTCTGTTCACGTTTTGAAATAAACCTGTAAGAGATTGATTTCTTTAACTTCAAACACAGTCTCCCTTTGGGCTTCTAATAAGAACCCCCTATTGTTTAAATCAAATCTCGGATGCACTCTCACTCAGCGACCCCGTGCAGTAAGCAAACCTTGACTTTTTGAGGGTGCATTTTAGCAAAACTTTGAAAATTAAAACACTTTTTCCAAGTTGGTGACTAAAAGATAAAACATTGTTTAAGGTTGAGCTCAGCACTCAAGGACGCCATATTTTTGTAAACTGTAAACACAAAAGAATGACTGTTACATTTGTGACTGTGGCGTGCCCTACAGTTTCAGAGAATTACCTCGTAGGAATGTCACCAAGTTTTATAAAAGTACCATGTCTCAAACATTCCAAATCATGGAATTTCCTCCACATTTATGATAGTGGGAGGTCTACAAAGATTTCAAATTAAGATATGTCCACTAATCTCATGACCATTGCTTGACCTATCATTCCAGTCTGGGACCATGACATGTCACATTTTGTATCGCTCTACAGGCATCTTCCTGAGCTTCCCCGGGAGGATAGCTCAGCGGCAACGTGCTCACCTTGGAAGCAAGACGACATGGAGCCACACAGGTTCGATACCCGGGTCCACGCTTAGAAACCTCTGGGTATTAAGCGCGTTATAAATAACCTATCATATCATATCAAAGCCAGATATAAGGCCACCCTGATTATCGGCCAAGAGTATTTTCGCCCTGCCCTTATTGTCCCATTAAACTAAGTCATTTCAGTTAACAAGCCACACATGCTAAAGTAAAACCCAGTAGCCATCCTTGGAAGTCTATTCCAGTTGCGAATCACTAAGCAATGCTTGCAGATATGTAAAGCAGCACAAAGGCACTTTTTTTGATCCAGAAATAATTGTCTTGGACAGCCACACTATTTTATGCATAACTTCCCCAAACCAAGACAGGCAGCTCCCAAGCATGCCAACAACCACATCTACAGTCTCCTTCATTAAACGCCAAAGTGTGGCAAACATGAACATCGTTGTGACTGAGGCATTGGGGTACACTAAATGGCTTTTTTTTAAGTATTGAAAAATACCCTTCTAGCCTAAATATCAGAGTATAATGTGCCATTGTAATATAATTGGTTATTTATTTAAAACGCACTTCATACGCAGAGGTTTCTAAGCGCAGACCCGGGGATCGAACCTGTGTTGCTCTGCGCCTTCTTGCTGCCAAGACAAATGCATTGCCCCTGAGCTATCCTCCCAAGACTAAGTGAAGCAAACATGCCACAGTGCCCTCTAGTAGCCATCTCTGTAAGTTCCCCTCCACTTTAGAGCCACTAAGGCAGGTATGCAAATTAGCCAGTGGTCGTAGTGTAAGAAAAGAAGTAGTGGAACTTTGTTCCCTGCTGGCCCCCCGCTCCTCACAAACCCCTTTGCCCTGCCCCTCCCACTCACAATACAAACCCCCAAACACATTTGCCTGCTGTTTAAGGGAATGTTCAGCGCAATGCACTGAAAGTGCAAGTTTTAACTTCTTCCTACACTGTTATTTCAAAGCGAAACCGTTCTGGAAAGGTTTCTTCTTAAAATAAAAGTATAGGAGCTGTAACACTTAGTTTAAAAAAGTAGAGGAGCACCGCTCCCAGCCGCTCCCGTTCACTTCGACCACTGAAATTAGCTCAAAAGCAAGAATTTTCTGCCGCAGAATTGTCTTTGTTATAGGGTAGCACCATTTAATACATAGCGTTATCAACCCAGGTCAAACAGCTCTCAAAGATGCAGGCAACCACATATGCATTTCACCCTCATTAGTCATCATCAGTGTGGTATAGTCAGACATCCTTGTGATAGGAGCTTTGCGGTATGCTTATCAAACACCATCAATGTTGCTGTGGTTTTTAAAAGAGAAGAAGCATTTCTATCTGAAAAGTAAGAGTAGAACAGGCGGTTTCAGCTTACAAGACACAGATGCCACATCCCCACCCATAGCCGGTAACATGTGATTTTAATGAATCACAAAACAATGAATGAATTTTCAACCAAGCAAAAGCATCGAGGAAAAAAATAATGAATTTTTTGTTTTTTGTTTTCGTGACGGTTCCCCCATACCCCTTTTTTAATTCATACTTTTCCCCACCCCCAAAACTACTATTCCTGTTCCCAACCACATATATATCATTTTTTTTAAAAATCACAATTTTTTTTAGACCTTTTCAGTTCGTTACAAATTCAATTTATTTGTTTTGTATTGGTTAAAATCACTGCAGGCACCCATAGCCAACCCTTGAAATTCCACTCCAGTTAGAGACACTGAGTAATGCATTGTTAGTACATAAAGTAACTCAAAAGGGGTTCCATGTGTTAAAATCACGGCAAAAATGGACGTGGTTACAAAATATTGCGGAAAAAAGGCTGTGGTTTGGCTGCCGCAATCCATGTAAAGGATGCGGGGGACAACCCCACAACCCCTGGACCCATTATACCATTTAAAGGGAGCAGGGGACACCTTTACCGGGTCAAACCACAGCATTTTTGCCACAATTATTTTTACAGGTGACATTTTTTGCCACGATTTTACCACTGCATACCTAAAAAGCATACATTTTGCTTGAGCAAAGTTGTTTTTGTCTTATACAGCAGCAATATCTTATATACAGCGTTAGCAACCCAAAATATACAGCACTCAAAAATACAGAAAACCACGTACACATTTCTCCCTCTGTAGGAAGAATCAGTATAGAATGCAGTCAAACATCCTTGTGACTGCAGAATAGGGGTATGTTAAACAAACACTAGCAATGTTTCAGTGGATTTCTAAAACAGAATGAAACAAACCTTCTGCCTGAAATAGGAGAATAGAATATGCCATTTCAACTAGCAAGATACACAGGTGTCCAGTGATAAAGTTGCAGAGGAAAGGGCCACCAGGGGGCGACATTTCTCAAAAAAATGCACCCTCAGTAAAATCAAACACTTTCCCCAAATATTCTAGGATTGGAATTTATAGTATAAAATGATACCTCTGCTTGAATATTTGGGGAAAGTATATAGGGAACAGGAAAGGAACAGGAAAGAGTATATATAGGGAACAGGAAAGAAAGTTACTTTTTTCCAGTGGACATTATCACATTGAAGTGACACACATACCACCCAGTAGTCATCACTGTAAGTTCACCAACAATTCAGAGCCAGTGAGCTATGCATTGGGGATACACAAATGAATTCAAAAACATGCCCTTTCCTTCAGAAAATGTTTTTCTAATAGGACCGAACAATCAACCTGAGACAAACTGCTCTGTAGGATTCAGACAACCACATACATGTTTCGCTCACATGATATATCCTCAGTGTGGTATAGTAAGACATTTTTGTGTTTGGAGCCTTGGGGTAGATTTAATAGACACCGTCAACATTACAGTGGGTTTTACAAAGGAATAAAAAACACCTCTGAAATGGGAGTGTAGATTAGGCCATTGTGGCTAACAAGTCAAACATTACCAGTACCTTAAATTTCACCTCAAGTTCAGAGACAACAATCAATGCACTGTGGTCCAAAACAATGTATTTCTTTTATAGGACTACGCTACTCTCTATACATAGCTCTCCTGACCCAAGAAAGACAGCACTTAATCTTGAGCTAATACACATACACATTTATTTCATCCTCCTTCAGTATAATCAGTGTTTTATAGTGAGAGTTCCTTGTGATTGGAGAATTGAGGTATGTATAGCAAACACCAACAATTAAATAGTGGGTTTAGAAATGCTTGAAAAACCCAATCTCCCTGAATGTCAGAGTAGAATAGGCACTTTCAGCTAACAAGCCACACGTGTCCACCATTAGCAATTCTCGGAAGATCATCTACAGTCCAGTGCCACTTAGAACGGCATTGTGGGTATTCAAATGAGCTCAAAGCATTACATTTATGCTCCAGAGGATTGTCGTTTTCTTATAGGGCAGAGCTATTTTCTATATAGCCTTACCAAACAAATACAGGTTATTTTCTCATACATACACGACTCTATCCCTCAATGGCATACAACCATTTTCCATCTTCTGCAGACTTTGGGATAAATCCTGGCTTTAATTTCTCTCCACCTACTTGGGCATTTTTACTTGTTTTTCGTGCTGCTGTGGACTGCAATTCCCATCTCTGCCGTGCTGGTGACTGTTGGGCTAGGTGTGTCCTTTGACCCACTTCCTCCCCACAAAAGCAGCAGCTGAGTGGTGGAGTGGCGCTTTAATTTCTCTCCACCTACCAGGGCAATTTGACTTGTTCTTTGTAATGCTGTGGACTACAATTACCAACTCTCCTGAGGTAGTAACTGCTGGAGTAGCAGTACCCTTTTAACCGCACACTCCCCACAAAAGCAGCAAATGCAGCAGCTGAGCACTCAAGCGGTGCTTCAGTGGTGCGACAGCGACACGTGCATTGATAGCGACACCTCCGTGACACAGTCAAACGTAAGGATGGTGGACGTTATGGAGACCAGAAGCTTTGCCCCCCTTGCTGCCCAGCCTGTGACCTCTGCGGTTGCTGATAAGGACCATTTCACTGACTCCGTTACTATGGCAAGAACCACTGTCATTGTTACAACTAGTACTACAAATCGAGCCTTTGTTCAGACTACCAGGATATTAAGATCTACCAAACACTTGCATACTGTTGCTATAACTCTTTCTTCTGCCCCTAAAATTACGAAATATTTTACACAACTAGATGTAGCTCCTCATATTAAGGCACCATGTAGCGCAAACTGTAAGGTTCAATAATGACTTCTTTGGGGTGCCTGGGAAGCTAGTTATCTCATTCAGTGGTGTCTGCCTTTGATGATGACCCTGGTCTCCCATGTGATTTTTCTGCTGTAATCATGGTGGTCATGGTGGTTATGGAAGCAACCCCCATAGTTCCACAAGAGGAAGTTATTAATATCTCCATAACTTTAGTGAGGGGGATAGCTCAGGGGGCAATGAATTTGTCTTGGAAGCAAGACAGCGCAGCACATATCCCCATCCCGCGCTTAGATCCCAATTTCTGGTATTAAGTGTGTTATAAAAGAACAATTATAATTATGATAACTATTGCTAATTTCGAAAATTCTGTTGGACAAAATGCGATTCCACCAGCTATTGCACTTGATTCTGACTTGGAGATCACGATTGTGTGCAGTGATCTGCAGGATGTTCAGTCCACACCTTCTACTAATGATATCAATCTGGCTGTGACCTCCGAAAAAAATTCTCTGTCAGTAAAGGGAATAACCGTACATCACGCGGATCACAAACTCATGAACAAAAGTCACTTTACCTCACGTCAAATACCTTTACTAAACTCTGCCATTACTACTGACGAGGAATCTGATGGTTTGCAGAGGCATATCTACCATCCGATGGAAATGTTAACATCACTCGACCACAACTGCAAGCTCTTGACTATTTGTTGACTTTGCTTGTTAAGCTTTGAGAAGAGCTATATAAGACTTCATCTGAACATACCATCTTCCTTAACTCATTAATAGACCAAATGAGCACCTGTAGACCCTTATCTAACAAGGCTTGTGTCTTGTCTGATTCCATCAATGTGGTCCAAGCCCAGGAAGGCATTGCCATAACACAGAAATTGCCTGAGATTTATGTCGCTCGGAGTACAACTACATTGGCGGATGAGCCAAACTCTGCCCCTATTCCAACACATGTAATGGCAAGACCAGCAACTATGGCTAATGAAATCATCCTTATTTTAGACTTTTGTGATAGTTCGACTGTGCTGATTGATGAGTATAACACCATAGAACCTCAGGATATTTGTGGCCCTAAGGTGGTTGTGACCAAAAAGTGTGGGCTGCCCAATGAAACCCCATGAAATCCATTACAAAAAATCTATGAGAAACATAAGCTATCAGGGTCGGACAAAGACTTTTTCTGTGGTGCCTCTGCTTGCAAATCGAGTTCAAGCTCCACTCAATTATTCATTAATGACAAAGGTTTGGTTGATATTATTCAACAAGGTGAACCAAAAAGTAAGGCAAAGAGATGTAAGGGAGTTGCCAAAGAGTTCAAGAAAAATAACTTTATTGCTCAAAAGCCGTCAGGCTTCCGACCCAAGTCCACCTCCAATGATATTCGTACATATCCCCCGACTATGGGCTGTACGGATGCAAAGAAGCAGTCAATAAACTCTATTTTGAACTAAGATTAATGAGCAAAAAAAGATCTTGGCAAAGAATCCTTGGTAATGGACGGATTGCGAGGGTTAGAAGACTTATTTCACCATGTTGAAGGGGACAGTTACTTAAGTGAATGCCGCCCTGCTCGAGAGATCTTACCGAAAAGTTCTAAGCAGAATTCCAATGGTACGAGGGATGCTGTGCCAGCCAAGAATGACAAGGAGAAGTCTGTATTCTATTATGGGCCTTGCTACTCCAGTAGTTGGAGTTAGGTTGAGTTTCCATCAGGGGAAGCAGATATTAAGCCAGTGCATAGAATACAGAGTCTCTTATGTCATATAAGTGAGTGCTTATTTTAACTTGTTAGGTTCTCTTAAATTTATTTGATCACATTTTACCTTTACTCTCTATAACTACAATGGGCATTGAGATGGTCGAACAGTTAGAAAGTAATGAGCATGTTTCTTCAAGGGTACACTTCACTATCAACATTGGAATGTGTCCTCTCTCATGAAGCAGAGTTTGCATGGCTAGGATGTGACTGTTAACTCAAATATCTAAAGCCATCCGAGCATGGGTTTTCTATGGGACAGGGCCAGGAACATTATAATAAGATGGGCAGTTTTTTTCCTACAATTGGCAACTATTCGGCTAATGCATGGAGAGTGGCCTCTTTTCTCCTGGTGAATCAGTCAATATGACCATAGTAAACAATTGATCTTAGTCTCTTGGAATGCCTGTTTTTGTTTTTGCCCATCTGTTTGGCTAACACACTTAGATTGATTTTGAAGGAAGATGTACAATGCAAAATGTGGCTCTGAAAGGGCAAATGGCACCACAACTGTTCTCAATCTTGTAAAGCTGGAAGTCCCATCTGATCTGATCCTTGCTGGAACTTTAACGTGGTGGTCTTCGTATGGCCGGAGGCACTTGATGTTGGTTATTAACGTCTATGACCCCCTGGGCCTGATGCCTAATGCTAACCTTATGACATTGGTAAAAGAAATCTAATGGAGATATTTTTCATAGCCACGAAATATTAATCATGGGTGATTGTAACTGCAAGATGCCAGTTACATGAAGGCATCCCCACTTCCACACTTAGGTAGTCGATTTAAGACTCTTGAGGATTGCATGGACAAAACTCCTAGACTCATATGGTTTTATCATGTTAAATGGACGATGTAAGGGGGATAGTCCGGGCTGCTATACTAGAGTATCTGCTCTCAGCACCACTATTGTTGATTATATTGTCATCTTCCATATGCTTTTTAGCCACAATGTTCATCTGAAGATCTCCATTCGAGTTGAGAGTGACAATCTACCTTTGATAGCTTTGTTGGGCCTGTTTGGACTGGGGATTACTTCTGACTCTATCGGTTCAATTAATAGACTAAGTTGGAGCACTTAGAACTTGAATAAGGCTAATAGTTTTCTATCTCATCTGACCTCTCTTTATCAGCAAAAACTCACCCCAGCAGCTTTTTTCTACCCTAATGGATGTGTGCTTTGGCGAATTGGGAGAGTGTAGCCCTAGTCCAGGTGATGTAGATAGGTTGGCCTTGGATGGTTTGAGTTCAATGATTGCTTACTCTACTCTAAGGTTAACTTGGGGTGCTATGACATAGCCATGCACAAGCTGTTGGCCAACATGATACGAAGGAAGATGATTCTGACTTATGATAACGTTGTGCATATGGAAGTTACTTATGAACTATATTGGGGAATTTTGTATACAGGGCATGTTGAGGCACTTATTTATGATATGACTAAGATGTGGATTCTTGCTAAACACATTCTGCAAATGAGTTTATGATTGTATAATTATATTTAAATGTTTTCTTTTTCTGTATAAAAATCCTATTTGAATGTATTATACTAATTAAAAAAAGAAAGATCCTTAACACAGCTGCTACATGTCATACTCAAAATCATGCAGAAGCGAATGTCTTGCTGGACCCCTTCTAAGAAGGCCTTCGCACTGGGATGGGGCCAAAATTATTGTAATTTCAACAGCAGATAATGTTAGCAAATTGGCTGATAAAAACATGATGAGTGCCCTGATTATGTTAGCTCTGTCAGGGGCCTCTAATACTGTAGTTTATTCCATATTAATAGGAAGCATACAAAGACTCAAGCTTGCTAATCCTTGCCTAGAAAGGACAGGTCATTTCTCTATGGGACATATCTGTTACTCTGGAGGAATTCATATTGCAGTGAAAAAAAGCTGAGGTGTTCCACAGGTTCCAGACTTATCCCCATTATTTTTTATCTCTAATTTCAACCAGTAGCCTAAATGATTACACGGATATGAAATGCCTTTCGACACCTAAACTGATGATTGGTAAATCCAGTAACATTGATCGTAATGCCTTCTTTATAAAATATATGACTGAAATTCAGCTATGGAAGAATTCTAACAAGGAGAAACCTAATGCGAGAAAATGTTCTTAGTCTGTTCCCCCCCCAAACATGCTTTAAAACTCCTCAATTTAACCCAGTATGTTTGGAAAACCACATGTTCCAGTGACCACAGCCAGGAATCTGGGTAACCTAAGGTTCCCTAATCTCAAACGTAGACGATCTTTCAGTGAATAATTCTAAAAACAATGTTCTTTTTCACCTTTTCACAAGTCACCATAGTGACCATCTATATCTATTTTGGCTTGCGCAGCAAACACATAAACAAACTGTGACACATGCACAATGTGGTGGACAGATGTCTCACCAGCTATGAAACCACACCGCTGCACATAAGGCTGTTTTCCAAAAGCATTAAATACAAACTTCAAATGATAAAGGCCCAATCACTCCCTGACTTTATCTTCCCCTGAAGCAATTGGTGCTGTCCCATCCATAGATTGCTTTGGTTGCGCTTCTGCAAGCCGCCCCAAAGGTATCCGTTTGTCGGCACCAATATTCGTCTTCTTCTTATTCAGAAATATAGGTATGAAAGATATGGCGGTAGAACATTCATAGTTTACGTGGCTGGACAACATTGCATGACCAATATGAAATATTGAAGAAGACATGCATTTCAGGAAATACATGGAAACGTGCTTTCAACAAGCCTCGTTTATCTATTAGCGATAGAACATATCTGCTGTCTGCCTTTTCTTCTGTGGTCCTTTATACTTAAAGACTGTCTTTGCTTTCTTCCATTTTACCTCTTTTGAATTGAACTGTGCAATTAAATGCCAGTACCATTGCACCCCAGTGGGCATAAGTGTGCTCCATCAGTGATAATTAAAAAACATAACACCCATTAGCTCAAATTCATCTCTCCCACCCCAAATCTCCATCTCTCTCTCTCTCTCTCTCTCTCTTTTTTTTATTTCTCCCTTTCACTCTCTCTTTCCCTTTCTCTCACTCTATTACTCTTTCTTTCTCCTCTCTCTCTCTCTCTTTTTTATTTCTCCCTTTCACTCTCTCTTTCTCTCTCTCTCTCTCTCTCTCTCTCTCTCTCTCTCTCTCTCACTCTTTCTCTTCTCTCTCTACTGCCAGCTTCTCCTTTGGTTTGGTTGCATCACCAAGGGCTGCTGGAAAGGGCAGGGTGCAGAGGGACAACGTTAGGTTTCTATGCTTCATTTTTCGAGAAGTTGCTGGGAGTCACAGGCAGAGCTATCAGCTGCCCTAATTAGGGACGTTGCCGGCCTTCCATTCCTGTCCTGCTCCATGCACCACGTATTGGGTTTCTGCTTCAACCCTGGTCCCAGTTGGCGATTGATTGACTCCTGTCATCAATTGCATTTCTCTTAAGTGGCTCCATATTCCCCTGTGCACCTAGCACAGGCTTGTCCAACTCCAGGACTGGAGGCCTCGAGGGCTGGAGACAGGTTGGATTTTCAGGATTCCCCTCATTAATATTCATGAGATCAATTTGCATACAATGATTCTAAATGTATGCATATTTTTTCTCATGAATACTAATGAGGGATAACCTGAAAACTTGTCAGGATTCCGCATCTTGAGGCCTGGAGTTGGACAACCTTGCCATAGCCCCTTCTATTCAGCACATTCAGGAGAAAAGAAAGCAGTCCCTCTGGTGGAGCTAGGATAGGCTGCGGGCTTGCGCGTCTCCACTTTCTGCTGCACAATGTGCTCGATTTTTTGACACGATTCTCCAGATCTTTGGTGCCGGCAACTAATTCCAAATTAGGGGACACTGTCAGGGACATAAGACTTGATCAGGTGGGGACAAAGGTTTATTTTGAGGACTGTAAAAGAAAACGGTAGCGATGGGGAAACGTACTAGGGACAGACTTGGCATCATTTGTATGAATTTGACCTTATATTGAGACAGAGAATATTGGAGAAACCCTACAAGAGCATCACATCTAGGGAGACATTCACTGAAGCTTAATGTATTTATTTTAGTTTCCTAGCCATAAGGGGACTTTTTTTCACCAGATAAGGTCAGGGTTGCGTGAAAAGCATCGGGCCTCATGGCGACTGGTTGCGTGAAAGGCATCGGGCTTCATGGCGACTGTGGCAGCAATTCCTTATCACTACCCACCAGTCGTAATCGGGTGAAATCCACATGATTGAAATAGTCAGAATGTCAGTGTCAATTCCCCTTTTTCTCGTCCAGAGGCTTCCAAGGAGATTATGCTTCAGGTGACTACTCTACAGTAAATCCGTTAATGCACAAAAAGTGTTTAGTTTAGTTTAGTTTATTCATTTGTATTGCGCACCAGACCCGAGGGTATGAGGGTGCATGAGCAGCATGGTTATTCAAAGCTTGGTTACAGGTTGCTTATACATTACAGTGTTACAGTATGACAATGGAGGAAAAAAATGTACAGGTTTACAAAAAGGCAGATATTTTACAAATTTACAAATAAACATATTTTACAGGATTGCAGCAGTGTGGTGGGTTAGAAGTATTAGTGGTCCTTGTTCTTTATCCACTGGATATAGTTGTGTCTAAAGTGTGTATAGGTTTGGGGTATCCTGAGGGATGGTGGTAGGGCGTTCCAGTGTTGGGATGCTTTCACCTGGAAGCTGTTGGTAATGGATTCACTGATTTTACTACCCCACCTAACTCTCAATCAGGTTCTATACTGAAAACACAGATTTTATTAAAGGGAAAAATACATGCTCAGCCAATAAGCAGGAGCAGGCCAGTATTGCGTGAAGGGTCATGCACAGAGAAATTAGTAGGAAGGTAAAGGCATCATCAGGCTGCCAATCTTAAAATATACTGCCATGTCCTACCGTGCCTGGTATATGTTGCCACACCCCTTCATACCATGATGTGTGACACTCAATCAAACAGTGCTGTTATGTAAAGCCACCTTAGCCTAGGACTACCTCTGCTCCCTTGTATTTTGTAAGTGATTTCCATAGCAATAATCACAGGGACTGCAAATTCACTGGGCGGTAATGGCACGGGGCCCAAGTTGTAGCGCTGGGCCCGGCACTCGTGAAGCCCGCGGGCCTGATGATTATTGCTATTGGGTGCTGCTAGCAATGTATTTGTTTTGAGGAACAGATTGTGATCCCGCCAGGACTCGTTCTTTCAAACAAATACTCACCCAACATGGCTGCCATGTAAATGGAAGGCGGGGCTCAATGCAGGGCCCTGTGACCCTCTCCATAGTGGCCAGGGAACACCTGAGGAGGGGCGCATGGTCCCGCAAAACTGACAGGTAAGTGGGGCAGGGCTGAGGGGGGCAGATAGAAATCCGGTTGTGGAGGGGAACAGTGGGGTGCAGGTGGAAGAAGACTGGGCTGGTGTGAGCAGAGCATTGCTTACTCCAAATCCGGGCTAAGATCATTTGATTCAGCCTAGGTTTGCAGCAACCTGATTGGCTGCTGCACATCTCCATGTGCTGATGTTCAAAATGGCACCCCCCTGTTCTTTATCAAATAAAATACAAATGCTCGAATTCTGCAGCATTTTCCTTTGGATACCGTCGAAAAATTAAATAAGCTGCATACATTTAAAAAAATGTAGTAGCCCAAACTGACATAAGTTGCATGATTGAGGCACCAAAAGAACGTCCTCTCACTTCTTGAAAGGTGAATGCATATTATACTGAAAAGGGTATGGTGCACACTGGTACATGATCTGCCCTTCAAGCAATGCAGGGGGGCGTCAATTAAAAAATGCGGGGAGGTCAGGAAGCAACCCCAGGCAGAAATAAATAGCAGGGCATGAAGAGGTGATTCAGAGAGCAGCCATGTTTTATGGGCACTCTCCGTCTGTGGCCTCACTCCTATCTCTTTGCAACGTGCATGGAGAGAGATGGGGGTGTGGGAAAGCAAGGAGCCGACAGCGCGGTGAGCTCGTTCTGTTTTTATCAGCAGCAGCAGGCACGTCTCTCCTCCACCGAGCACATCATGTGCTTTTCCAGCACAGAAAGCCTTCTCAATATTGTGATAGAATCGAAGCACGCAGACCTGTAATGTTTCAGACAGCCAACACATATCCGCCCACAGCCAGGCAGACACATCATCCTGGAAGGGATGTCTCGCGCAGGAGAGATCCTTGACAAGCGCGTGCAGTGGGGCACGGCTTCAAGGGCGCGTTTTTCATGCTGAACGTATTTGGCGATATCACGCAAAAGAAAATCGTGTCTGAAACCGAGTGTGGGAAGCTGAAGACGCTAATTGATGTAAAAGAAGTTCCCTATTTTTTTTTACTGCAGAAATATACGATATCAGTGTGTAGGCCCAGGGAGGCAGACTCATTTCTAAATAATTGGGAGGTTCGCAAAGTATATGTTGAACTCGCTGGATGGATTTGGATGACATGTTCCCGCAAAAAAGTTTGTTACGGCTCCCCCAGACTGGACATTTTTAAGAAAATAAAAAAACACTGTTTTTGACCTAGTAACGTTCATTATCCACAGAGAAAAAGTGCATAGATTGAACACCCGTAGCACGAAAAGACTTGAGCACAAAGCATCAGTTATTTCCTTTGCTGGTTTAGAGTAAATCCATCCAATAGTTTTTAAAATATTCAACAGAGAAGGGGGTGCCCCCGTCTCACAAACAACTTTTTTATATCTACCCCAGTGCTTTGAAGTAGACATGCTAAGAGGGCGATTTCGTTGAAAATACAAGGTGAAGCCGAAAATAAAAAGTGTTCAAAATGCTCTATGGAGGAGGAAAAGGGATGCAATCACAAAGTCAGGAGGAGGAAAGAGTCGACCATGTCACATTGGGCCTTTGGGGATGGGTTGGGGAGCCAGTTACAGTTAGAACATTTTCTGCTTATCGTTGGAAACTCACGATATTCCCGTGGCAATGTCGCAAGACATGATTGGAAAGGAAACTGCATCACATGAAACAAAGAGTGATGGGGGTGATGCGAGAGGGTCAGGGAGGGAAAACGCAATTGATGGGATTTGGGGGACCAAGAAAGGGCGAGTGAGACATATGGTGAGTGCCTATGGGGACGGGAAAGGCTTTTTAATTGTCTGCCATTTTTTCCATTATCACAGGAATTGGCAAACAGCAATGCTACCACAGGAATTGGAAATTATTTCTGGGAAATTATTGCAGGAATAGGAAGTGGAAAAAATAATGCCTTACACATGCAGAGATCACATTTACTAGCAATGGGTCTTGGGAAAGAAATGTTGGTGTAACCCGTACAGCGGGCCCTGAAAAAACGACAATATATGAAAACCCTTAAATTAATTTAAAAAACTTTAGGTAAGAGAGAGTTAAGGTTAAAGTGGTCTGTTTTAATGCAACAAAACCTTTCAAATTTAGCGTATGTGGGAAGTGATGACCATCTTAACTCAGTGTCCCCCCTTTGCAACGCCCATGAGCTCATACATAACAGAAGGGATTCACAATGATATGCACAATTATATCATGGTGGACATTTACGGAGACTAACGTTTTTTACTGATTATATAGTATATATGTATTTAGTAAAAATAAACTTTACTTTAAGAAACGTTAAGGTGCCAATATAATGCCACAAAATCCCTAGAATTCGGCAGGTGCTGGAAGCTACGCCATCTTAATTATGAGGCCTGCATTGCGCAGCCCATAAGCACCCTCATGACATCACAAATGACATCACTGATGATATCACATGTGACATCACTTATGGCATCATGAGAGACATCACTGGTACAGCAGAACCCGCTTTTTTTTACTTTAATTGAACATATAGCACAGATGCAATATGCTCTGTCTTTTGTGAAGGTCTGAAAACATTTGGCAAGCATTGTAAATAAGGGATGGGGAACTACTGAAAGTCACTCTTGCATATAGCAGCTGACAATTTAGATAGAATAGGAGAAGTCTGCAAGCTTTGGATCACCAGAGGTTTTACATTACAACTTCCACTAGCCCTATCCACCATAGGCAATGGTGTGGATAAATGGGAGTCATAAGTCAAAATGGGTAATGGAAGGCCGATTTCAAACCCCGGCACAAAACCAATTACAGCTTTTGTGATGATTACTATGTATCCTCAGGTATGAGTTTTTTAACATTCTATACTCTTGCAGGTCATCTGCTTTAGACTTTTCTATTTTACATGGTGAAGGCCTACCATTTGATTTGTTATAATGACAGTAAATTGTCTGGCATATATAGATACCTTGACACTGGAAACATCCCCTTATTATGTATGTTGAATTCTTTGGTGGACAAAGTCATAATTGGACTACTCAACTGTCTTCTTTGCATAGGCAACTTTTTTTAGAATGGAGTGATAAAGGAAATCCAGTATGCCATCATGGCAAATGCTGAATCAATATAGAGTAACTCCAATGTGTAAGACTACCATGGTAGCAAATAGACAGTGGGCCCCATTACGAGGTTGTCGGTCAGATAACAACGGTACCGTATGCTTACCAGTACCATTGTTACCGGACCGCCAAACTCCGAGTTGTGCTCGCGTGTGCCTTTCATTCTGCCAGGTCTGCCCTGGTGGAATGAAAGGCAACCGCGAGCACAGCTTGCCTGTAGCACCGGCACAGTTATGTACGGTGCCGGTGCTACAGGCATCCCCATTCCCATTGAGCCCTATGGGGCTGAAATGGGAGTGGGGATCTACCGGCACTGGCACCCGCGAAAGGGCAATTACCAGGTCCGGCGGGGTCAGAATACCCCGGTAATTGCCCATTCACGGGTGCCGGACTTTCATGCCGGTATGGAGGTAGCCTTGGCACTCTTACCAGCAAGGCTACATCCAACCTCGTAATGAGGCCCAGTATTTTTAAATGCAAACTCCAATCAAGGTTTGCCCCTGAATCCACCCTTACATGCAGGAACACACATTTTAAATGTTGCATTTGTCTTTCTTGCAGGCATAATCTGCTGTATCAGTGATGTCACTCATGATGCCATAGGTGATCTCATATATGATATCATCAGTGATGTCATGTGTGATGTCATGAGGGTGTTCACAGGTTGTGCAATGCATGCATCATAGTTAAGTTGGTGTAGCTTCCAGCACATGCTGAATTTCAGGGGTTTTGTGACATTAAATTGTTACCTTAACGTCACTTCAAGTCAAGTTTTGTCACTGAATGTGAAGGGTTTTGTTACTTCAGATTGTTTCACCTTAACAGTGCTTCAACAATAGTTTTTTCACTGAATTGTAAGGGTTTTGTTTCACTGAACTTATTCACCTCAACTGTCGCTTAACTTATGTGTTTCACTGAATTTTAAGGTTTTATTATCTAAATACTTATTAAATTGGCCAGAGCAACCATTTTTACCATTCCACGCAGAATGTTAAAAACAGCCGCTCTGGACAATTGAAGCCAGCAATCTTGCTAAATTTCAGGACTCAGACAGAATATTTAGATAGCAAATCACTTGACTTACTGAGAAAGATGGAAAGAAGTAGAAAAGATATGAGGATCAATCTCTACTAATGAACCAAAAGAGTCAAAGATATTCAAATCCTCCTGAAGATCCACGGGAGGATAGCTCAGCGGCAATGTGCTCACCTTGGAAGCAAGACGACACGGAGCAACACAGGTTTGATCCCCGGGTCTGCGCTTAGAAAGCTTTTGTTATTAAGCGTGTTATAAATAACCTATCATATCATATCACAAGGTGGTGAAACACGTGTAGAGGTATTAAAGAGGAGACTCAATGAGGAAATTGAGAAATCAATACTACCTTTTGGAAATCTAATTGTAACAAAGGTTAAACATAAGAACAATTGTGGTAGAGAAAACAGTTGATTCATAAAAAGTAAGGAAATTAAGAAGACAATCACTATTTTGGAAGATGTTTACCTGAAAAATCTGATATTAAAAGTTTGAAATGATATACAATATAATCTGATACTGATTTATTGAAAGACTTTCGGTGCTTGGCGCATCCAAACACACAACTGCAATATAATTTCTATTATTGTACTTTTGGGCAGACACAAAAGTTGTGGGTGTAAGGAAAGTGACCAGACACAAAAAATTAAGGATCATCACCCAGAGACAACAGTAAATGCTATGAGGAAGAATGTGGTGGAGTTAGTCGGGGACTCCAATGAGGAAGAGTGAGCTGGGGTAATTGGGGACTATAACTAAGAAGAGTGAGGTAGAATTAGTGGGGGACTGCAATGAGGAAGAGTGAGGTGGGGTAGTTGGAGACTGTGACAAAGAAGAGAACGGTGTAGTTACTGGGGTACTATGACCATGAAGAGTGAGGTGGAGTTACTGGAGTACTCCAACAGGGAAGTGTGAGGTAGAGTTAGTGGGGTACTGCAACAAAGAAGATTGAGGTGGGGTAGTGGGATACTGCGATGAGGAAGAGTGAGATGGAGTCAGTGGGGGACTGTGACGAGGAGGACTGAGGTGGTGTTAGTGGGGGACTGCAGCGAGGAAGAGAGGTGGAGTTAGTGGGGGTCTGCGAGGAGGAACAGTGAGGTGAAGTTAGTGGGATACTTCAATGAGGCAGGGTGAGGTATGGTAGGTGGAGTACTGCAACGAGGAAGAGAGAGGTACGGTCTTGTAGGTAACTTCCTGCCTAACATGAGGCATGAATTTGTGATCTTCACAGTTAATTTGTGTGTAAAGCTTGTCCAATCACAGCAAACATTTAGTAAACATGCATCAGCTTTATTCAGTGTTTCATCACGCACTTTTTAGTCCATTAATTAAGCAAATGTAAGCTTAATTAGCATAGTTACCACTGCCAAAACACCTTTAGCCCTCTTATACCCTCCCACACATTTTGAGTTAAATTAGCAGTTCCTGTAATTCATTCTAATATAAACAAAATTGCTTCCTAAATTAACTTAAAATACTCTTCCCGTAATTAGCAATCACAGTGATTGCCACATCTCAATATATTATAGTTTAGAAGAAATTTCTTTTTTTTTTTTTTGCCATTATACTAAAGCATCCCCAAGACACAATCCATCAAAAATGAACATTTCTTAACCTGCCCACATGATCCCTGGCATGAAAACTGCCCTAACACCCCTTATATCATTTTATAGCACTTTCCAAAAAAGATTCAATAACTTGATTCTCTAATCCCATAATGGTGAATTTCAGAAATTAAAAAGCTTGTGTCACGGTATATTACACGACACAGTCAAGTCCGGGATCCCCTTCCCCTACAATGAATGTGGCACACAATATAAACGCTTTGTATTTCTACAACAGATTCTTTCTTAAGGAGGCCTCCAACCCGTCTCACACCCAAAGCCACAAGCACCCCGTGTCACAATAGACTAGGAACCAGGCCGATGTGTTATCAATAAATATTTTATTCATGTATGATTTAATGTTGAATTAGAATAAACACATGACAACAGCCACCAAGGTGTGGCAACATAAATTGCAGTATCCTTTTTGGTCAAGCAGCACACTTAGACAACTCAAATATATGCAGTACATGGATTTACTTTACTGCTTCCACCACCACCATCAAAGAACGGTTCACACAACAAGAAAATGAATGCAACAAACAGGAAAGTGCATGCGCACACAAAATGTTTCTTGAGTCCCAGCAACCCCCGCCTCCCCTAAACCTCCACTAGGCTTGTCAGTTTTGAATGGAAGGCAGTGGCAAGGAGTGGGAACACAACATAAAAATTGGATTTGAGTAGTGCTTACAGAAACAATATGGGGAGCAAGCAAAGAATGGGACAAATCGTTTTTGCACAATGAAAAAAATGGGTTTTAATTATTTAGCACAACTGTTTTGGGACAGAACAGAAGGGACTTCCTACTGCTTATACTAAAAGATATGCAGGGCTTTAGAGAACACTATCCAGCACACACAAGGAAATCGGTTTTAGGAAATGCATCATGTGGACAATGGAAAGGGAATGCAAATGGAAATTTGTTTTAACAACACAATAGGGAAAGAGGAACAGAATAGGAAAAACGTATTTTAGGATGTTAAGTTCAATTTCAATGGAAAAGAAAATGCAAATTCGTTTTTTTATTGAGGCTGCAAATGACAGGCAAGCTCTGGGCAATGGGGTAGCTCACAATAGGAACATCGGGTTTTATTTATAATGACAGATCAAATAAGAGGTAGGCTTTGGGAAAGAAATAACTCACAAAAGGAAAATCGGTTTTAGGGTAGAATGACAGAGCAAGGGGAAAAACAGTTGCAGATGGAAATTTGAATAGCAGGGCACAATTTAAACACATGGAAAAATTTGATTTTCAGCTCACAATGGGATTGATTCTTTTGGACAACACTTTTATGACTATAACAATTTGCAATGCACTGGGAAGAGATGGCGTGTTTTGAATTCCCACAGTACAAATCCCGTGAAATAAATGGGGAAATTACTTGATTTACTTATAAAAATATACTAAGGATCTACACAGGCAACTGGGGATTCTTCAAAGGGAAATGACTGAAATGCACAGGCAAAGGATTCCTCAATGGGGAAATGACTTAAATGCACAAACAAATAAGCGATTTTTCAATAGGAAAATTACTTAAATACACAAACAAATAAAGGATTCTTCAATAGGAAAATGTCTAAAATGCACAGACAAATAAAGGATTTTTCAACAGGAAAACGACTTAAATGCACAGACAAATAAGATAGGGGATTTTTCCATGGAAGAATCTCTATTGAAATGCTGAAGAAGATAGGGTTTATGCAATCTATGGCTTGGGATATTTATACTTACAGGAGAAGGCTAGATAGACCTCAGGGAGCATCAGAACAACACTGCTGGGAAAGTCATGGGGTCAGTCAAGGATGTCCTCTGTCCTCCAAGTGGTCCCAAGGCAGCTACTAAACCTCCTGGCTCCTGTGCAAAATTTGGGACTCACTCTGCTGGGATGGTTCCAGATTACGCCGGCTGATCACCTCAGGATTTAGTAGGAAAAGTCCTGATTTGAGGAGGGGTTACCTCTTTACAGGGTAGGTGACATCACTAATGTGTCAGAGTTCCCGCAGAATGGATTGGGTACTGCTCAAAAGTCTACTCCCATCTGTGGTCTGATAGGTCCAAAAAATACAGGAGTGTTTTGGGAAATCAGGGGAGGAGACCACTTCTTCATCTTACGCTGACAGGAGGACTCAGTCTGGCTTGGGGACATAGAAATCTCGCTGTGTGACAAATGCCCTTAATCTTCATCATTGTACACATTTGAAAGCATTTTTACACTCTACATTTTATTGCAAATCAAATGAGCCTACTTAGAATTGTGTAGGTTATTCCATTGCAGAGCCACAGTTTCCCCTCATTTACTCCCAAACGATATTCGTGAAAAATATGGCGCTTGGTGGGCAGAACATGAATCATATTTTGCATGTGTTCTCAAATGTTTATATCTTTCAACCACACCAGGAATGCCCCATGAAGTTTTCTTAAATAACTTGTGTTGTGTAGGTTGTTTTTAGTTGACCGTGGCCACCACCCAAGACATGCATCTGCTCCTGGCTGTGATGTCAAGAGGGTGTCCCATGTTTAGATTAGCTCAGAGCTTCAAGAGCTAATTGCCAGCTATGGCCAGTTTTATTGCAGCCTAAGTGGTTTGAATCCTAAAAGCTGGGGAGCAGAGCTGCCTTTATCTTGACCCCACCACAAATTTGATCTCTACTGGAATTTAAGATTGTATTTCTAAGAGCAAGCACTCATGCTTAAAGGGAAACCAGGCCTACATCCCCATGGCAAAGGGCTTTGGAATCTAGTTTCACATTTGAAGACACAAGCAGAAAAAGGAAACCAAGATTAGGCTTGTTCCCACCTAGCGATTATGCCCTGTTTTTACTCAATTTCACTTTCAAATAAACTCTTGGAAATGCACACAATTTTAACAAGCCAAAACCTTGCAAAGTAGTTCCCTGTACACAGTGGTTACAGGAGGGCAACATAATTATATGTT
Source organism: Ambystoma mexicanum (assembly GCF_040938575.1). Lineage (NCBI taxonomy): Eukaryota > Metazoa > Chordata > Amphibia > Caudata > Ambystomatidae > Ambystoma > Ambystoma mexicanum. The sequence goes on from NC_090932.1 coordinate 778,176,843, forward strand.
TAGTGACTTTAGTTATAAATCTGAATGCTCAGAGTGTCATTTTAAAAGCACAATTGAAATGTCACTTTGTGAAGTTTCAGCCGTGAAAAAGCCTTAATTCTGCTGCAACTCAACATCCCCTTGTAGATTCTGTGCAATGTTGTGTCCTCTGTGATGGGCTCATGATGGACAGAAGCCAAGTTCATATTTCACAAATCTTGTACACATGTTCATGAGCATTTCTTTAATTTAAAGGGAAAAACGGATTTACACATTTTCTTTAATGTTCCTGCCAAAATGCAATCTGCTTCACTGCAACTGTAGGTCACAATGCTGACATCTCATTTAGGGTTCTGTGGACTGTAATTTCAGAGGATGTTTCTTCTGCTTTCCCATCATTTGGCTACTCTTGTCTCATGTCTTTCCCTTATGCCGGGCAATTTACATTTTTATGCCGCGCCAGATTGTGAGGCCCAAATTCACTCCTTTCTGATTTAAAAGTGCAGGGCCTCATTTCCCCATTAGTTCAAGGTAGGCCTTCCTTTTTGGGCTGCCCTCATAACTGACTCTGCCCTTTTACTCATGCCATCCGGGGCTATTTCACCCCTCACTTGACAACAGCAATGCATCATGGGAGATATGACTAAGCTTTTGGGTTATGTCAAAGCAACAATGGATTGGATTTCCTTCGAGCGCCTCCTTGCCCGACTTGTTTCTTATTTAGTGCAAATCCATCCTGCACTTTGGGCTGTGTGCTCGAGCAGAAATTGGACATGTTCCCTTTCGGAAAATAAATAGAAAATTGAAAAAATCACCCTTGTTTAAACCTTTATATCTTTTGAACCGCAACACATATTTTCACAAAATTATCCAGTTCTGGGGGCCCGCGCCCCAGAAAAGGATTGTCAAATGTTGTGCTGATCTGTCTTATGGATCAAAAGTTATTAAACATAGAATTGTCATATTTGCTATGGATGATATGTTTCATCTTAACTATAGGGTAGCAAATATATGGTAGAATAATTCATTTGCACCAAACCATACATGTGAAAGTACCACCCAGTAGCCCTCACTGGAAATTCACCTCTGGTTCAGAACCACATTAGCAAAGCATTGTTGGTATGCAAAGGAACCAACCCAAATGCAAGCCTTTCCCTCACGAAAATCGTCTTTGTCTCATAGGGCACTACTAGTTTATACACAGCTTAACTAACTCAAGACAGACAGTTCGCAATAATGCAGGCAACAGCACACAGAACTCAACTTTATTAGGGACCATCAGAGTAGTAGAATCTGCCAGCCTTGTGGTTGGAGCATTGGGGCATGTGTAGCAAACACCAACAAAATGATGGTGGGTTTAGAAAGGCTTTAAAATAAAACCTCACATGTCAGTCATTTGAAAGTGGAATAAGCTGTTTGAGTCAAGGTAAACATGCTGTAGCACCACCCATCAGTAGAAGCTCACCTCCAGATCAGAGCCACATGAGGAAAGCATTGTAGGTACACACATTAGCCAAAATTTGTATTTGTATTTGTATTTTCTTTATTTGTAGAGCGCCCCGGGCCCAGAGGCAACTGGGTGCTTTGTTTTAGGTTACAGGCATCTGATACAGTTAAGGTACAAGGATATAATACATAATGCTAATAATAATTACAAAATATACAAAGAGGTAGATACGGCATGTGATACATTTTACATTTTATATTTGCAGTGCACGGTTATAATACTACATGATATTGATAATTACAAAATATACAGTATGGTAACTGAAAAGCATGAAGAATATGTATAAATGAATGACAGGATAGTACAGACTACAGAGTATATGTAGGAGCAGGTTGTCCTAGGTGTGGGGGCAAGCGGCGCAAACTAAGCAGTCAGAGGGTTGGCAGGACCTGCTAGCCACGATGAATTTAAAGGAGTGGAATGGGGGTTCAGCTCTCAGATGGTTGGGCAAGGTGTTACATAGTTTGGAAGCTAGTGTGGGGAAGCTGGTCCCAAGGTGTTTAAATGCAAAGAGTTTACCAATATACATAAACAGTTTACTATTATCCCACCTTCGCCTAATTCCAACTCACTCTATTCCGCAGAGTAAGGTCTGTTGACCTGGCGGGGTGAGAATACATCGTTGGACAAGGCCAGGTGTCAAGAATGGTAATATATTAACACCTGGAGGTTTGAGGGGGGGACAAACCATAAGCAATCCCTCTATAAAGGTGGCCAACCTTTTAACGTACAAACAATAGTGCTTATGAGTATATACAACTCTATCACAGGGTCCAGAACCACAGCCACAAACCATACCCAAAGTCAATCAGGAGTCGGTCAATACCAGTTAATTTCATCTCAATACATATTTTATTGCTATATACACAAAATATTCTATAAAGGATAGCTAAAAACACAATTGGCAAAATATAGGTATACAAAACAGTGTGCAAAGAACAGGTCATACTTAAAACAATCGTAGTAAAAAGATTCTACAATCGGATCACCTAAAAGGTGCTGTGTGTTGTGCAAATTCCAATGTCTCAATCATTCGGGCATTCCATTAATACTATATAAAAAAACCTTTGCTTCATCTGCGATGAAATGAAGTGTCTTCAACCTAACATGTTTCTTTCCAAAAAGGATATTCTAACCATTGAGTGGAAATTCTTCAGGGGTTAGCCTGTTTTTAGTTGCTTTACAAACAATATTAGTCACTGTTAAACCTGCAACAATTCATTTAAACCATACAGTGTTATGGATAACTAACAGTTAGCTGTAAACAACCATCAGTGTTGTTAGTACGTCCGCGTCCATGCTCTTACAGAACTGACAGGAGTGTTCTTCTCCTGTAACAAAGTAAAAAACAACGGTGGGTGAATGACCATCAATTGTCAGAGCACCCAGAGTCTAAATCTCAATACCAATTGCTATACCCAATCTTAATTAATCTTCAATCTATAGAGCCCAGTGTCGTATTAATCCCAATGTCCTCCATATTTGCATGTCACCCAAAACTTGAAAAGCATCTGAGCCATTCCTTGAAAGAGCCCATCTTGCGGAGAGTCATCTAGTGTCATCATATTTTCAAAAGTGTGTGAACGATTTCAGCCATTCATATTAGTACAAACTCGTTTCCTTTTCCACAACTATTGGAAACGTGCCCCACTGAGAACAACGTGCATACAGGTCTATAATTCAGCCACGCTCTCAAACCGAAACTTAACTTTTCTCCTTACCTCTTTATGAGTGGTTTTTGTAATAGCCAAGCATTGCGCCCGAAACTGAGTTCTCCCGGTGTAGTAGATCCACAATTTATTGGGTATCCTATGATTAGACTGTAGACCTGCTTCTAATGTTGAATCAAGACTGGTCGTCGCATCAAATGCTTCCTGGTGTATGGGAGTCACCTGCATTTGGAGATAATAATACTTTCTATCACCATTGTATATCCTTTCGTCATACAGCACGTTCTACTTTACCTTATACTCCTAAATCCAAATGGGTTGATTCCAAAGGGCAATTGCAAAATTAGTATGGACAAGCTATTAATGTAACTCATAACGAGTCAATATGTTAGCCTGCTATTTCGCTTTAGAATTGTATTGGTAACATATGTTTGCTCGAAGCCTTTGCTGTGGCGTCTGATTGATTCTATGGGTTGGTTATCCCGGTAAAGTTAACAGGTTTGCATACGGGTTTGCGGTTGCCATGGTGTTTAACTTGGAGCATATGTTCAGGTTTGGAAGTAACCAAACACTATGGTATTGTACCTCTGATGGGGTGCTAATCTCTCATCAAGTGTAGAGATGATGCCACTATGGTAGCCTAATGTGGCCACGTCGTGGCGGGAGCTTTGCCGCTAGCGAGATTGTTTCAACTCAGAGCATCTGGTTGCAACAACAGAAAAGGGGAGGGGAAAGTGGATCTGATTGGTTTTATGCTGAGATTTTTAATACAACGGCAATGTTTCCAGGCTGGCTACGCTCGCAGAGTGTCAGCTTACCTTTCTTGCTTTAATCTGTATGTGTCACGTAGGATAACTCTCATCACGTGTAATCACTCAGCACTACGGTAGCCTAGTATGGCAAGAATGGTAAAAAATAATAACTAAGAGAGAGAGCAAGCTAAGAATAGCAGAACTTGAGTTATCTCTGTTGTCACTCAGAACCCCGAGATGAAATGCACTCCAATGTTGATAGGTAGTAGTCTGCAATTTTATATGGTGTGTTTCATCCTCCCGGCATACTTTTTCTCTGCGCACTGCTGTGTCTGCGAGCAGGGAGTGGATAAGGGGGCGCATGATAAAACCTAGAAAACAACGGAAAAACGAAATACCTGGCATCCTGCCACCCTCCCTCACATCCCTCTTGAGAGACCCCAATATCAAACAATGCACGAACCATCAGATATATGTGGCATCCTGGAACCCTTTCTCACTCCCTTTTTTGTCCAATCCACCTACCATAAGATGTAAGAAAATGCCTGCCCCCCCTGCCAGTCCCCCACACTCCTGGTCACCTCTCTTGTGTGTCCTATGCAGATCAGGCTATCCATAATTACTATGCAGCTGGTTTTGACTATAAGGACTGGTTACTATTGTAAGGAGTGTCTACAAAACTCACTGGACAAATACAAATACTTCAGCTTTTTCCCCCAAGAAAACAGGGTTTGGGTCATTATACTTCTGGCTATTAGGTGGCGCTTAAGTGTCACCAATAAATTGGAACTATTGTATTGGAGTTCAGCTAAGAGGGAAATGGAATGTGAGGAGGGATACATAGCTTGTGGGCGTTATTTGGGGATATTGTATCCAACCAATTAACTGCTCCTTTCGAAGCACGGACCCGGGGATCGAACCTGTGTTGCTCCGCGTAGTCTTGCTGCCAAGGCGAGAACGTTGCCCCTGAGCTATCCTACCGAGACAAAGTTTGCGCTATGTAGAGCCTGCCAGTGTTATTTCCAAGACGTCTTCAGATAGTTCATGGTTATGTGCAGCTATAAATGCAGTTCTGGTGTAATAAAAATGTCAATGTCCTGATCAAGTGTGTCTTCAGCCACTTGATTTATAAGCAGCTTGTGTGTTCTTGCTTTTGTTACTCGCACTGAAGTTCTGTTACAAACAAGCACTTGCAAAGCTAACTGAGTTGGCTTTTGTATAGGTATTAGAAAGGCATTTGCCAGGAATGGCTATCAGATGCCTAGGTACTTACACCATTTTCCAGCTGTTGCCATTTTATGGAGAGATAGTACCGTTATTTAGGTATCTGGCAAATGCCTATCCCACGACAAAACAAACACCAAAACTGTTGGCTTTACCAATGTTTGTTTTGATTATTTCTGGAAGGTGGTCCAGATTGCTAGGGCCTGATAGGTAAAGCAACATTTTCATAAATAAGCTAAATTAAATTTGAAGAAATCTTGAGCACCTAGACTGCATAATTGCAGCACTCTCCTACTAGTGAACCAAGAAGAAATAGTTTGCTAAGTAGTCCCTGAGATTTTTCCTTGGAGAACAATTATGTGTGAACCAGAAAACCTCAAAGAGAATTATCTTAGTATCCAGGGGGTACTGATGCTGGCTTCTTACCACAGAGATATGGTCACAAAGGTGGTACCCCTTAAATCCTCCACACTGTGGAGTCTGCCGCTTGCATTCACCAGATCTGACCCGTTGTCAGACCATATATAAATGTCTTAACAATGGTCAAGTTCTTAGTTGGTTATAGCCCTGACTACTGTAATTCTTCACCGGTAGGTAGGTACACAAAGAAGGATCTCCTGGAATCCATGCATCTAAGAAAAAAACACTTTTTGTAGTGGCTCCACTGTGAGATTAAAGGGATGAATTGTGCTCATTCAGTCCAGGTTGTTGGCTTCTTCTTTCGGAAATTGTGGTTTCCTGAAAATAGTGGGATTATATATGTTTGACAGACTCATCAATGGCATGGGAGCTGCATAAGTGTAGTATTAAACATCCTCCATGGCATTTGCACATTGATTCCACTGCCTGACTCACCCGTGGTGATGGGTTCTAATCAATTCCTGGAGTGTTTTGTAATTCGTTAGTACACTCACTGAACTCCTTTCCTGGGTACCGATTTCACTCAAGGAGAATTTCCATTCAGCACCCTTTTCATACAGTGCCTTATTAAGAGTTATGTTTTCATTTAGGGCTAGAGGTAGATATAGGTCTAGGTTGATGGTTAATTTAGGGTAAAAGATACAGTGAGCGCGAAGGTTAAGGAGAGTTTTAGGATTAGAGATAGGGATGAGTTTTGCATCAGGTTTAGGTTGCATTTTAGGTTAAGGATATTTATAGAGCTGTGGTAAGTGATAACATTAAGGTTAGGGATATGGTTTTTGTAAGAGTATAGTTAGATTTAAGGTTAGGCATAGGTTAAGGATTACGGCCCGGGGGAGCGTTAGAGTTTTGATTAGGAATAGGTTTTGGGTTAAAGTGAGAGTTCCACTAAGGAGGCCTGAGAAATATGGATGTAACTGTTAGGTGGTAGAGGGGGTTCCCATGTATGAGGACAATGTACAAAATAAATAAATGTGTGGGTTTAGGATGGGCCAGGGTAGTGGATATCCCTAGGACTGTTTCAATATAAACTGGCTCAAAGGCAAACATTAAAAAATGCCCCGTCCTTCCGAAGCCCTCCTATTTTCAACAAATATATGTGTCTACCTGCTTTCCTTCTCTTCTAAATCTCTTCTCTCATCCTTTTCCTGGAACCCTTCTTTCTCTGTGCTTTCTGCCTTTGTCCCTTGGTCTTTCCCCCTAATCTCTAACTTTACCGCCCTTCTGCTCTATCCCTTCTTTTCCAGACTCACTCATCTTACTGGTCTGTACTATCTATTTTTATTTGGGGAAGTATACTAATAAGGTACAATGCCTTAAAGTTTGATTTAGGGAATTTGCATAGAAGCATAGCAACATAACATAACACAAAATAACAGGAACAGCCCATAAAATTCTGTAAAATGAGGTTTTAGAGATCCAAAATGTATCTCCTCACTGTCAGCGAAGTATACCAATGAGTAATTAAATATTACAAGTTCAATATGGGGACCTGTGAAATGATCATTAAAAGCCGAGTAATGTAAAATAAATAATATCAATAGCAAACAAAACTATATACAATGCCATCTTTGTGGTCCCCAAGTATTCCCACATTATCAGCTAAGCATTAAAAAGAGAAGGAGCACATTACGTGAGTGAGTCTGTGAATTTCAATAGTGGCATTAAAAGGTGAGGAACAACTCACAACCTAACAATAATAGTGTATAAAACTACTCTATAGGTCCACATTATCCAGGTAAAAAATTATTCACCTAGTATCAGGAAAGGATACTGATGATGAAAGATCTTGGTGATGTGTGACCTTTTTATAATTTCCATGTAATTTCCCTGTGTTTTAGGATTTGTTTTTACTTTGGGCTCCATTACACATCTTTTCCTTCACATCATTTATATGTAGCATACTTTTTTACATAAAGTACTCAGCATATGTAATGGTGGATTGGAAAAACCCGGGAGCATAACAGACTAAATAGCACAGGGGAGATGATTTTCAGATCCTCATTGTGTACATGAATACAGGCAAGGATATTCTGGTAATGGATTATCCAGAAGTATTTTATGACACAATTGGTTTGCTCAAATGTTTAAAACTTTGTTTAATACCCAAGAGAGGTAGCCAGCAAAAAAGGAACACGTTTAGACCCATATCTATAGGAGTCAAGAAAGAACTACAAAGGGAACTACAATGTTTGTGTTACAGTATCTTGAATATAATAATTTTCTGAGAGTTTAGCACTACATCATCCATTAGCAAATACTCAATTGTTGTCAACTTCACGTTACGTGTCCTCTGTATATTACTAGATCACTTTGCATGGGCAGTCTTGTGACTTTTTAAACATTTCTTGATTGCATTTTAATTAAGCAATAAGCCCCGAGACGAGTGGGTCATTACCGAGTCAGGTAAAGCCCTGAGACCATAATTACAGGCCCGAGTGAAGGGCGGGCCTTAACGAAGGCCCCGGGTTTCACCTGACTCGGTAATGCCCCCACTTCGAGGGGCTTTTTGTTATTAGAACCCCGGCCCGCAAGACCAGTGAACAAAAAAGCTATGTTTTTCGGTTCCAAAACGCTCTGTCCTCAAGTATTGATTTAAAAAATAGAGATGATACATATGGGGTCCCTCCAGTATTCATTGCAATTTATCATCCTACCTTCCTGTGCTCTATATACCTTCTCCACTTTAAATGGGGTCACCTCAATACCATATAAGTACACCGCTCGAGTATGATGTGCATGTTGCCCCATAGCCTGCTCCGCCCCATCTTTTAAGCATAGCCTCTTGCGTGATCTTATTCAAGTGGGTCTCTTGCAATAATGCCACTGATATCTTCTTGTGCCTAAGGTGAGTGTACACTCTATTTCTTTTAATATACTCATTCAAACCTCTAACATTCCACGTTAGTATATGATAGGTTATTTATAACGCACTTAATACCCAGAAGTTTCTAAGCGCGGACCTGGGGATCGAACCTGGATTGCTTCCAAGGTGAGCATGTTGCCCCCTGAGTTATCCTTCCGGCCATGTTATGGCCTTAATTTCTGCCCCATGTCTTCATGTGTCATCGAGCGGCCTCCAGTCCATCTCACCTATCCCATGGCCTTTACAACCAAAACCAGTACTACCATCACTGTCCCACCCTTCTCCAGAGATCAGACATACACTTCTCTTCCCAGCAACAATTAAACAAACCCAAAACAATAACCATTTTCTCAATAGCAATCTGATATTCGAGATGGAGACCAAGCTACAACCCTGGTTCGTTCGGGGGCATGGCACAGCTGGCCTACTTCAGCCTCAAGGCCTCCAGTCCTGGTATCAGCTCAGGCCCCACGCACAAACTAACCCAGTATAAAGGGTAGATTTAAGGTGTATCAGTCGTGTCCAGTGAGGAGATGCCTTCATATCTACAGGCCCTCCACCAACCTAATTCCCCAAACCCGTAAAATACACCGAAACTCATTTCAACCAAAGTTTGGTCCCCCACTCTTCAGACCCCCTACAGACCCGGTCCCCTCAAATTCACAATATGTCCCATCTGGTCCTCAGCTGTCTAGAACATAACTCCCCTGATGGTCGCGCCATATCCGTCTCATCTCATTATGCTCCGTCGCCGGGGACAGAACATTCTGCTGATCCATCCACTGATGGTCTATTTCAGGTGTATTTCAGGTGTATGAAAAAAACAAAAACTTCCTTTTGAAGATTATTTTTAAGTTTTGCACTGTAGATCAACATACATTGAAGTTGATGTTGGCGAAGTCAGATTTTACCCCAATCATAGAGGTTGCATTTTCCCTGCACCTTTGTAGTAAAATCTGGAAAAATAGCCAGAGTCGAGTTCCCTCTTCCGATCATTCCACCCTGTCTCGAGAACCTCATGGCAGATTAATTGTCCTTGCCCTTATAATTAAGTATTTTGGCTATTATCAGGTGAAGGTGGGCCCCAGGAGGGGGTTTCCTGATCAAAGGCATACTGCTTTCAGAAATTAATTATCTATGTAATATGTCGGGTTGGTCCCCTCTTACCCCTCCTGCAAACTTAGGATGCAGATGCTATTTCTCCTCGCTCTTCCTTCCGCCTCATCCACTTTGTCTTCTAATGTCGCTGTTCTCAACAGAAGGCTCTCTACTTTTTGTTTCAGTCCATCCACCTTCCTCAGAGGTTCCACTATCTGCTCCTCCGAGAGTGTCAGCCTCTCCACCGGTGCACGCAGGTCCTCCTGCAGCAAAGAGACATCCACCTTAACTTCTCTTATTTTGTTCTCCAACGAGGATCGAAGGTCCGCTATTGCTCCCAAGATGGCAATTTCAGCAGATTTCATGCCCTGTTGCCAGGCCTCGGTCTGGATCACCTCAACCTCTGACACAGGCATTTGAGTCCATTTTTTGGGGAAAAGTCTTCCATCTTTTCCTGCTTGGTAATGGCCATGTGGGATATGAGACGACATGTCACAGAGAAAAGAAGGCTGGCACTAGAGTAACGCAACTCACCTCCACAGTCTCAAGGCTCTGCAGTTCTTCATGTCCTGCAACCCTCCTCCACTCTTCTCAGTGTCTCTTCTCCCCTTCACCACCTCCAGGGAAGTATGGCAAAGGCTGCACTAATCGGAGGAGGGGCAGGGGGGCTCTCCAATTAAGATATCAGGACTCTCTCCCACACCCCACTGTCTCCTCATCTCCAACAGGCCTCAATCACTACCCGGCTTGTCCAGCATCGGATGTCGTAAATCTCCCCCCGTCTCACCTGTGATCGGGATCTCCCTTGTTTGGCGGCAGGAGTCTTCCTGTGGATGGTTCGGGTCTTGAATAGGCTCGCCCGAACCTCGTCAGGTTGCAGGACGCGTTCAGAGTTCTGGGAAGTTCGTGGTTCCTGGGTATCCAGGATAGCGATGAACGAGTAAGTAGGGGGGAAATCCAGGAACAGGATAAAGGCAAGGAAGGAAGTAAGAGGATCAAAGGAAACCAATGTAGAGAGTAAACACACGTCGGGTCACTACCGAAGATAGCGTTGAGACGCGCGGACCCGCAGGGGCGTGACCAATTTATAGTACGTGCCACGACGTGAAAGCTAGTGCGTAGCACGGAGCTTGCTACGGCCATGTTGGGAGGAACAGGGAGTACAAGCCCTTCGTGACAATGACCATGAGGTCCAGAAGGGGTAATTTCGCCAGGTCATGACATCGGACAGAGATCGCAGCCCCACTCAAGCGCTCTGGTCCACCCCTCCAAGAGCCCTCTGCAGGGACCCTTCAAACAGGCGGTTCCAGGGCCTCATCCTATGCCACTCTCTCAGGTTTGGCAGCAGTGGCACTCCTCACTGCCACTGTGCCAGCGCCATGTTGCAGCCCTCAGCGCTCCACTCTTCGGCAGGAATCCAGGTCCGCGAAGATCCTCCGAAGCAACTTCCGACAGTGAAAACAGGACTGATCAGCTCCACAGAGCCTGTTCTGTATGAACCTGTCCTTCTGCAACTTCGGTGTACATATTTTGTAGTATTTTGTAGGGTTTCCAGGCCGGAACTCACCCTCTCACATTCTCACCAATTTTAGTCCTTTAAAACCCCATTGGGGCACGCAGTTATTGCCACATGTTGACTGATTTGGCATTAGCGGTGGCTAGTTTTAAAATGCTCAATAAAGCCCTATTTGGTCGTCTGCTGGATGGGTATTTTTTCCAAGGCGATATCTGAAGCCACATAAAAGGATGCAGAGTCACATGATAGCTGCCTCCATGGAATTATTAGGGTCATCAAGAAGAAAGCACTTACCCTAAAAAATAGAAAAAGGCCAGATTAAGAAGGGTAATGGTCACGTATCTTGGACATACCAAATGTAAAGTGGAAATTAAAACTGGGAGGGTTTGGTAAATGTGATTTTGAAATTGGCAGATATGATAATAACCTGCACTCATTCTTTGGTGAAATTCATCTCCAGATTTTCTATCAAATTTGTAAAAATGAGAGCCTTCTAAAAGAAGGGCGGTTGACTTTAAGGGGATGAAGCTTCTCAGAAGGAATTTGATACACTCAAGGCAGCAGCGAAGATGGCTTTCTCATTGCAGATCTGTGATGTCACAGCTAGAACAATGATACCGGCTGCTGACAGTGACTTCGAGGTAGTGTGGTGGTGATGACCTTCAAACCAAGACCACTATAGATACCGGAAGAAGCTATGCCACAGTGCAAGGAGAAGTGCTTGGCAGTCTATTAGGCTTTCAAACATTTAAAATCTTTGGTATGAGGCCTACCTATTACAGACTAGTCTGATCACAAACTGATGATGAAACATAACGTTATTCGGCTTTTGAGCCATATAAGCATAAAACACACAAATACAATTCACACATACCATTCAGAATATAAAATATGATTCATACATTATAATTCATAGAACACCATACCGCATCATATAAACTCATCCAAGTCTCGTTAAAAATGTACATCAAATCGTTAAAAACAACAGTCACTTTTTCAAAACCAAGTTAAAAATCATCCACATCAGTTTGGGAGCTTTAACGGGAGCCGCATGACAGAGCTAAGGACATCCCTTCTGTTTGGAAGGCAAGGGGGACCTTAGGGCTTTAATCTTCTCAGCTATGCCCGGTGCAGATATTGGGACATACAAACACCGCCACCAGGTCCTTGGCATTTATACAGAGCTCCAAGGCCACTTGCACTAACCTCACATTCCTTAATTTAAATAAGGGCATCAAATAATACTTTCTAAAATCATTATATCTAGTCCAAAAAAGCATAAGGTGCATAATGGATTCACCGGCTTTGCCACAGGTTGCGAAAACCTTCGCATAAATCTTTCCTGCTCTAGAAGTGAAATGTGCCTATAGTTCCCCGGGTCATGCCTATCACCCTTCTTGTAGGATGTATACGGTTTGGCCGTGGCACAATTGTTTGCGGACGAATTGACTGTGGTCAATTCGGCCACAAAGCCAATTTTGCAGTGGCCAAATCTGCCCAAACTAAAACCCCCTACCCACCCCATGCACTCCCCCACCCACCCCTTGCTTACCTTTTTTGCCATCCGCACATCTTCTAACCCTGCAGCGTCAGATCCGTCCCTCCTACAGGGTCTGCTTTTCTTTCTTTTTTCTTTTTTTTTCTTTTTCTTCCCGTCCACAGCCTCCAAACCTTCGGACACCCCTGCTACCTCCAAGTGCCATCACTACCAAACATGGGGAGCGGGGTACACTCCCTCAACCCCTGCTCCCAATGTTTGGTAGTGATTACCCAAACTGATCATTTACAAAATTCTGCCAGATTTACCATACGATCGCTTGTAAACTATGAATTCGGGTAATACCTTCTTATTGATAGCGACAATTTCCGCATCACACCAGGACAGCGGAACAGTGCCGGTGTCCAACACAGAGTAAAACACTCGGCTCAAAACTGGAACCCAAGCACATACCTCATCCTGGAGCAGATCAATTGGCAATTTATCAGGCCCTGGAGCGTTCCCTGCCCCCAAAGTCAAAAAATAGCTATTTCGACTTCCTTATGCGCTATTGGAGCAGCAGCAGCATCCTGGGCACTGTAATCTAAATGGATCTGGGAGTTCTCGGTAGCTCCTAAAATGTTCGTGCCAAACCCCCGGAATAATCTGGCACCTGAGTGGCTTCGGTGAATTCAATCCCCTCCCATTGAACAACCTCCCAAACCCAATAGTGTCCCCCACTCTACATGATGTATACAAGACATGCCAGAGCTCTTGGTTGAATTCAGACTTTTTCCTCTGTGTTTCTGCCTTGTATTGTGCACTCAGGTGCTGTTTATCTAGTGGGTTGGCCATACTCAGATATGCCAATAAACAATTCTTTGCAACCCTACAGTCATTATCAAACCAATTCTTAGACTTCAGGGCCTCTTGGCACACATTCATGGCTGGCTTTGTTACGAAGGAGTAGATGGTGCAAACCAAGCTATCATAGGCTTCCATAATAGACCCAGAGAGGGTTTCATCCCCACAGATTTCTAGCAGATCGGGTAGAATGGCTGCATAGAGACTAGATTTAATTACTCCAAAGTCCTCTGCAGGCCATTTTATCCTTTGTCTAGCTCGCCCATCGATGGTAATCACTGTGCTCTCTATCCCTACCCGACCTACCTTCCCCGGAGGACAACTCCCAAGTTTCACAGCACACTGGCCTGTGCACACCCTCGCTACGACTATGGATATCAATACCAACAATTCTATCCCAGTGCCCAGTACTAACCATAATGTAGTCAATCCTGGAGCTCCCCATTGGGCCTTCAAAGGTATAGTTAGCAGGCTGATCAGAACTAAACCTGCCATTGCATGCTCAGAGGTTTACAATATATAACAGCCGAACTGCGTCCATGGCCAGTCTATGGGTTCTGGCTGTTTTCTCACACACCACAGGGAAAATACCCAATGCTACATCAAGCTCATCCCAGAGCCCCACCAATTCATCAATAGGCTCAATTTACATATTGAAGTCCCCCGTAGCAAACACCAATGGGCTGATGCCCTCATGTAATTCACAATCAGTGATAATTTGACTCATTTTCTTTAGGCTTTCCTTGGGGGTATTAGCATAGGGTCTATTATAGAAAAAAAGCATCCGGCTCCCTTCCCCTGTGACTGTCTCCAGGCATTGTAGATCAGCTGAATCAACAGATCTTTCCACAAAATTGAGTCCCATAGAGGGGACAACCAAAATTAACAGGTCTCCCTCTCACGTCATAAGTCACAGGCTTGCATTAAGTTGGTTGACATTCCCCAGGTTTCCTGCATACAAACCATATCAAATCCCTGGATAAAATTCATCCAACCTGGGTACACCGAGCGCCTATGGAGACCTCCCACATTCCAAGAAAGAATCTGTTGTCCTTTGGGGACCCCAGGCACCTCCAGTGTCGGAGTGGTGGGCTCGATAGGGGGATCTAACATGCCTGGTCAGTCAATGCCCTCAAGACCATCATCTCTTCTGGCCTGCATTCCTAAATCAAGCCGAGGTGCTGTAACTCCCAGAGATTGGTTATGCTTATGTGGGGTTCTAATACACAGAGGCTGAAATCACATGTCAATCCTAGAGCCAGTAGGGGGGTATGAACGCAGTTCAACAGATAAAAGCCCATCTACAAGCTGGCCATTGGCCAAAGTCACCTGTATAGAGTCCTCATAACCCCCCTGCATTGGCCTTCTTACGCACCCTAGTATATCTTCTCGAATGATGGATTTGCAACCTCTGACATGTTGCATCCAATGGGTTACTTTATTTACTAGCGATTCTTTATTCTTATAGGTATCTACCGCCAGTCTCGGAACATTCACCATGTAAATGCTGTCAATTAGGCCCTCCTTACCCATCCATTGATGTTGGTAAGGGGGGGTCACTAAATTGCGGGCCTGGTCCACTCTTCCTGTATCTCACTGATGAGTTGATATGGGAGTACCCATCAACGGTTTCTGCCAGTACACTCAAATTCCTTTTCTGGGTCCAATCAATACCAGTTGCCAGTGTGTACTCCTGTTTGGATTTAGGTACTTGGCCACCTCTCAGCGAACCCCCTTTCTGGATTCCTTCGAACCTGCGCTCATGGCCAAACACAGAAGGGGGTGGGAGTGGGTGTTCCCTTTGGCCAAAGGACCCCTTGGGCACTGAGTCTGTCACACGTGTCACATAAACCTCCTGAGTACCCGGGTTGCTTGGTGCCCTAGGAGGCTTCAAATTCAATTTGGCGTCTTCCGTTTAAGTTCATTGGGTCACATACAACTGCAAATATGTTGAAAGATAATTAACAGCATAAAATAACTTAGACACCTCACTCTTCAGATGGAGGGTAACTGCCTTTAGTCTCTCCAGCTCCATTGTGACAGTGCTCAGAGTTGGGTTGCCACAAGAGCACATATTACTAGTGCAGGTATTGATAGTTTCCAAGGAATTCTTCTCAGTATTTGTCTTCCGTGTGGTGACCTGCCAACGTTGGTTCTTAGGGCACTCCTTGGTGGCAAACCCTACCATTGGTATGCTACCCATAGCTGCTACCTTAGGGTTTTGACACTTACTCTGTTCACATCCACCAGGGGCAAATAGCGGTTGCAGAGAGCAATTTCAGGTGCAATCACCACCCCTTACATGTCCACCTCCACTTCTCCATCTTTGGCCTCTTCCATCACCTTGATCACCTCAGTCGCCTCAGTCACCTCTACCGCCTCAGCAACCTCGATACTCTCATTAACTTCAGAACTGGTGGCATTCGACTGTGCTGCCCCCTACTCTATCCTCAGAAGTTGTCACCAGAATAATATACTCAGTTCCCGCCAGTTGCTGCTCCCCCTCAGTCGCCATGGGGTGGCTAAGGGGACTAGATTGATTTGCTGGGATCACTTAATCTGGCACTTGATAGGCCTCCAACAGGAAACACACAGGTTTGGCAGAACAAGTCAAAGTCCACAGCACTTGTACACTGAAGAAATTAGGGAAGCACTAAAGCTGCAGGTGGCTGAGGGGTGTGGGAGCACTGCCAGATGCCACCCACAGTTAAGAACCTAAATTAACACAGACAGTTCTCAGTCTCACTGCACTGAACAGTGCAATAGTGACAGGTGTTCCAAGTAATTCAAAGAAGGAGGGATTTCTCATGAGTCCAATGAGTTTAATAACGAAGTAGCCTGACACGTGTTTTGAGTCATCACCGACTCTTCATCTGAGGCTGAAAGTTTCAAGAGCTAGTCTAACCAATTAAGTATGTTGTGGCCAGTGCCAGATGCACTCTCTCACTGCTTCGCAATTGCGGAACTCTGTGCAATGCTGCTGAACTGAATGAAATGAAAGTAAGCTCAGTTCCCGCCAGTTGCTGCTCCACCTCAGTCGCCATGGGGTGGCTAGGGGGACTAGATTGGTTTGCTGGGATCACTTAATCTGGCACTTGATAGGCCTCCAACATATCTGGAACACGTTTGTCTCTCCCTCTTCTTGGTGCGCCAGATGTTTGGGAGTACCCCAGTTGATCCATTACCTCAATAGCCTCTGAGGAGGAATTTGCCACACAATTGGACTGAGGACCCCCCTTTCGCTTTCCCACGTCTCCTACAGATGGTATTTCAGCAGTACCCTCAAAAAGCCCCTGTATTTCAGTGATTAGTAGATTTACATCTTTGATAGGTTCGAAGAGTTTAAATATTTTCTTGCTTCCCTCCCTTGGTGAGATTACAGCAGTCGCTTTCCATTTGCTCATCTTCCAGTGTGCCGAAGCAAGAGCTAATATCCTCCAGTCCCAAGTAGGAGGTGATCATTATATCTAGATGACTAGAATCCCCCTCGCCGACTATTAAACTGTTAAACGTAGAAGCGGCAAAGCAGGAAGGGCAAAACAGGACGTCGGCAAACCGAAAACAAGTTGAGGGTGTAAATTAGTCAATTAAAGTTAGTGGAGAGTGTGACAACTCGTTAAAACGTACCTTGCTCCACTGCTCCGTTTTCTTGGTTTCCTGCTGTACGCACTGGTTCACCTACTGACGCCGGCATGGAAGATTTTTCGGGTTCATATACGGCTCACCATCCCGGCTGCAAACACCAAGCGGCTGCAATCACCCTCGCCCTTATCCCACAGAGGCTTCACCACTGCAGGACTGATGGGAAGATTTTATGGGCTGTGTGTGACTGAAACAGGCAGAAGAGACAGCACAGCAGTAACACCCCAAGCGGCTGCAAACACCCTCGCCCTTCCCACCGCAGGCTTCTCCACTGCAGGGCTGATGGGAAGTATTTATGGGCTGGGTGTGACTGTAACAGGCAGGAGACACAGTCAGCAGTAATGCACCCAGCGACTGCAAACACCCTTGCCCTTCCCACCACAGGCTTTACCACTGCAGGGCTGATGGGAAGTTGTTATGGGCTGGGTATGGCTGTAACAGGCAGAAGACATAGCACAGCAGTGTTGCAGGCCTGCTCCAGGTCACCGGGCAGGCCCCATCCGCATGTCGGGAGCACCCAACACATTTCTTCGGGCGGCGTTCACGCCGCGGGACTCTGAGTGGGGGTCACCCAACCTGCTCCAGATCACTGGGGCGAAGTACGTGGCTGGGAGCACCCAGCGCACAGCGGCCCCGACTCTAGGGGCACCCAGGCCTGGGTAGCCATGGTCAGGTGGCAGAGTAAACCTTCAGGGACGGTGTTGCCTGGCAGGGTTGCCGCCGAGCCGAGGGCCATGTGGCTAGGCCCCAGGCTTACGGTGCTGCACCAGCATGGTGCGAGAACAAAGGACACCGGAGTCAGTGATGGGCTGGACTGACGAGCCGGAAACAGCTTGTACGTTTTATTAACTTGGTCACATGGAGAACCATGTGACCAAGGAACACACACTGGGAGATACCATGTCTCCCTACAGGGGTGACATGCACCACTCCTCCTTTTTCATAACGAAACAAATGGAACACCATGATACACTTCACACACTAACTCTACAAAACATAACTCCCACACACATGCACCCTTTATTAACCTGGGTGAGTGGGTCTTATATCACTAAACGGCACCAACAAAGGCTCCTGGCACCCCATGAAACATTCCATATCTACAGGTGTTTATCGCGTTACAGTTCCCATTAGCTGCCATTTTACGCAAGCCCAACGCCTGCCGGCTCCCAGTCTCACTGGGGCTATCGGGTGTCCATCTTGCACGCCTGTGGAGCAGCAGGAAAACCAGGTTGCACCTTTGCTTCGCTTAGGACAGTCACAATACAGTTCAAGGGCCGGCAAAGCCACACCTGGGGAGGACCATGGGCCAAATCGACCGAGTCCACAGTCTGATGGAGGCAGCAGTCCGACTTCCTTTGGCAGCTTTTAAAGGCAGTTCAGCGTTCACCGGCCGGCAGGACCACATTTGAGGGCACCAGGGTCCATGTGTCTCCATGAGGTGGGTCGGTAGGCTCCAAGTTGCAGGGGCCTGGCCGACCAGCCACTCCTGTCACTTCCCCTCCTCTTGTGGGGCTGCTGGCGAGGTAACACTGGTGACACCGAGGACCCTGCTTGATGACCATGTGGGCTGGATCCCTGCGTGTGGCAGGGTACTCGTGGTGTGCCCCCTTTTATTTGTTGCTCGGTGGCTGCCTCCCACTGTTGGGCAGCGTGTTATGTTTTTTCTTTTCACCGCCGCGTGCCCGGGTTGTTTAGGCCACGCCCCTTTCCCTTGTCCTGTTCGGTCATCAATAGCCTCCCTTTACGCATTTTGTTTTTTCCACGGGCCCAGGTGGTGATGGGCCCGCCTCATTGGTCCATTTATCGGGGCCTTTCCAGGCCACGTTCCCTCCGATTTTTTTTAAAAAAAAATTTGCAGGGCCCGGTTGGCTTGGGCCACGCCTATCTTGTTTGTGGCGTTGAGACCGCCTCAGGCCTCCATTACGTTTCGCTTGCACTTTTTTTTTTTTGTCCACTACCGCGGCAGGCCCGTGTTCTTGATGGGCTGGCGTGGGCTTAGTAGCCTTCCATTTTCCTTTTTTTTTTTGTTTTCTTCACACTGCAACGAACCTCGTTGCTCTTCACCCGGGGTGGGGGAGGGGCCGGCAGCTCACCTCTTTATTGCGGCCACAGCCGCCACATCTCTTCTTGGGGGGGCACCTGGCTGTTGGGCGGCACCTGCCCCGCTTCTGGACCCGGGCCGCCTCAGCTGTGTGGTGGTCCCCACCTCCTTTCCTGCTCCTCGGAGCAGGCACACACCCTCGCGGTCCGGCTGGCAGTCTTTCTTTTGTGTACTGCGGCCGAGGCCGCGGGCAGTCCTCCCTGTCAGATGGGAGTGGGGGCAGCATACGCAGCCGCCGCTGCCCTCACAACGCGGCCGATGCTGCAGCTCAATTCTCCTCCACACGGGTGGGGGGGAGCGGCTCCTCCTCCTCCTGCCGCATCACTTCTTCCCCACGACGGTGGGGTGGGGGCATCACAGGGCGGCCAACCAAGCCCTCCCCATGCGGCAGATGCCGCTTGCTTCCTGCAGGTGGGGGGGGAGCTCCTCCTCCATGCGGCAGATGCTGCCTCCACGTGTTGCGGCTCAGGCCACGGCAGTGGCACGCACACGCTGCTTCATCTTGCACGGCTGGGGGCTCGCCTCCCCCTCATCGCGGCTGACGCCACACCCAACCAGTCTCTGCGGCCGACGCCGCCAAGCATTCCTCCTCCTCAGATAGGAGAGGAGGAGCAGCAGCACACGCGGCTGACGCCACAGATCGTCCATCACATGGGGGGAGGGCAGCAGCTCCTCCTCCCAGGGCCACCTCACCACCTCATCGTGGCGCAGCCAATGACATGTTCCGTCTCCCGCGGGGGATGGGGCAGGCAGCTCGCCATCCTCGTTTCCTTTGCGGGCCCAGTTGTAGTTGGGCCCGCCTCTCCATATTGTCTCCGGGGCATGCAGGGCCCCTTCCCTCGTCGCCATTGTTGGGGGCCTGCTCCGGGTCACCGGGCAGGCCCCATCCGTATGTCGAGAGCACCCAACACATTCCTTCGGGGTGGCGATCACGCTGCGGGACACTGAGTGGGGGTCACCCCACCTGCTCCAGATCACTGGGGAAAAGCACGTGGCTGGGATCGCCCAGCGCACAGCGGCCCCGACTCTGGGGGCACCCTGGCTGGGCTAGCCATGGTCACATGTCAGAGTAAACCTTCAGGGACGGCGTTGCCCGGCAGGGTCGCCGTCCGAGCCAAGAGCCATGTGGCTAGGCCCCAGGCTTACGGTGCTGCACCAGCATGGTGCGAGAACAAAGGACACCAGAGTCAGTGATGGGCTGAACTGACGAGCCGGAAACAGCTCGTACGTTTTGTTAACTTGGTCACACGGGGAACCATGTGACCAAGGAACACACACTGGGAGATACCATGTCTCCCTACAGGGGTGGCATGCAACAAGCAGTAACACACCAAGCAGCTGCAAACACCCTCGTCCTTCCCACCACAGGCTTCACGACTGCAGGGCTGATGGGACGTTTTTATAGGCTGGGTGTGGCTGTAACAGGCAGGAGACACAGCGCAGCATTAACACACCCAGCAGTTGCAAACACTCTTGCCCCTCCCACTGCGGGGTTCACCAGTGTGGGGCTGATAGGACGTTTTGCAGGGCTGGCTATGGCTGTAACAGGCAGGAGGCACAGTGCAGCAGTAACACTCCCAGCGGCTGCAGTGCAAACCCATATGTTCACAACTGGGGACATTTCTCCCACATACCCACACATTAGCAGATGCATGATGAAACTCTGGGGAGCAGTATGTCACCTTTGAGAGGAATGTGGTCACTGACTGCTTGTAAAGAGTAGAAATTGGTTTGGAATTATTTATGCAATGATGAACATGGGAAGTCCAATCTTATATGCGAGGAAGTGTGTGATGGTTGAAAACATGTAGGAAACTGTAAAAACATTCTGTAAACAAGTATTTCATGAATTAGCCAATAGTGAATGGGCACAGTACGAGGAGGAAGGTGCACAGGTGCTTGGGTTTTAAAATTATCCATTGTAGTCATTGGTCACTTTGTGTCCTGTGTCCTTTGGAGTGAAGGAATAGAGATTATGTGTGTGTTTTGTGCGTATTGCTTTGCCGCAGTCCACCTGAAAAAGGGGAGAGATCATGATGTTTTGGGAATGTAATGCACTGATGAAAAGCACATTTATTGTCCAATGACTTCTGACTGAAATCATCATAATTAATTACATGTTCGTAAATATAGCATTAGTATATCCATAATTTTACATGTGGAACCTTTCAGTGTAATTCCACGTAAGTATACTACAACTTGATGAAAAGTTAATAAATGGACTATAATTGAAGCTTAATTTTGGAGAAGTGTTTCCCCTATGCCAATATTAGAATGCACAATGTTGACGCTTGTTTCAAGATTATCTGTAAAATAAAAGCCTTGTTGTGATTTTGATGCTGTTTTGAGAACTGTCACATAGAAATAGTAGAAATACAAGGCACACCTTGATTCTAAGAATGCTGTAAACAGGAAGACATTGAGGATCCTAGACATGTAGCAAAGGGGTTTCCCAAGGATATAATTGAGATAAGGAAGGGAAGTTGCTGGATCGAGATCTCTGGCATGATGATAAATTCATCAATTTAAGAAGTGCCTTGGGATGTGGGCAGTGTAGACTGAGAACTTGCTTCCTCACAGGTGGCACAAGTTATGTTGTCTGGGTGTAGCGCAATATGATAAGCTACCTAGTTTTTTGTATTTAATGTGCCTAACATTCATGGATATCTGGGGCATGAGTTTGATGTGGGATATTAGTGTGTGCTGTGAGCCACGTACATAGCTTATAATGCTATTGTTCAAGTAGTCATGCCATTGGTACAGTGGTTGTGGATAACAGGTTTTTTTTCTCTGACGTGTTCCAGGATTTGCAGGTTTTACCGGTTTAGAGTTGCACTTGCAACTGTAATCTTTTAGCATTTGATGTGCTTGAAAGGGATGCATGTGATCACTCATTTTGTATGGAATAGTTAAACTTCTGAAATGTGGTTGAGGATGTGTGATGTATGGTCTAGTTACACTTTTGAAATGTGGTTGGAGATGTATAGTTGTGTGCGTATTGTGCAAGAACTAAATGAGGAAGTTGATTGCAGCACCACGGGTGGAGTGTGTGAGTATTGGATTGTGTTGCCAAAGGGTGTTGGAGCACCTTGTATGGGTCTGTGTGTGCGCTGTGGTTGTATTGCTATTGTTTATAGGGTTGCACAAGTGTGCATGCCAGATGTTATGGGTGTATTGCTATTGTTAATTGGTGTGCTCAAGTCTGCATGTCAGACTTAAGGATGTATTGATTTTTTTATTTTTTTTACTTTTATTTATTTAGCTTGGCAGCACAGGAACAGGTGAGCAACATACAAGGCAGGTTCAATATAGTAACAGTATACATAATACAGGTACACAGAGTCAGTTTACAACTTGAGTATACATTCGGGGGTACATACAAAATGGGTGCGGGACTGGAAGACAGCAGGTCAGAGGGGGATCGGGGAGGAAGAGGGGAGAAAGCTGAAGATGTGGCATCAGGTGAAGTATCCATAGAGGACATGTAGGATCGAAACTTGTGCCAAATATCTCTGGGTCTAGAGTGAGTTGGCTGTAGTAGGGTCCAGGATTCTTCGGTGTCCGAGGCCCAAGTGACCGCCCTGTGCCACTGCGCATCAGTGGGTGGTGTAGGCCGAAGCCAACAAAGTAGAATGGACCGTATTGCGAGTAGCATACAGAGACTGGCCAGTTTTTTGGAATCTCAGCAGAGTTCGGGGAAGTTATGGAAAGACATCTCATTGGGGATGGGATGACAGGATGGTCAAGAATGATTGACATGGTAGAACATACCAAGCTCCAGAACTGGGCGAGGCGGGGACAGGACCAGATCATGTGAATATAGTCAGCGGTATCATAGCCACATCTGGTACAGCTTGGGGGGTGGTCCTTAAGCATATGATGAGGTCTGTTCGGGGTGTAGTGATACCTGTGGAGCACCTTAAACTGAATCAATTTGAAGCGGGAGTTGAAGGATACCCTGTGTATGCGTGCGCACATGCGGGCCCAACGTTCATCGGTCATTTCCAACCCAAGGTCGTTTTCCCATGCATGTTTCAATTTGGTAAACACAGGGGTTGATCTAGTCTGAACCATGGTATATAGTGTGGATACTTTAACCATTGTGGGTGTGGGGGAGGTTAACTCCGTAATTGCAGGATCATCTGGTGGTATCGCTGGGAAAGTGGGGTATTTGTGTTTAAGGGTTTTCCGGAGAGCCGAATACTGGAGCCATATATACGGTCTCCAGCTCAGGGACAGTGGGAGGTCTGGCCATTCAATGAAATTGCCCTGTTCAAAGATGTCACGGATCAGCTCGTACCCCGCCTCGGCCCAATGGCGCACTATTGACGGTGGTACATGTGGGACCCCGGGAGGAAGTTCGAAAGTGGGAGGTTACCATGGAAGGGGTGGGCGGTGCCAAGTAGTTTCCATGTTTTAGTTAGGGCCAGGGACGTGCAAGCCACCGGGTCAAGTGAATCCAGGACTGTCGGAACGAATGTCCCAGTCACTAACCATCAGTTTTTCAAGTCTGACATGTGGAGGTGGGTCAAGTGTGTTGAACCAATGTGATGTGAATTGGATCTGCGCCACCAGCCAGTAACTGAAGAAGTCTGGAGCACCAAAGCCGCCACCTTCCATTGGGGTGGTCAAGGTCCTGAGTTTGAGACGGATCGCACCTGAGTGCCACAGAAAGGTGTTAATCGTGCGAGTCAATGTTTGGAAAAACTCTTCACCCGGCCATAGAGGGATGTTGGTGAACCTGTACAGGAGCTGGGGGAGCACTATCATCTTCAGTATCCCTATTCTGCCTGCAAGAGAAATCGGTAGTCCACTCCAGCCCAGTGTCTTTGTTGCAAGGTTTGTGAGGTATTTATGACAGTTTTCCTCGAAGACCAATTCATGGCGTCGAGCTATTTCCCAGATAAGTGAATTTTGACTGAGCCCATGTAAACCCCAGGGCGTCGGGTGGTGGGGGAGGCGCATGTAGTCTGTGAGTGGGAAGAGAGTGGATTTAGAGCAATTTACTTTGAGACCAGAAATGTGTCCGAAACGGATCACGTCCTCTAATATCGGAGCCAGGTTGGTGGAAGGGGAGCGGATGAAGAGAAGCGCATCATCGGCATATAAGGACACTATATCAGACTGGCCTGCAGTTCGTAAGCCTCTGTGTGCATGGGATTGTCATAGCATGTCCGCAAATGGTTCCATTGCTATAGCGAAGCTTAAAGGGGAGAATGGGCAACCCTGCCTCGTCCCTCTAGCAACACGGAAAAGGGGAGAGTATCAGTCCTCAGTGCGGACCCTGGCTACTGGATCGGAGTATAGTAATCTAACCCAGGAGAGAAATGAGGGGCCGAATTTGCACTTTTCGAGAACCCGCCAGAGATATTTCCATGACACAGAGTCGAACGCATTTTGCATATCAAGTGTGGCGGCTACTGCGGGAACATTTGGATGTATTCTGCTAATTATATTGAAGAGGCGTCTCAGATTCAAGGAGGTGGAGCATCCTGGAATAAAGCCAGCTTGGTCAGGGTGGATAATGTGGGGCATGTAGGGGAGCAGGCAATAAGTGAAAGTGGACGATATGATCCGCATTGTGTGGGGGGGGTTTGCCAGGTTTGATTAAGACAGTTATCGTGGCTTCGTGGAGAGAGGGGGGGGGAATTTGCCTGCCTCCACTGATTCTTCCCAGAGGGCTATTAGGCGGGGAAGTAGGAGTGATTTGTAGCATTTATAAAATTTGATTGGGGTGCCATTTGAGCCTGGGGATTTCCCTGAGGAAAGTGAGTCTATGGCGTCTGAGAAATCTTCAGGGGTAAACGGAGAGTTGAGAGAACCGATGGTTTCAGGAGAGAGTACCGAGAGGGGGAGGGTATCGAGGTAGGAATCTATCTCTGGTATCGGGGCGCTGTCTGCATTGGCATATAAGGATTCATAGAAGGAAAGGAATTCGGAATTGATGTCATGCGATGAGGTGGCTAGGGAGCCATCAGGCCTTTCCACCACAGGGATGTGTGGGGCACCAAGCTCGTGCCGGAGCAGCCGAGCCAGGAAACGGCCAGGGCGCTCACCCTCTCTATACCTTCTACCAAGGCCAGGGTTGTCCAAGAATTTCAGCTTGTGATCCGCCAGGGAGCAGAACGTGTCGAGTTCCACACCTATGGACGCTAGGGTTTCAGGAGTTTGATGTAAGGAGCATTGGGCTTCTAGAGTTGATAGCGTGGACTCTCTGCAATGCTCTTACGAATCGCTTTAAAGATGCCGTTTTCCTTGGAGAGCGCTATGCCCCTGATGTAGACTTTAAAAGATTCCCATAGGGTGGCCTGAGAGGATACCGAGTCGGTATTTATTTCAAAGAACTCTTCGATGACTGTCTCCAATTCAGAGCTAAATACAGCGTCAAGGAGAGAGTGAGATTTCATTCTCCAGTGTCTAGTCCGGTCACGGTCTGGGCCCCAACAAAGTGTGATAGTTACTGGTGAATGGTCAGAGAGGGTTCTGGAAAGGATCATTAGGCGGGACATGTTCTTTATTAGTACATCAGACACTATGTCGGAATAGAAACAATATTATGCCTCCTATTGTAACAATTGTATGTGTATTGGCCTACGCCAAGTTGTCCAAACATCATGTGCGAACAAACTCCACGGCAAGGTCTTGACCTTAGAGAAACCAATGTAAGCCGCCATCTTGGATTGAGCCGCCATTTTAGGTTCTCTTGTTATGTAGAAGTCACCCTGAACATAAAAATGGAGGCCAAATGACATTCTGAGTAAGATTCTGGCCATTGTGACCTCCGTACAATTGAATAATTAATATGCCTGCAGGCCACTTGTCGGGGTCGTGAACAGAGACCTTGTCCTACCGTTGACCTATATGTAAATGTACTACTTATATCAGCGAAACTAATCGAAATGCATATATTAAAGGATTGACCTGGCAAGGAACCCTAAGGCCAGAATTAAATATTTCGCAGAATGGTTAACCCGCAAGAGGGTTGGCCAAGGGCTGGACAAATTGTATAAAAGGCCCGGGTATTCCAATGTGCGGTCTCTCACTAACACATCAAACCCTCATTGACGTTCGTTATGTTATACTGAGAGCCGAATAGCTATCCGTTTGTCAATTGACTTGGTAACTGTTGTAGCTTGAAATAAAGCACTTTTATGTTTCTATGTAACCTGTGTTGGTGTGTTTCCTTTTGGGCTTCCCGGCCTCATATTATTTTTCTGTTTTCACAGTTGGCGCCCGAATAGGGACCCTCAAGATTGATGCCAGATCATTGAAGGATTGACGCAGACTATTGAACCGGGATCGGACGGTGTGATACTGCGGGCCCGACCGAACGAGACGTAATACCTCGGCAGCGCTGCACGATCCGATCCTTGGACGATAGTCGTGTGGTCTGACACGGCATCTTTACGAGGGTCCATTTTTGAGGCGGGCAGATTTGTCGAAACCACCAAACACAAGGTAAAATTCGTTAGGTAAGTTCTTTGGTAAACCGTACGGTCCTCCTTAGGTTTGGTCAGGTGTAGTATTGACCCCACTCTTAATTTAACCCTGACAATTTGAATTTGGCGTATTGTATCTGCAGACACAATTATTGACCAGGTGACACCAATTTTTTGTGAAATGCCTGGGAAATTGTCTAGCTGCTTTAAGGCTCTGTTCTGCAGCGATCGACAATCTTTGGAATTTAGCCGCCCGGCACCACAGGAGGGGTCACCGGCGTATACTATGTACTGTAAGCATGGCATTGGAAGTATAGTATTTAATGATATTTGGCACAGACAAACCAGACATGCCTCCGAATTTCAGTGGCCAATCAATGGTAGTTTCGAGATCCCTGTATTCAATGCCTAGAATCGGTCTTGCTAAAGAAGAAGGCCAGACCTGCAGCATTTGATGTTTTGCAGAATTGGAAAAAAGAAGCGTTGCAGCAGCTTAAAAGTAGGGATAAACATGCACGCCGTCATAAAATGAATGCCGAAAAAGCGTTGTTATATGATAAGGAAAAACATTCAGAGTCAGTGAAAAATATGGATAGGGCTTTCTCACTCGGTATCCAGAAAATCTATCCCTCAAAGATTTTCATGTTTCCGAAGAATTTATTGATAAATTGTTAAACGAATGCAGGCCTGGTGCCTCTGCGCCACCTCCATATGATCCTCTCCCTGGTGCTCTGCCCATTCCTGCTGTTATTCCTGCTGTTATTTCTGCTGTTATTCCTGCTGTTAGTCCTGTTCCCCCTGTACAACCTATTGTTCCTATTCCTCTAGTTGTTGTTCCTCCACCTACTCTACCACCCCTTCCCCCTGCGCCGATAGTCGCACCTGCTCCCGAGTGGTTCTGTACTGACTGAAGTTGATCAGGGTGCGGGGTCAAAGATTGTTACTCGAAATACTGTCTCTGCAGAAAAGAAACGGGAATTATTTGCATGGGCTAAGCATTGTATGGAGAGAGGTGATCAAGCTGACGTTTTTTCCACATGATCAAATATGGGCAATTTTCCCGAGAAAAATGTTTTTATTGAAGGTTTGGGGACTCATTTATGTGTAATGTGGGGTAGATTACATAATACGGATCTCCCACAAGGGTTGAGGGATCTAAATACTTTAGCGCTTTCGAGGGACACTGAGGAGAAAGTACATGGGCATGTTGAGAGGTTATTTGAGTATAGGAGGGACTTAGAAATATTACGGGATGAGGATGGTGAAGACGACAGTATTTATGTACAGAAACGGTTCCTTCCGTGTCGTAAATCGGCATCTGAGGAAGTACGAATTTGTACCAAAGATGCGATTCGATGGATCTCAGATTCATCGATACCGCCGGATGAAGTATATGACACGTATAGTCAGTATACAGTAGAAATGCAGAGGAAGGTGATTCAGGTAATGGTACAGTACCTGCAGGATGAATGTGTAAGGAAGAAGGTTAGTTGTCCTATAGAGTTATTGGGTATTTGTAAGAGGGCTTTTTCGCCCGACACTTCTTCGGCTGCCTTAGCGCTTGACCTGGCTCTGTTGCTTAGTAAGCGATCGGAATTACCTATATCTCAGTTGCCAATGAGAGAGTTTCCTCCGACATTTGTCCCAAAGGTTGAGATTCCCACTAACGTTGGGACAGGTGCACCCGCTGTGGACATCCCTGCACATTATGTATCGCAATGTTTTCACGTTCCGTTTTCGCGACAGGAAGTGAACACTATTAGACAATCAATTCCCGATATTAGGAAAAATCCGACAGGATTCTACAAAGAGATGGAGTCCGTTTTGCAGTCCTCTGTGTTCACCCTAAGTGATATTGACTTACTATTTCCTGTACTCCTGCCCGTAGATTTATGGAAGCAGGTTCGAACAATAGACGATGTGCCAGGGTTGGGAGATACGTGGGCTAACATAACTAGGTTTGATGGGGAAAGACCAGCTGGTGAGAAACCACCTCAGGTAATACTCACTTTGCCTGATAGAATTGTCGCAAAATTGAAAACCATAATTCCTGAGAAAAGAATTATTTGGGACAAGCTTACGGCCTGTGTTCAAGGAAAATCTGAAGGTGCCACCGAATTCTTTAATCGATTCGAACAGGTATTCTCTGACTTCAGTAGACAGGACTTGGGCACAGAGTCTGGGAAAAGGTTGTTTGTGGACAAATTTGTGCGTGGATTGTTGCCCGACATCCAGTCATAGATTATGTCCTCTGAGAGCGCTTGGCAGGCGAAATCCCAATCTGAAGTTTTGCACATGGCTCAGTATTATGAGAACCGTGTTAATAATGAAAAAGAGAAAATAGAGAAGAGGAAAGGAGATTTGAAGACTAAAGTATTGTTACAGCAAATTGTTAGAAATCCCAGAGGAGGTAATTCACAGACCAGAGGTCAGTATGTTCCAAAAAGGAACGTCCCCGTGGGTCCTGTGAATATTAATCAATGTGCCTATTGCCGCCAGGAAGGTCATTGGCGTGCACAGTGCCCCGTCCTTCGACAAAGGTCAAACAACACATTTGGGAGTATGGGTAGACGACCTAGAGGTCGCCCCGGGGTGGGGGGCCCTGATAGAGGTCAGTTCTCGCAAGATCCTCAGCAACCTTTTTCACGGGATAATCAGACTCCGAGTGTGGACACAAGAAACATATTTGATCACCCTTCTGATGCCTACCTTTCTGAAGAGCTTCCTTCCGACGACATTTTATTTCGTTAGGATTGCCCGAAGCAGGGTTTGGAACCTTCACCTATTCACGTTAGTCAAAAAGGTCCCTACGTTGAATTGTTGGTGGGGAATAGGAAATATCAGTTTTTGATAGACACTGGAGCACAGAAGTGTTCCATTGATCATTCTCGGGTTCCAAACATTCCACTGTCAGGGCAAACTAATGTTTCTGTAGGGTTTTCTGGCATACCAGTTGCTTGTCCAGTTTCTTCGCCAGTGCCTGTTTCTTTGGGTCCCTTTACGGACCACTGTCCATTCCTCTTGACTTCAAACTGTGGAGAGAATTTGCTGGGGTTAAATCTGTTGAAGAAACTAAATGCAGTAATTCATTGTTCCTCTGACGGAGTGCGACTGACGGTTTCACCACAGCAACTTCTCAGTTCTCAGTTTTTGACTCGACCATTGCCTCTTGATTTTAGCGTTGTCCCGGAATGTTTGTGGGCAGTTGACGACAATGATGTCGGGGTACTACAGGTTGAACCCGTTAAAATATTTTTGAAACATGGAGTTAAACTACCACGCATTCCGCAATATAAAATATCAGTTGAGGGCGAGCGTGCTTTGAAATGCATTGTCTCCGATTTTGTGCATCGAGGAGTGATCGAAGAGATTGCAGGTAGTTTATGTAACAGCCCGATTTTACCCGTGTACAAGAAAGGCGACAATGCAATCCCATTTTGTTTCATAATTGATCTACGCGCTATTAATAAAGTTGTCGCCCCACAATTTCCAATTGTGCCTGATGTGACAACGATACTAACGATGATCCCAGGCTACAGCTACGCACTTTAGTGTTGTGGATCTGAAGAATGCTTTCTTCAGTATTCCTAGTCACAAGGAGAGTAGATATTTGTTCGCATTCACTTGGGGGGACGTTCGTTTACATTTACTCGTGCACCTCAAGGTTATACTGAAAGGCCAAGCATTTATAGTAGGGCTTTGAAAGAGCAGCTTGACACCCTTGAATTGCCATCTACTTGTACACTGCTTCAGTATGTCGATGACTTACTTTTAGCTGCAGATTCTGAAAGTGCTTGTAAAGAAGGCACTGTATTGTTGCTCATTCATTTGGCTGAACATGGTCATAAAGCTACGCTTAAGAAATTTCAATATTGTTGTCAGGAGGTCGCCTATTTAGGCTATCTCCTGTCAAAGGAGGGGAGAAGATTGACACCTGAAAGAATAAAACACATTGCTGGCATGTCTGCTCCAAATACACAGAAGGAAGTCAGAGCCTTAATAGGTATGGCTTCTTACTGTAGGCTGTGGATCCCGAACTTCTCACTAGTGATAAAACCGATGTTGGCCTTGACGAAGAAGGGCATTTCTTCGCCGCTGCCATGGAAGTCGGAACATCAACGATCATTTGAGCTTCTCAAAGCCGCGTTATGCTCTGCACCGGTTCTGGGTACTCCAAATTACAATAAGGCCTTTGTGTTGTTTGTGCATGAATGTGATGGATGTGCTTTGGCTGTGTTAACACAGGAACACGGAGGGAAGAATAGACCGTGCGGCTACTACTCTTCCGCCCTTGATCCTGTCGCATGCGCTTTGCCAAGATGTTTGCGAGCTGTCGCTGCTGCTGCCGCGTCTGTAAAACAGAGTGAGGGAATGGTCCTAGGCCATGATTTAACCCTGATGGTACCTCACTCTGTAGATGTCCTGTTGAATAAAACCCAAACACAGCACCTCACCTCTGCACGGCTGACGAGGTATGACTTAACTTTGTTTGCCCCTCACATTCAAATTAAGAGGTGTTGCGTTCTTAATCCGGCTGAACTCCTACCTTTCCCGCAAAATACTGTTTGCGGTGACAAAGAATCACATGGCTGCCTGTATACTACTGAACAGGAAACGAAGGGCAGGACAGACCTTATAGATACTCCTTTGGATAATGCGGAAGGGGAGCTGTTTTGTGATGGCTCCTGCATCAAACTCCCGGATGGTACATCTACAGCTGCCTATGCAGTTACTCAATGGAGTACGGTTGTTGAAACTAAGAGAATTCCGCATAACTCCGCGCAGGCCTCAGAGATTATAGCGTTGACCCGAGCTTGTGAACTCTCCGAAGGGCATACAGTAAACATATATACTGATAGCCAGTACGCCTTTGGGGTGGCTCACAACTTTGGGAGGCTCTGGTCGGAAAGAGGGTTCCTAACCTCACATGGGACCAAGATTCTGCATGGCCCCCTGATAGTGCAATTGCTCTCGGCACTCGCGCTCCCTAGTCAGTTAGCGATCATGAAATGTGCAGCGCATCGTAAGGTCATAGATGATGTGGGAAAAGGGAACACTTTTGCTGACCAGATAGCCAGGCAAACGGCCACAGACCTTAGCGCAGACATGTATGCTCTAAGAGAAACAAAAGATGCCTATGTAATGGATGAGGGTATTGGGTCTGTACGAGATATCCAAGCTGATGCCACGATAGAAGAGTCTAAAAGGTGGGCCGAAGGGATGGGGGAACTAGATGAAGATGGGTGTTGGGTGGATACATCTGAAGGGAAATGGTTGCTCCCCGATTCATATGTGCTGGCGATGGTTACGATGGCACACGGTCCTACGCATGTGTGTGCTCGGCAGATCACGAAAATGTTAGAACAAGTCTGGGTAAATGATAAAATTTTGAAGATCGCGCAGCGCCATGTCCAAAATTGCATGATATGCTTACAGCACAATGTGGGAAGGGGACAGTAACTCCAAGGGGTAGTTTTGGGCCTCCTTCTGTTCCCTTCGAGGTCATCCACTTTGATTTTATTGAGACGGAACGGTGTAACAATTTAAACATTTCCTTGTGATCATTTGTGCTTTTAGTAAATGGGTTGAGGCTTTCCCCGTTAAGGATGCTACTGCCATGACCACTGCGAAGACTATGGTAAAGGAATTCTTTCCACGATTTGGGCTGCCAAGAGTAATTTGGTCGGACAACGGTCCCCATTTTGTTGCAGCAGTAATTTTACAGATATGCACAGCGTTACACATTGAAAAGCGATTTCACTCGGCTAGACATCCTCAAAGTGCTGGGTTGGTAGAGAGACATAACGGTATCCTAAAGAATAAGCTTGCTAAAACATGCGCCGGCACCAAACTGAAATGGCCAGACGCCTAACATATTGTATTGTTAGCCATGCGTGCCACACCTCAAACTAAGACTGGGCTCTCTCCATTTGAGGTAGTGATGGGGAGACCTGCTAATATTTGGGGTCTTCCGAAGCCTAAAACATTGAGGGAGGTTGAAAATGTATTGCTTGTAGACTACTGTAACCAGTTGACTAAAAATCTGTATCTCATTTATCATCAGGTTCAATCAGCTTTACCTGTATGGTTTACGGGCCCAGGACACAGTATTCAGCCTGGAAGTTGGGTCCTGGTGAAGGCCTACGAAAGGTCTTCCTGCCTCGCGCCTCGCTGGCAGGGACCTTACCAGGTGCTGTTGGTCACCCAGACAGCAGTGCGGGTGGCTGGAAAGAAGCATTGGATCCATGCGACGCATGTCAAGAAACTTCCTCACCCGACGCCACACGTTACAGAAGAAGCAGAACCCCTCGCTGATGCTACAATCTCAGATCCTGGAGTAGCAAATAGCGCTGTGAGTGTGTCGGAGAATCTCTCTGAGCCCGTGGAGCTTGGGGAAGAGTCCATTTTGTCTCCACACTCTTTGGAAAGGTCACTTCCGGAAAACGTTGTTTCAAGTTCTGCGACTTCCGATACGTTGCTTCCCTCAGGAAGTGACGTTACCTTATTTCAGGATCAAACATTACCGGGAATCACCAGGTACGACCTTCGACGAAGAAAATAGAACTGCGGCATGGGTTTTGCCTGTGCATCTGGAAAAGAAAAGAGTCATTGAGAGTTTTGTTCTTGCAAAAGAAAGTTTTTGAAAAGAAAGGGATTCTGCTGGCTAGGGTTGGGGAAGGACGAAGAAGTCGCGCGACCGTAGTGTCGCCAGCAACAAACATTGGGTCGTCGATTGAGAAACTACGATGCCTGCCACCTCCACCGCTGCTGCTCGAATTGGACTTGTAAATAAGGGGGTGACCAACTCGGACAATGAACAATGTGCCTGGGCCCCGAAAACGTATTGCTGTGTTGTGATAATAGTAATCGGAATTTGTATAGTTACTGCCGTGGGACTCTGGTACTTTGAAGAAATGTATCCTCTAGAGCCTATTCTGCCAATTGAAATTGTACCTACTGCTTTGACTCCCTCTGTACACCTTCATACTCTGTCACCTAGGGACTCCCAGCATAGACGAAAGTACCATAATAACACTTTAATGATAATAATGAATTCAACGCATGCCATTTTTAATAAGAGTAATTGCTGGATATGCACCCATTTACCGCAACATGGGAACAAGGGGCTAGGATGGTATATTCACCCTTTACCTTTAACGACTGCTTGCTATGCCTCTCTTAGAGCACTATTCTTTGGCCGTTGGAATGACAGCATCTCAGGGAACTTTGATGGAACTAATTTAAATGATTTTGAGAAATGTGAACTGACTCCCCTGGGATGCTCACTTTTTGCAAATAGAAGTAAGCCTAATGTTGCTTCTATTAGGCCATCTGATAAACTGTCTCTTCATTTCCAAACTCTAATTTCCATTAAAATGGCTCCGATAGGCAATAAGGATCCCGTGCCTCCTTCCTACTCCATTAACCATATCCCCGATTCAGTCCCCTTCTGTGTACAAAGAAATGGCACTCGGTCAATGGGAGATTTTGAAGGTTGTGTGAATATTGTAAATTTGACCGGAGAGAACAGGCCTCTGTATGTAGGGGGGCCTGTCTATTTCGTTTGCGGTAGTACAGCATTTCCCTGGTTGCCCAAGGATTGGCAGGGAACCTGTTATTTAGGAATCCTGTTACCTGGGGTATTCATAGCTAGTACATTGGAAGTTTCTAAGGCTCGCCCTCGGCGGGACGAGAATGGAGATACCCGTGGGCAAATATTGCGAGATATAACAAAATCAGTTGTGCCATTTTGGGGACAGATAGCAAATTCTGAAAATATTAGGGGGCTAGCAAAAGTACTGGAGAGAGCCATCAACCGGACCACGGATATACTCTACAATATGACACTGGAAGAGAAAGCAAGAAGATTGGTAGCGCTCCAAAACAGGATGGCTTTAGATGTCATTCTGGCAGAACGTGGTGGAGTATGTAAATCAGTGGGGTCCGTTTGCTGTGTTTTCGTTCCAGATTCCTCACCGACAATTTTCAAAGCAATACAGAACTTGCACGTCCTTAGTTCCAAAGTGCATGTTCCTGTGGGAGATTGGAGTATTAGTGCCTGGTCCTGGGATTCCCTACGATCGTGGGGTTGGAAGGTGCTTTCTGTTATACTGGTTATTTTGGGAATTCTGCTATTCCTTTGTTGCTGTATCCAATGTCTACCTAGTATATGTGCAATGCTAGGGGGATGTTGCGCTCAGGCAGTGAGCACGATAGGGCACAAAATGTATGCCCCAGATACAGCATCTAAAGAGTTTGTGTTGCAAGAGGTTCTGATGAACGACCTAATGGCTATAGATATTACAGATAACGATTCAGGATGTATGGAGTTATTTACAAAGACATTAGAAATGGTATTAGCACTTGGCATAGGCCAAAAGGAGGGTTTGTCGGAATAGAAACAATATTATGTCTAAAATTGTATGTGTATTGGCCTACGCCAAGTTGTCTAAACATCATGTGCGAACAAACTCCACGGCAAGGTCTTGACCTTAGAGAAACCAATGTAAGCCGCCATCTTGGATTGAGCCGCCATTTTAGGTTCTCTTGTTATGTAGAAGTCACTGTGAACATCAAAATGGAGGCCAAATGACATTCTGAGTAAGATTCTGGCCGTTGTGACCTGCGTACAATTGAATAATTAATATGCCTGCAGGCCACTTGTCGGGGTCGCGAACAGAGACCTTGTCCTACCGTTGACCTATATGTAAATGTACTACTTATATCAGAAAAACTAATCGAAATGCATATATTAAAGGATTGACCTGGCAAGGAACTCTAAGGCCAGAATTAAATATTTCGCAGAATGGTTAACCCGCAAGAGGGTTGGCCAAGGGCTGGACAAATTGTATAAAAGTCCCGGGTATTCCAATTTGCGGTCTCTTACTAACACATTGAACCCTCGTTGAAGTTCATTATGTTATACTGAGAGCCGAATAGCTATCCGTTTGTCAATTGACTTGGTAACTGTTGTAGCTTGAAATAAAGCACTTGTATGTTTCTTTGTAACCTGCGTTGGTGTGTTTCTTTTTGGGCTTCCCGGCCTCATATTATTTTTCTGTTTTCACAACTAGCCATCTATCGATTCGGGAGTAGGAGTCATGCACTGAGGAGTAGAAGGAGTAGGAGCGGGAGTCGGGATAGATAAGCCTCCATGCATCGACCAGTGCAAGTCGGGGCAGAGATGACAGTGTAGTTTAGGCTGCTTTGGTAAGTTGGCGGGGTCTAGAGCCGGATCTGTCTAGGTCCACATCGGAAATTGTATTAAAGTCACCCCCCCAAAGAATTGGTATCAGAGGGAAGCCGTCAAGGAGGGTCGTGAGGTGTAAATAAATTTCTGGATCGTCAATGTTGGGGCCGTAGATATTTAGTAGGATCACCTCCCTGTTCTGAAGGGTGCCATGAAGTAACACATATCTGCCCTGGGGGTCGATCTGTGAGGATATAGGATCGAACTTAAGGCTCTTGTGAATTAGGGTCATGACCCCACGGCTTTGGGTAGAGTAGTTAGTAAATTATCTCTGGGGTCCCAAATCGTAGCGAATTTTACACAGTGTTCAGTGCAAGCATGAGTCTCTTGCAGAAAAAGGATTTTGGCCCCGTGACGTTCCGCCTGAAGTTGGAGTTGTCTCATTTTCTTATAGTTACCCAGACCCCGCACATTCCAACTCATAAGAGTTAAGTTATCTTCTGTTAACAGTGTACAAATATTCGTCGGGAACAATGTTTGTTGGCCCGGTGACCCCGGTGGATGATGGATCGATCTAGCAGCCCTGTAGTACCGTCGGTACAACACTGCCTCGCACTCAACCTCCTCTGTGGGTGCCAAGCCTTTTATAAAGTAACACCCAACAAACCCCACCCCCACTCACATCCCTCCCCCAAACAGAGGAATGATAACCCCATACCCCATTAACCAAGTCCAAACAAAAGGCATCAACGCCGGGTGGCCTGTGGATCGGCCTGTTGGCGATGCTCCGGACCGGGAGGCAATTTAAGGATAAGCATGGTGCCTAACAGTAACTTCATGTACAACTTAGAGAGGATTTTGTGCGAATGGGCATGGCACGTTCGCACAATAGTGAACCAGTTCGTTCATGATTGAGAGGAATAGTCACACAGGTTACAGATAGAGAGCGGTGACTGGTTTTGGTAAACTTTCAACAGAATGACATAACAGTCATAAATAAGTGGTTTAGAGAGGTGTTTAGCCATGAAAGTGTTCATCTATGAACCTGGAGGCCTCCTCCAGAATTGTGAAGAAAAACACCTGATTCGCATGTTCAACTCTTAGCTTAGCGGGATATAGCATGGAGTATTTAACTCCATGGTCTCTTAGTCTCTTCTTTACCGCCAGGAAGGTTTTGCGCTCCCGTTGCACAGCCACTGAAAAATCGGGGCATAGATGAATCCTGGTGCCTCCCAACATAGGTTCGCCCTTAGCCCTTGCAGCTCTGAGAAGGGAGTCACAATCTCGGAAATTCAGGATCCTGGCTATGAAGGGCCATGGGGGTGCGCCCGGTTTAGGTTTAGCTGTCAAGGAGTGGTGGGCCCTCTCTCTATCAGGGAATCGAGGAGTGATAACAGTGTGCGTTCAACATAGTCCTCCATTGGCTCATTGATGCTGTCCTCAGGAACTCGATAATGCGAAGGTTATTACGCCTCGAACGGGATTCCAGGTCCTCATTCTTCTTCTCAACCTCGAGGACACGGTTGGAGAGCGAGGAGACCTCCGCACGGAGGGAGCCTGGATCGTCTTCGGTAGCGCCCACTCTCGTCTCTATCTCAGCCACTAGGCCATCTGTTCTCTCCATGTGGGCTTTAATAGAGGATAGGGTACCATTCATGTCATCCAGTTTACTATGGAGCATGGTGAAGCCATCACAAATGTACTCCATCATTTTTTGATAGTCTATTGGATCAGAGGTTGTCGAGTTGGAGGGCTCCTGTTCAGGCGGATCCCCCGGCGGTTTTGACGGGGTCTTCGTAAACATGTTGAACGGACGTTGCTTCTTTCCCGCTCCATTAGTCATGTCACCAAGTGGGGGGCAAGCACTAGGGTCTTGGGAACAGCGTGCCAGAGCAAGTTGGGAGGGAAGAGTTGCAGGAGGCGAGTTGAAGGGTCACCCGGGAGGTTTCGGTCGTCCAGGGCTCCACGGGGTGGCAGTAGAGCACAGGTTTGCAGTAGGCTGTAGGGTTCCTGGGGCACAATGGGTCGTTAAGGTATGGGGGAGGCACCCCGGTCAGCGGCAGCATGTACGCACCAGGTGCTCAGTAGGCGGATCCCCTGGTGTAGGCCAGCTTGGTAGAGCAGCACAAGTGAAAACCAGCTAAAGGATTATGGCCTGCAGTAAGGGTAAAGGCAGCCAGTATTCTCAGGGCCTGATGCAGTTGAGAGAGTCAGAGGGGCCAGTCATTATATCGGGGGCAGTAGCGCCAGGTGTCCTAGAACAAGAGGTGTGGCCCACCGAGACGAGGAAGGGCACCATGTGCCAGGCGGCCAGGTGGTGGCAAGAGTTAGGGGCCGGGAGTCACCAGGCACCCTTTCTGGAACGGATGGCACAAGCTTCAGCTGCCGTGGTGAAGGGGGTCAGCCCAGTGCGCTGTCGTTGAATGATGTTAGGTCGCAAGCTCCGGGGTCCTAGGAGGCGTATAGAACTGGGAACGGAGGCCCGCAGGATGCTTGCTGCTCAGAGTTAGGAGCAGAAATGCTGCAGCCCCTTCGTGGGCTGGGTGGGTTTCAGGTCTCTGGGCCACTTATGGGTGTGTGGTGACCTTATCTAGTGGCGTGAAGCACAGTAGGGGGCGCAGCCGGGGACCCCGTACGCCTAAGGTGGTGTTCGCCGGATTGTGTTGGCAGCGAGAGAACCCCGGTATCACAGAGCATCAGGGGACCGAAGGAGCGCAGCCACAGTCACGTAGGTGCTGGAAGAGAGGATCAGAAGAGGCGTCGGTGGTGTCTCCGGGTGGGTGGCGGTGAAGATCAGTTGCAGGATCACAGGGTCCGGCTCCCAGTCGATGTACATGGGCTCGGGGGATTAGGGGGTGTAGACCCACAATGAGGTCCTCACATGCGCATTTCAGTGGAGGATGAAACGTTCCAGGCTGGGAGGCTGTGGGGGTTCTGGATCACAGGTGCAGTGCTAGGTATGTTATGACTGCTTTTCCAGGGTGCATGGGGTGAATGGGCCTGCAGCCCAGATCGACCGCGTCCCCCCATCAATGCCCGGCGAGTTGTGCTGTGGGCAGAGGCCCCGAGTGACTGGCACCGTGAGAGGACAGCAGGATGACTGCCCCAGTTAAGTCCAGTGACGGCTAGGAGCAGCGCGGGTGTCAGCTGCACTCACAGAGCGAGGGGCTGTGTGAGCCGTAGCAAGTATCCCTGCAGGGAGGGTGGGCAGAGCAATCAGGGGCCCTGGGGACTCACCACAATCACCAACGGGGCGGCAGCGCTCCCCGTGCAGGCCCCAGGCAGGGGACTCTCCCAACCGGGTCCCCCGGGGCGCCGGACAACAGCACGCCGCCCAGGAGGGGCAGTGGACCGGACAGCTCTGCATTCAGGGGAGGTCCCCCCGGGTCCAGACAAGGTGCTGGTGTCCACGCGTAGGATGCCGCGGTCTCCGGAGGAATGAAGGAGAAGAGAGCGCCGCGCGGGCTCAGTGCCCCTCCCCCACAGTAGGCCCCGGATCCACGGAGTCAGAGGCACTTGACTCTGGAGCGGAGGGGTGGGATGGAGCAGCGCCGGCTCCCAGTTAGATTATCCGGCAGGAGATCTCCGTGTCAGGGCTGAATTACATCGTGGGGCTCATACAGCACTCGCCCAGGGCCCCCAGCCGCCGAGTCGGGTACAGGATGCAGGGTTTGAAGGTGCACCAAAGGAGGATTTTGTAAAGAAGGTGCCTGACGGGGTCGGACCTCGCAGTCAGGCGGACATCTTTCATGAGCACAACAGCGCCCCCCAGGATGTATTGTTAAAATGTATGCAGGTGCCAAATTGCCCCGGTGAGCTGTTCTTTTCAGCGGGTGGAAAAGTGAGTGCAGCTGTTATGAATGTAATGCTAAAGTGTATGAGTTTTGTGATGAGTTGCATGTTTCATGTCGAAGGACAGGAGGGAGGTGTGTTGTATTTTTATTTGTATATGCGGAAATAAGGGAGGTGTGTTGTTTCTTGCATGAGCGGATGAGTGATGTTTTGAATGGTGTGTGGAAAGTGTGGAATGTAGCGATCCAGGTGTTCCACCCACGGTTGGAATGTTGTAATCTGGGTGGTGGGAACCAGTGGGTTCAGCTCCATGGTTTGCGCACACTTCCCACATGCAGGGGATCTAGAAGGGGGAGGGGACGTGCAGGACGTCCACGCAATATGCCAGTTCCTAACATGGCTGAAGAGTCGCAGTGGGTGCCTCCAGCAATGGCCCAGCCTGTTGTGCCCCCTTTTACTGGTATATCTGGGTGCACAGTGAATACAGATGGGTTTCAGCCTATTGAGTTTTCAACCTTTTTGCTGAGGATGGGTTAATTGCAGATGTGGTTGAGCAAACCAATTTATACGCTGCGCAGTTCTTGAGGTCAAGGGGTCTCACTCTGAAACCCCCGTCCAGAGCACATGCATGGGTTCCCACAACCGATGTTGAGTTGAGAACATTTTGGGCTCTTATTCTGCTCATGGGAATATCGCAGAAGTCGACTGTCTCAATCTACTGGTCTACTATAGCGGCACATCCTAGCCCCTTTTTTCCAGCTATAATGAGTAGAAATCGGTTTCAAGCACTGCACCATATGTTGCATTTCAATGACAACTTGGCAGCATTACCCAGAACTGACCCAAACTTTGATAGGCTCTTCAAACTCCAGCCATTTCTGGAGCACTTCAGTCTGCGATTTGCGGAGGTGTAGTTTCCTAGCCAGAACATATCCATTTATGAATCATTGGTGTTGTTCAAAGGTCGCCTAGTGTTCAGGCCATACATTCCTAGCAAGAGAGCACGATACGGGATCAAAATGTACATGTTGTGTGAAAGTACCACCGGGTATGTCAGCAGCATGGGAGTCTACGCTGGCCAAAACGCCACCCTAAACCCTCCGGGCTGCCCAGCCCATTTAGGGATATGTGAGAAGATAGTTTGGGATCTTCTCAAACCATTGCTCAACAAGGGTCACCATTTGTATGTAGACAATTTCTACACTGCAATTCCACTGTTCAAGGAATTGTTGAATATGGGCACACTGGCATGCGGTACAATCCGCAGTAACCGGAAAGGTTTCCCCAGACAACTTGTGTGTAAGAAGTTGGCCAAGGGAGAATGTATGGCATTGCGGCGGGATGAATTGTTTGCAGTGAAATTCTGCGACGAAAGGGATGTGTACATGCTAAGTACTATTCATAATGAAAGTACTTCAGCAGTCATTCCGCGCGGGCAGACCCGGCAAGTGTGGGAGCCCAACTGCATTCTGGACTACAAGTACATGGGTGGAGTAGATAAAACCGACCAAGTGCTTGAGTCATACCGTTCTGAGCGCAAGTTGCGCTTCTGGTACAAAAAGTTGGCCACACACATTGTGCATATTACAATGTACAATGCGTATGTGGTGTACCGGGCAGCTACTCCACAAAACAAACTTTCTTTTCTGAACTTTGAAGGAGAAGTTGTTAATTCTCTGACTATGGGCCATGTAGAAATTCCCTCCTTTCAAGAGGTAGAAGATGTGGCCAGATTGCAAGATCGACACTTTGGTGAATTTGTTCCTCCCACAGCCATAAAGTCACAACCTTAGAGAAAATGTAAGGTGTGTACAAAACAAGGAAAGAGGAAGGATACTTGGGTGTACTGTCCCCAATACCCTTCCCACCCAGCCCTCTGCTTTCAGCCTTGTTTCCTTTTGTATCATACAAAGGAAAGATATAGGGAAAATGCCCTTAGGCTCTGAATTCGTACATGTCTTATAAAGGAATGGCACTCCTGCTCCCTGGACTGGAGGTGTACCTTCAATAAAAATGCAACAGGATTTCAACTCACTTCACTAGATTTAGCGTGCTTTCACAAGCATTGCTAGTCCTGCTCCCTCTACTTGAGGCCTGCCTTGGAAAGGCACACCACTGTCG
The DNA here is from genome assembly GCF_040938575.1 of Ambystoma mexicanum. Taxonomy (NCBI): domain Eukaryota; kingdom Metazoa; phylum Chordata; class Amphibia; order Caudata; family Ambystomatidae; genus Ambystoma; species Ambystoma mexicanum. The sequence goes on from NC_090932.1 coordinate 778,218,504, forward strand.
TAGCTTTCCCTTGAGCCTTGCCTACGAAATAAACGTCAGTCCAGCTCCCTCAGCTCAAGGCGTGACTAGCAAAGGAACGCAAATCAGGCTCCTTCCATTACAGGCCTGCCGCTCAAAGAACATTCATTACGGATCCCTCCACTTGAGGCGTGCCATGAACAAGAAAGGACCTCCATTGTGGTTCATTCCCCTTTGGTATGCTTTGGCAAGCAATGCTAGTCCTGCTCCCTCCACTTGAGGCCTGCCTTGGAAAGGCATTCCATCCCGGTACCTTTCACTTCAGGTCTGCCTCAGAAGGAAACATCAGTCTAGCTCCCTCTGCGCGAGGTGTACTTGCATAGTAATGCCATTCAGGCTCCTTCCACTTCAGGCACTTCTTGCAAAGGAATGGCACTTCAGGTCCCTCCACTTGAGGCGTGCCATGGAGAAGAAGGGAACACCGCTGGCGTGTTTTTCTCCACATTTCAGACTTTGCAGGGTGTCTGGATAATACATTTTGGGCCGATTTGCACAAATCATACCTACTCTTTTTCGGAAATGCATGGGGTTTGCTGTTTCCTTGGTGGCTTGGTATTTGGTACCCGTCTACAGAAAGTGTGAAATTCAGGTGTCAAAACAGACTTGGGGTTACCTGAGTTTTAGGCTTTCCCCTTGGCCCCCAGGTAGGTGCACCCACACATGTGAGGTACCGTTTTCCTTGGGACACCAGTGGGAACGCGGGACGGTAGGCCATGTGTTGTTGGCGGTGTGTTTCGATGGGTGAGCCGAGTCAAATATGCGGAAAATGCATATTTTTTCCCCACATATTTTAGACTTTGCGGGGGTATATGGGTAATAAATTCTGGGCCGATTTGCGCAAATCATACCTCTGCGGATTCCCACGGTTATCTCTTTTCGGAAATGCATGGGGTTCCTGTTTTCCTTGGTGGCTTGAACACCCAAGTCCCATATCTGTGTGGTGTGCCCATCTACAGAAAGTGTGAAATTCACGTGTCAAAACAGACTTGGGGTTACCCGTGTTTTAGGCTTTCGCCTTAGCCCCCAGGTAGGTGCACCCACACATGAAGGTACCGTTTTCATCAGGACACCTGTGGAAACGCGGGACGGTAGGCCATGTGTTGTTGGCAGCGTGTTTCGATGGGTGAGCCGAATGAAATGTGCGGAAAATGCTTTTTTTTTACCCACATTTCGGACTTAGCAGGGGTGTCTAGGTAATAAATTCTGGGCCTATCACTATACTTGATCCTCACCACTGTACACCACTGTTAGGCAGAATTATATGCTGTGGCCTTTGGGAACACCACACACAATTAAGACTACAAGTGACAGTACAAATTCACCTTTGGTACAAGCGATGGCTGAGCAGCCAGACTTATCTCAAGAGTAAGTGAGCAGTATCAATACTTACACAAAGGACAGCAATTACTATGATTCAAACAAACACTGACTCAATGTTTCTGAGTAAAAGAATATACATTTATTTACACATCAGTTGTATAACATTTCACTAAAGTAAAGCAGTTGAAAAATTACACTCTTAATACACCACACCGCTCCCAATAGATTTTGCACAAGTTAAGCTCAAAAAATGAAGTGTGAGCAAAATGGCACTCCAATAATTTAAAAGGGAGGGAAAGACGAAGTTAGACATAAATTGATCAGCACCAACAGGTAAGTAAGCAGGGCAATCTAGAAAGAGGAACTACACTGAGGGAATCAAATCAAAAAGGCTTAGGGCCAAAGTCAATAGGACAAAAGTCTTTTGCTCAAGATCACACAGTTCAGGGTAGTTCGCGGTTAAGTCTTTGCCAAGAGTTCCGGACAGAGTTGGTCGGCAGAAAAGTTAGTTTAAAGAGTAGAGAAGGACAAGCCCTCCGATTGGTGAAAGTTTTCACACACCTTCACCGCGGCTGGATGAAATGAACAACTGGTTTCGAACAGTACCTTAAAATGGAGAAGCAGCTGTAGCTGAGGCGGATGTTCCTGGCAGGTCCTGCAGGCCCACGGTTCCTGAAGCGACTGTCGGACTGACACGAAGTAGGAAGACTGGAGGGTCCTGCACTGCCCAGGGAAGAAACCAGCAGCAGAGCAAAGCAACAAATAAAAGGTGCGCTCCTTAAAACCCAAGCAGAGTCCGACCTTCCTGGCTATCCGGTTCACTGCAGCTCTGCACAGCAAATTCGACCAGAGGGGGGAAGCCTGGCTTGGAGTTTGGGTGAACTGGTTGGTCCCACCAGCTCAAGGGGAGAGGATTCCTTGAAGATATTCCCTGTCGTTGGAGTATGAAGATTCAGACCTGCAGCAGGGCTTGACCGGGCGGTTCAGTCTTTGTAGTGGTCCTCTTCTATCAGCTCCTCTTTGGTTCTTTCATTCCAGTGTCGACTCTGCCTTTCCAGATCCAGAAACCTGCTTTTTATTCCATTTTCCCCCATCCATATAGCCTGGCTTTCAATCACACAGCAGGGTGGCTGTCCCGCCAGGACAGTCACCACAGCCAATCAGATTAGAGTGTGACATGGGTCTCCAAGGAGACCCTGTGCAGGGAGTCCTAAACCCCTCCCTCACATCCTGCCCCCCCTAGACATATATGCTCCTAAGCAGGGCTTCTGTGTAGAAGCCCGTGAAAAGACGGTGAATAAAGGAACCAAACCGGGTTAGGCGCACAGAGAAAAACACGAGAAAAACTTTTACAAATAGAAATGGTGACAAAACCCAGCCAGAACCGTATAAAAACATATATGGTCTAGCGGGTTTAAGTTTGAGGCTACCAAGATAGCCTAAAACAATACCAGGGTTATTTAAGATAACGACGGTAGGAAAAATAGGGTAGTTACCACTGCCACCAGCCAAGTCTTAATGAAAAGGGAGCGAAACAATGCTCCAAGAGAAACAGACAAAAATGGATAAGTATTAACCCTTTCCAGTACTCTATGTAAGATAGTTTGTACTGGGTGTGTGTATTTAAAGAGACTAATAAAGTCAATGGCAACTTCACATGTTCTGGGAGACAGTAGTCAGTCTCAAAAAATGGAGTCTGAGTTGGGAAGTTTAAAAGACAACCCTGTGTCACTGCACTGAAGGTGCTGTGTAACACACAGTAAAAAAGATGATGCCTGTGGAGTAGGTGAGCCTCCACAGTCTATGAACAAAAGAAAATGTTAAACACACACAGCAAAACACATGTAAAGTGGGGCAAAAAGGCTCACACTCTTACCCGGTGAAGAAAATTAATCCCAGAAATCCAGCAAAGCTGCTGAGGGACCCAGAAGGTAAGGGAAATTAGCCATTCTGGAGAATTCTCCCTAACACAGCATCTTTATATTGTTTATTAACAATGGGATTGTAAGACGTGTGCTTATTCCAAAAGCTGTGTTATTTGAGTGAGAAGTAGAAAGCCATTACATATATTGTTGAACTCTTTTTGAATTACCTGAGTGGACGCTTGTCCTGAATTGAGAAGAAGGAATGCTTGTTGAATCCATTCCGAAAATATAACATTGGCATCGTACAAGAGTTACAAGTAATAACAACTGAAAACTGCATCAAAGTGTGCGTCCTCATACTCAAAACCCTGTGCGAAAATGCGTCATATCCATAAGTGTCCACCAATGTTTTGTCCACAGTTGTGTCATGATACAGGATTTTAAAATGGCATACCCACTCAGACTCAGACAAGGGATTCAAATCCACTGGGGAGACTTCAGCTAAATACTGCCCATAATAGCTACAGCATTTTTTTATTGTATAGAGAGCAATAAGCGGCAATTGGCAATATTTAAGATGTTCCTATCGCAGCAAATCCAATTCTTGTGACGTATGCAAAGCTTGTTTCATATTGCCCTCCTTTCTTCACAGGCCAAATGTCTGTTTCTCTGTGTGCTCTGTATTGCTCTGTGCAGTATTGCCTTCTTGTTTGCACCAAGGATATCAAACAAACCCATTTTCGTAAATACACACACTTGGCCCATAAAAAACAATTTCATAGAATCAATCAGCATACTTTGAATGACCCACTTATATCTAGCTAAACTGCAAGAGCCGGCTATTATATTTCTTGACATTTGACTCAGTCCACAGAACCCGATTGCCTTGCAAAGTGATTGATGTGGAAAACTGATATCCATGTGTGACCTTAATGTTCCCCATGCTCCTAGTCCAGGACAGCACAGCATATTCACTCAGACCATTACATTCCAAAAGCAACTTCAAAGTACAGCTCTGCAACTTTTTATCAACAAACACATAGTCCAGCCTAGAGCACGATGTTCGGTTGGACCAGGTGCTAGATGCCTTCATGCACTTTCGATCTTGCATTTCTAGATAGTTTTAGTCATGCATATACAAATTGCTGGGCCAGCGCTGGCCCCATGAGCACAACTTGTTCCAATAAATAACAGGTTGTGAGCGGTCTATGACCATCTGGTCAGTCTCTTCATCATGGTCAGGTGAATGTTCTCCAGTAGAAGCACAGTGCGCATTAAATTCCCCCACGACAATCATATTGTGATTTGAGTGGGTAGCAACCCATGTTGTTATGATATCATCCACTTGTGACCTGAGTTTTATCAATGCAACATCACCTGGAGAGTTATATATATATATATATATATATAGATACTGATGAGCAGAATATTACCAACATGGGGGGAGGAGCTCTCAATAACCACACTAAAGGTATTTGGTACAGCTTTTTTGGGACAGAATTGGCTTTTCTTTAGATGGAATTTAGCCCCCACAGCCCGTCCCCCATTGGGCGGCTACGTGTAGCTTTAGCGGGCCTGCAAATAACTCTATAGCCGTCAATCAGAAAAGGCTGGCAGGCCCAAGTGCAAAATCTGGCCATGATTCCTTGCAGGCCCCTGGGGGTGCACAGAAAGGATCGATGGCCTCTAGTTTTCCAAGACAGGAATGTGTAACTACTAAGAAAGGGGTTTTAAAATGCATGCAGACCGTTAACCAGGTAAATCCTGACAGGACACCTAATTTGAAATAGATCACGCACCTACAAAGGTTCCCAAATTATTTGGATACGGCACGGAAAGACAAAGGGCCTCATTACGACCCAGGCGGAATGAGTTTAAAGGCGCCGGTACATGTACCGGAGCCGTTAAACCCATTCCGCCCTATTGCGCGGTTCCCTTGCGGGACCCGCTCTGGATGTCTGGTCAGACCAGACGTCCTTTGCGGGTCCCGCGAGGGTCCAGAAGGCTAACAACGGGCCCGTCATTAACGGGCCCGTTGTTAGCTCCCTCCCCATTCCCATTGAGCCCTATGGGGACTCAAATGGGAATGGGGATTGTCCGGGTTCCCTGAATGGGGAAATACGGGGCCCTCCTAGGTCAGAATGGCCCGGTATTTCACCATTCAGGGAACCCGGACCCGAGTTTGGAGGCACGAAGTCTTTTAGAAACTGATGAGCAATTTTGAGCACACCTATTAAGGTACATCAATCGAACACATTAGCCTTGAAAAAGACGTATTGGCTGTTTCAATGCAAAGCAAACTATGAGTGAATAAACTCATGAATCAAGAACAATAAGAATCTGAAATACTCCTTTCAAAAATTACTTCAAGAAATTATTTTGCAACTACAGTCTTGTATACAACGGTTTTGTTTTAGACATAATATTGATTCTCATACATAGGCTAAGCGTGAAGCGCCAGTAATACCTATACACTACTAAGACAGAGGGCCTGCCATTGCCCGCTGGCGGACTTGGCCACCCAGCGCTTGATCCTTCCAACCGACGGAGAGTTAGCTACTGAAGGTTTTTTGTCAGAGATTAGACTAGATCTTTCTGAGAAGTAAACAGAGTTTACAGGGGGGTAATATAACTTTGCACTTTTGGCTGTATTATCTCAGTGGGGGTTTAGCAAGCACAATGTTATGTGACACAATCAAGTTGAAACCCATAGATTTTAGAGAATTGTGGATAACATATATAGCAAATTCAATCACTGCCCAATTCTGAGGAGAATCAGCATCAGGCCGTTCAACATGGTCCATAGCTGCAGTCGATATTGCCCTCAATGACGGGATTCCATGAAATTATCTTAAAAGGAAAACATGGTTTAGGAATGGGCAATCTACAGTTGTAGTGATTTCAACCAGTTTAACCCAGTTCCCAAAAGTGGGAAGTTCTGATGATACAACTTCAAGTGGGCGATGTTTCGTTAAGAGTTCTCTCCGTACCATTTTCTGCACCTGTTGCATTGCCGGAAGTCAGATGAACTGAGGCAAATGGTAAAGATGCCACAAGACTTGTCTTGCCTGGATTTTGCACAAGCCCATTACTAGACATAAGTTGGAGCTTAGCCAGCTTGTGGCGAATATCAGTCAAAGCAGGAGGCGTAGCAGAAGATAAACTAGTCCTCCCCACAGGGAGCCATAACCAAGAGGGGTCTGTGAATGGCTTTGCTGCACTGCTATTGAAGGTAGTGTGGTTCCAGGCACTCCCACAAGTGGTAAAGAGCAGTTTCTAGTACACCCCCCCACCATGGTAACATCGTTTGTAGGGCCTGACTTTTTCCAGACTCTATTTTGCCTTTGCGCTTCTGCATCTTTTTGGGCATTTGAAAGATGTGGGCTCCTGGTCAGTCGGTGCACCATGTCTGATTTCAATGCAGTCTACCATTGAAAGCTCAGGTTGTGATACAAGGTTAATAATGCCTACAGTTACCACATCAACGCGCTGATGGCCTTGGCAGGGGTGATCATTACGAGCTGTTGCCCGCATAACTCTGCCTTCTGAGTCCTGTACAAGGGCGGGCATGCAATGACTTATACGTGCCAGAGTACAGTAACAATTCCAGGAGGTTGCACTAGTATTTAAGGAGCTAGAAGGGTTGCTATTTATAAGAATGACATCTACAACCCTTGTGAGGATGTTCTTCTGCTCTGTTTGCTCCTTTGCCAGTGTAGCACAAAGACCAAATACTGCATCGATGGTTGCAGCAATAACACTTAGGCTCGGGGGAGAGAGTCTTCATCCACTTCTAGAACACTCTCACATGAATCTCTGCTATGAGCCTCACTGTAGGTTTCGCTTTCAGATCCTGTTGAGTCAGACACCAATGTCTCCAAATCCGGCATGGCTGGCATATTACTGCCAATATATTATATAATGCAACAGTTGTTAAAGTTTTATGAACTAAAATACAACTATAATAATAAATAAATAATTAGTGCCAATTATATGTTCATAATCAACCCGGAATGAAGAAGTGCCTAAGGCAGAAGTGGTTGCCCCCAGAGATTCCCTCCATAAATTCAACATAAGTTCAAGAGTGAATGGTTCTTATCAATCTTGAGGGAGGCATCCACCTCACTCATTTAGCCCGAGAGGTTCATTTGCATACTATCAAGTGAGATGACGTTGAAGGTTAGCCCCCGCTGATTGGAATCCCACATTCACACAGGTCATTTCAGCGAGGGTGGCATCACTCACTATAGGGATCTGAATTGAAGAAAAAAAGTTTGTGATTTTAGCCGGTGTGTCAGTGAGCTTATCAGATTTGCCCCTTGTGGCAGATGGAGTGGGGCCTCTAGTGGCGGAAGCATTAGGAGTCGAGCTATGGGTCTGTTTCCCTGATTGCTTAGCCTTAATGCACAGAGAGTAGAAAAATAACTTTGGCTTCATTTTCCCCGCGTCAGCAAGGGGAAATGCAGGACGCTGCCGAGACAGACTTTCGTGGGCACACAGACCAAGCTACCAAAGGGTGGCAATAGGCAAGCCCCGGTTTCACTACCCTTCTGTCTCGGCAAAGAGTCAGTTAGCATTATAAAAGGTAACTAATGCACCAAATCCTGAAATATATAGCTGTGTTAGACTCTACGTTTCCGGATTTACTTTAATTTTCCGGCACCCAGTATTGAAAATTATACGTGACGGTGACAGGTCTTGACATTGAGTACACTTGTTTGGTGGAGTTTTCTGCCCAGCTCTCAGCCCACCATGGACCACCAAAGACCATACTTGCACACACACTTCTGCACATGCGCTCTGCACTGGAAGTGGTTTTAAGTTGGAAATCCCTCCTTTAGCCATGTCAATGTCCTCAATGCATATAGAGAAAATCTTTCATTGCAATCCATCAGAGCAAGCAAATGCATGATCGCCACCAAATACCACACTTGCACACACACCTGCACGCACACTCTACGTGCTGGAAGTGGTTTTAAATAGGAAATCCCTCCTTTCACCATGCTGATTTCCTCAATGGATATGGACAAAATCTTTCAGTGCAAGTACAAAAGAGCAAGCACATGCATCTATCGCCACCAAAGACCACACTTGCACACACACTTCCGTGCCATAGCTGGCAATCTGATTGCATATAGATAGTAGAGACTTAGGGTGGTTGCTGGCTAATTCCTCTTGGTAAATGGCCCTTAGATGGATTTCCAGAGGCTTAAGCATACCAGCGATGCCACAGATTCTATCACTGTCATCTAACATGCTAAATCTACAGGCTACAGCTCTGCTATGGGCTTTTAGTAGTTTGGCAGCACTAGATAAAAAGTTAGGTATAAGAAGCCAACTTGCAGATGATCAATCGCAAGGAAAGTATTTGTCATCTATTTGCACTATTGGCAACAGCCTCAATTTGACAGAATAACACACAGACAAACAAACAAAATCCAGGGCAGAATTGGTATTCTATCCAGATGGGCCACTTAAATGCTCTGCCAACATCCCAAAGTCCAGCCATTTGCATTATTTTATGGGTTACACACACACACACACCCATTAAAGGGGAACAAGACATTGATAAAACAGGAACTGCAGAGTGAGTCTTAAGTCAGTGTGTGTTCATAGTAAAATTAAAGACAAGCAATAGTGCTGTGATGGGGGAGTTCAATAGATGAACTTGGGAAAGAAAGATCAATAAAACCTGGGGCATGTAGATGAAAGAGGGGTTCTAAAGGAGAGAATATTAGGGTGTGAGAGGAAAGTTCCGGAAAAGATGAGCAGAGAAAGAAGATGGAGTGGGGAAGGTCCATTGAAGGTTGTTATAATTTATTGTTAAATTGTGCTGGTTAAACTGATAATGTTGTTTATTTTGTAAACTCTTATTTTTTTCAGGTTTGCATGAGTGATGAAAATGCTGACAATGGAGGCATGGATTTTGTACTTGGATTGCTTGACGATCTTTCACTTCAAAGGATATCTCACCAATCGCTGAATGCTCCACTCAACCCAACTTCTCCCCATCCAGAGCTTCCCCCTTTACTGCTCCCTCTGCCAATTTCAGCTCCTCTTCTACCCCTGCACCACACCTGTAACCCCAGGAATGCTTCCCTTACAATAGAGCACTTCCTTGCCTGAATGAATGTTTCAGATATTATTGAATATATTTATGTATGCATGTGATTTATAAAGCAGAAACCTAGCTGTGAAGCAACAGAGCTCTACATCAAGAAGACAGACATACGGGGTTACAATCAGGGTGCAGTGGTAGCAGAAGAGCTAGGATGGGTAATAGAAGCAGAGGAGGCAGAGAAATAGGGTTCAGTGGAGTGATCAGCAACTGCTGATACGTTATATGAAGATAAGGGTCTGCAGGTCCTTTCTGATGTGTAGGGCAGAGAGAGACAGACGTATCTACTATGGTAATTTGTTTCAGACAGAGGATCCACAGCAGGAAAAGGCCTGTGTGACAGAATGTCATCTGTAGAGGGTGCAAGTGCACTAGCTTTCTTTAATTTCAATTAAAAGAAAATGATGTGGGTAATCCAGTTTTTGAAAGTGACACCTGCTAAACAGACCCACCTTTCATCAAAACTCCAACCCAAAGCATAGTGCATTTTACTGCCTTTACTGCACCATTCTCAGCTCCCTGCTCTCCAGTGGCACATAGCAGGTTCAAAGGTCACATGTGCATCCCTGACAGCTGCTGGACACAATGGGACTCATTATAACCCAGGTGCGACAGGGTAGACAGCACCGGTAAAGGTGCCGGCGCCGTCAACCCCGTCCCGCCTGATTACGAGGTCCCCTCGCGGGACCCGGTCTGCACGTCTGGATTCACCAGATGTGCAGAGCGGGTCCAGCTAGGGGAGGAGGGAGCAAACAACGGGCCGCTCGTAATCGGCCCGTTGTTTGCTCCCTCGCCCATTCCCATTCAGCCCTGTGGGGGCTGAAATGGGAATGGGGAAGGTCCGGGTCCGGGTTCCTAGAAGAAGGAATTACCGGGCCATCCGAACTTGGAATGGCCCGGTAATTCCTCATTCTGGGAACCCGGACCCCGACGCGATTTTTAGTGGCAGCCATGCCGCCATTAGCGGCATGGCTACCGCCGAGGTCGTAATGAGGCCCAATGTCCCTGGGCCAGAGGCAGCATTTTATCTTCTGCACCACTGTTGTAAATGATCAGAATTGTGTGTCTTATCAGTGTGGTGGGAGGGTAATCTCTAAAAAATAATCCATGCCTGGATATTGTATGGTGACCAATTGAGAGGCCATAATTATGAGAGCTACACCAATTTGATGACATGTATGTGTAAACCATGTGAGCCAAGGTCCAGTGATGTCGGGGCAAGGTAGGTTCAGGCTAGGCTGTTTGTCTCCACTCAGCCAACTGAGAAAATAGCCAGTAGCTGCCTGTATTGATTCCTGGTTAGAAAGAGTAATACATTACCTCCAGGACCTCCCAACAACTGATCCTAGAAGTTGGTGCATCAAAGACAGCACTGACATAACAGTCAGCCTTGCAGCATGGCATAGCATGACATGAGGCCTTTCAAGTCAGTAGGCATGGGAAAGGGGCCGCGTTAGAGAAGCCAGAGAGGGAAATAAGCCTGAGAAGGGGTTTCACCATCTTGTTTTTCTGATAGGGCTCTCTTCTTTTCTGTCCCCTCCATTTCCTGAAAGACAAGACACTCTGTGTAGGATGTCAGAAAGCCACTTACAGCAGGCTTGCTTTGGACCAATCCCCTGTGTCATTGTGCCTTTATAAGGAAGGGGTCCCCACGTCCTTTCTTGATTCATATTTGGATTTTCAAAAAGACAAGAAGAATTTGCTGGACTTCTATTGGGAGTGCAGTCCACTCCAAAGTCCTCCAACAGTGAGTTGCATGTAGAAGGCATCCAAGGCAGAGAAGAGCTGTTTCGCCTAACTATCCGCTGGTACATGGGTGGAAAATGCTGTTTCACCTGAACTTGTATACCGGGCAATAGAATTGTCTGAGAATTTTTCTCTGACTTTATTCTAAACCGAGGTGTCCAGTCCTCAGATTTCAGTGGGCCAACTCCATTATGCCTTCTCTGAACTACTTTAGAACCAACAGCTAATAAAAGTTCACCCCTTCTCCCCTGGTGTTTACATCTAACCTGTAAAGGACCCCCTTCAGTTCGATAAAGTTTAGGGTCTTCAGCATTCGGCTCTGGATACATTCTCTTTGCTTCAGAAAATTCTAAAAATGCAGTCCTGGGGTTCCTTGGGAATCCGATTCTTCTTGCTGAGCCTCTGTCATTTTTCTGGGCCCTGCGCTGACTTGCTAAATTTATGATGGATTGCCGATTGCCAAGGGTGTTGGAGCCCTAGCTTTTTTGATTTTTATTAAATTAATAAAATGATGCAGGTAATTCCATCTCTGAAAGGGACATCTGCTGAACAGATTCCTCTTTCATAAGCTCCATGCCAAAAGCATAGTGTGTACTTGTGTCAGCTGCATCAGTATCGTAATTTGCTACGCCTGCCCTACCAGTGGCACAGAGCAGGCTCAGAGCTCACAGGTGCCAATTTCACAGCTGTAGTGACAGCCAGGTCTCTGCAGAGCAAGGGCTGCATTTACCCAAACCCTATAATTAAGGGTCTACCTCATGGTGGCAGAATATTCTTGAAAAATAAGCCATACCCGAGTTAAGGTGTGGTGGATAGTATGTCCATAATTATTACAGCTACATTCAATCTGTTAACACAATTGTGTTAGCTCCTGTGAGTCAAGCTTAGCTGTGGAAGGCGATGTGTATTCAGGTCAAACAGGTTGAACCTGACAAATGACAGGACAGGAGCCTGAATGGCCATGCCACTTCTTTGATATCTTTGTGAGGGTAGGTAACATGCTCTGCCAGGGAAAGTCACACAGCAGGCAGCTGCCCTGGGCCCAGGCATCAAAGGAGTACACCCATTCACAGGGAGGAGCCTCACACCAGGGTGCTGCCTTTGTAAAGGGATTTGATCCAAGTGATAATGGTAGGGGCTGGGTTAGAGTAGTCAAGAGTGATCTGTTCAGTGGAAGGAGACTTCCACCGTTTTGTTTCTTTCTGCCTCTCTCTCTCCTTCCTGTTCCCTCTCCTTCCTCTAGAGCAAAGCACTTTGGGTGTGATGTAAGAAGGACCAAGTCCATTTCTTTCAAGAACAGTGATTAGACCACTAATGCAACCTAGCTTTAGTCTAATCTCCTGCAGGCTTTTGCCTTTAAATGAGGGGTCTCTCTCCAATTCTGAGATCCATAGTGGAACTACACTTGAGAATAACTCACTAGACTTCATTTGGAAAAGTCACACTTTCTAAAGCCCTCAGCCTAAGGTGGAGAAGGTGCTGTCCAAGGCAGAAATAAGACCTGCCTTCTACCCATTCCCAGGGCACATTTGGGGTGAAATTCTGCTGAGGACAAGGACCTGCCACTCTGCACGGGAATTTCCTAAAGCTAGAAGAGAAGACCCTGAATAGAAGCATCCTGTCCTTGAGCCCCTCTGAGTGGGCCTCACAGTGTCTAGAAGGCCAGACTAGCTGTGTCTCCCGATTCTACCACACTGAACCGATTGCAGTGGGGTCACTGCACCTTGAATGAGAGGGAAAACACTGGTGCTGGCTTTTGCGCTTCTCCACCAATACAAACTACTACTTACACTTCAAACAGCTCAATGCTGAATCGTGCCCTAGATGAGGCTGTCACTTGCTAAACCCAAATCCACTGTTCAACCCTGGGACCCAATCCAAACCACTCAAAGTCACTCAACGACCCTCACTTTATTGCCTATAAGATCATCATTTCGATGACTGTTGGCCATCGACCAGAACATTGGAGCATCACACTCTGACCCCAGTGGCTAAAACCTGACTAGGTCTGGCCCAACTGCAAAGAGATCATGGGTACCGCCGCGACCTGCAGCACTGAGAAGCCCTTTCGAACTTGCAGAGTAACCCCATTTGCCCCTGCTTGAAACCTGCTTGCTGCTTAGGCCCAGATGATCCAGCATCTCCAAACTGAGCTTGATCCATCAACATTTCCATCAACATTCGACACTGTGTTTTACAACGTCAACCCACCAAAGAACCAAACAGGTACTGTTGACCACTAAATGACCCCTAGGTCCACTTGGGCCCTAGAGACTGGTTAAGTTACTACTGCATCTTCTGTCACAAAATAACATATCCTTTTTTGTAGTTGGTAATTTGCCTACCACCCTGTATTCACGCTCAAGAGTGCTACCTAAATCAGTCTGCTTTTTCTCTGTCTTTCCACAGAGTTGGTTTTGTACAGTGTTTTCTGTTTAGTTATCTTGCAGATAGTGTGCTTTATTAAAGTATATACATTTTTATAGAAACGTGATTGGACATTCTGTTTATTTTTGACTTTTATGTATTGCTGTTTGGATCACTACTGAATCACATTCACACCCCACTGAAGAGCATAGCCTTCCCTTCGTCCATGTTACCACAAAAGGCGAAGGAGGTATATCTCTTAACTGTGCCTGTTTTATCTTTATGATTGTGATGGCTCTTGGTTTGTAGAAGTATGATGGACGAGTGAGCATTTATACCCCTACTTGCCCTTGTAATTCCACAGGGAAGAATCCAATTTGTCACACGGTTTAATCCAGGTTTTGACCGCTTTGATCTCTGGCACCAAGATTTTCTTGCACAGTAGCTGAGAGATGAGATGGCAGGGCATTATGATGAAAGAGTATGCCCCTTGTTAAAGAGGACTATCTTCACTTCTCCTCTGTAATCCCTTTCGATGACTCCAGGTCCCACATCAATAGAATGTTTATGAATCAATTTTTGTACTACACATCCATTTCTACAGGTGTTTGTATCTTTAAGACGGTCTTGACTAGGACCTTGCCCTGGGTGCAGTTATTACTTTTTAGACAACATGAAGATCACATCCAGCTGCCATGGACATTACTCTGGATGGAATACGTGCTATTTTGTTTAGCCTCACTGAACTCAACATACACCTTGGCTGTGGGTAAACTCTGTATCAGGGTCCTTATGATCCCACAATGACACCACTTGGCCTCAAGAACACACCAACTCTCAAAAATAGGTAAAGGGTTTTATTTTATCTTTATTTAAGGGGCCCTCGAAGTCCAGACCTTTCTACCTAAAATAATGATGGGCAATGCCCTCCCTTGTCCAGGTATCTTTCAACCCCAGGCTTGCCACTAGAGATTGGTATCCTCCACTACCTTAAGCTATCTGACTAAAAGTGATGGCCTAAAGGTAAACACTTTATATCACTAACTCCCTCTGGGAACAGTGTACATAGACCCTAACCTAGAATCCCCAAGACAGTTTGCAATAAGGATAGGTGCCTCTCAGACGCTCAGGTCCCACTTGGTCTCTAACATCTGTGCCCTCTTTCTCCTCTCGCTGTGACTATCTGTTTCTCTCCCGATTCTGTTCCTTCCTCATCCCTCCTCCTCCCACCATCACTCCCTCTCTCTCCTTATCACTTTCTACTCTCTCCCTCAGATGTTCCCCTCTCTTTTATCAACTACCTACCTTGACCCTCTGATACATCTCTCTCCCACTCCTTCTATTTCACTCCACTACTACACCTCTCTTAACTCTGCTACAACACCATCTCCACTCTACTACTTCCCCTCTCTCCAAACTACTACTCTGCTCACACCTTAATTCCCAGACTTTCACCCCTCCACTCACCTTACGATGCACTCCTTTGTTTATCAGTATCACTCTCACACCTTCCATGCACAATCACAACCCAGTACCATGTTCTGTCACTAACCAATACCTTACCTTGAACACCCCTTGGATACTTCTCCACACCTTTCGGCAACATCCTTCCTCTGCCTACTCTCTTAGTCTGCCTCTTTCTCCTTCCTCAACCTCACCTGAACAACCCACACCTTCCTGCTTCCTGTTCCTTCTTTCTTATATCGTCCCCTTCTCTATCCATTGGCTACCTCCCTCACCTGGCTATCCTGGCCAAATGCTGGTTTCCTTTCTCCCGGGACTTGTCAAAGGTGAGTAAAGGCATATATAGTGGCTTTAGCCACACCGCGCTCTATGGCTTGCCGGGTCATCTGCATTTCAGGTCTTAATACATTTCTTTCATGTTTAGTTTAGTTTAGTTTAGTTTAGTTTAGTTTAGTTTAGTTTAGTTTATTGTTTGCTTGTTATGCACTTATGTAGCAAATACATTCTGTTTCAAAGCACCCACAGGGAAACAGGGAGGGAACATGGGATTGCAGTACAATTAAAATATGCAGAAAAATACAGTGGGCGAAGGGACGAACAAACCTACTATGCCTTGTGAGTATTCAGAACGTGCAAGTGCAGCAAGGAAGAGGGCAGTGGGGTAGATGCTGGAGTCTCCTTGCTCGAGGTTGAGCCACAGATGAAGTGCAAGGTATGGTAAGTGCTATGCGGCCAGGATCCGTTTTGGGTGGAAAAGTGCGAGTCTCCAGTGCGGATGGTGTGCTGAGGCAAGTGTTGAAGGTAGACAGAAGCTGGGGAGATTGGGTGTGAGTGGTCAGGGGCCCCAAGGATGCATAAGGGTCCAAGATACCAATCACAGCAACTGTGAGATTAGCAGAGGAGGGAAGAAGGGAAGGAGGAGATAAAGAGGAAAGTCTTGAGGTGCTTTCAGAACTTAAGAAGGTCCTGCTGAAGACCCAGAGGAAGGGGGAGACTGTTCCAGATGAGGAAAGCGAACAACCTCCTGTTCTCTGTTTAACTAAATGCTTTACACACAAGGAGTTGGTGCCAGAGGAACGTGGAGGTCTAGAAGAGTATTTTGTAAGAGAGAGTTGCAGATGGTTTGGTCCCCGACCCGAACAACCTTGTGGATTATGCAGAGGGATTTGAATTTGATCTGTGTAGCAACCGGGAGCCATTGGAGACTTTTTAGGGCTGGAGAGATGTGGATCCTGGGTTTAAGGCCACGGATAAGTCTTGCTGCTCTATTCTGGGTTAGCTGAAGGGGTCGCAGAGTGGAAGAAGGTAGATTGAGGAGGGGGCTGTTGCAATAGTCAAGCCTAGAGAGAACCAGGGCCCGGAAAACATTGAGCTTCTGGGGGAAAGTGAGAAAAGGGAGAATTCCTTTGAAAACGAACAGTTGAAAGTGGGACTTCTTAGGAATGTCCTGAGTGTGAGGGAGGAAGGAAAGAGAGGAGTCAAAGATGACTCCGAGGTTTCTGGCTTCAGAAGAAGGAGCAAGGGGAGAGCCCAAGGTGGGAGGCCAGAGAGAAGGGAAGAATGCGGGAGCAGGGGGTCCCAATCGGAAGGACCTCAGTTTTGCTGGCATTGAGACAGAGATCGATGGAAGTGCATCATGCCTGGATGGCAGCTAGGCAGTCAGGGATGAAGGAAGGTACGAGTGAGTCAGCAGGAACTCTGAAAAAGAGTTGAGTGTCATCTTCATAACACTGAATGTTGGGGGAGAATGAGGAAATGAGAAGTGCCAGCTAAGCAAGGTAGATATTAAAGAGCCAGGGGGAGAGGATAAGATCAGCTCCTGGTTTTCTTTGTGTAGAACTCCACTGTAGTAGAACGTGTCTTTGGTGAAGGTCTCATGGTGTGTTCTGGTTCTCAATATGTCCTGTTCTCACTCCAAGGACAGTGATGGCCATAGCTAGGTCTCTCCTCATTGTGAAGATAAAACCTGTCAGTGTTTGGGCTGCAGCATTAACTTCCCTAGTCCTGTTTGATTCAGATTAGGGGTATGGAGTGGAGGTCTGAGCAGTGTTAGTTGGACCACTGTTTTGTGTATTTGGCATGATTTGGATTTGTATGTAACAGGATATTGTAAAAAGGAGGAAGTAATTGTAAAAAAACGGAGGGGGTGTCTGTACTCCTGCCCTCCATATGGCAGAGTAGAAACACAAAGGACCCCAGCCAAGATTCTCTATTCGGTAGCTTTGTTCGAGTAATCAAGGCTTAAGCTCTCTGGAGGTGATGCATGCTGCTTCATAAATACAGTGTAGTCCCCAAGCACCCACAAAGGAATGTCCACACACTATGTTAGTGATAACACAGCTCCTTATATAAATAAGGTTCAAGCTATATACACATACAATAGCAGCGACTGGCGGACCCGGTAGTTACCCATTGCCGGGTGCCGGTACCCATTACTCTCCATTCCCATAGAGCCCAATAGGGCTCAATGGGAATGGGGAGGTTGGATGCACTAGCACCATTCATGAATGGTGCCGGTGCATCCGCCGAGTTGTGCTCGTGGGTGCTGGTCTGCCCGCCAGGTCAGACCTGGCAGGCAGAAAGACACCCGCAAGCACAATTCATAGTTTGCTGGTCCAGTAACAACGGTGCTGGTACCTTACCGGCACTGTTGTTACCGGACAGGCAAACCCGTAATGAGAACACAAAATAATCCCATTCTCTCTGCGCCAAGGAATTGCAAAAATTGAGGAATGATTTCCAAAGTATTTATTTGAGGTGTGAGAAGGAAAGCCTGAAACGTGTTTCGAGCCTTGGACGGCTCTTCATCTGAGGCTTAAAACACATACATTATTTACAAAGTTATGTTAGAAAGTCATAATACAAAATTAAAACAAATTGGCAATTTAGGAAAGAGGGGAACCAGGTATAACGCACAAGGGCAGGCAAGAGGTAGTATAGCAAAATACATAACATAAATTTACACACAAATTGTAATTGAAAAGTATCAAGACAAAATCAACGTCCATAACATTGTAAGTATAATTAAATACTCCAAATTGTAGAATTGGATTGATTGAAGAGTGTTGCACACCCGGAAAAAAGCATAAAAAAGAAGAAAATTGCAAAATTAAAGGCAAGTATGTAGCTATAGCAGCGCAATCAAAGACAAAAGCGTACACTGGAATATGCCAGAATTAGGCTTGTGATATGGAAAAATTGTTCAATTGAATTACCTTAAACACCACTTAGAGGACTTCACAAAAAAGGAGAAAGGACAATGCCAGAATGTAAAACTGCAAGGAAATAGTCAATACTATAAATACCAATTATAACCGATTCAGTAAAAGAAACCACCAAGGAGAAAGTAAATGCGTACCTCAATACATCGCAATTGCGGAACAGCTGAAATAAGAAAAACGAGCCATATAAGTCTCAAAGTAAATTACAATAATGTTAAGTGCCAATTACCATATTAACAATTACTATTAACAAAACATTACATATACATATGCTTTTGGGCACATTGTGTCCAGTTCCGAAGCCGCTCAAGGCTCCTTCTGAGTCTTTGTTATCCCTGAGTCTTCGTTCCTGGGCACATGCCGCCTACGACGTTTCTTGGACCGTGTACCGAAAGAGTACTCGGCGTTCTTTTCTCCTGCTTATTCCTTCTTTCCTTGGACCGTGTACCGAAAGAGTACTCGGCGTTCTTTCTTCCACTTTTGCACCATCTTGTACCGTGTACCGAAGGAGTACATATTAACTAATTTAAGTACGCCATGTAGTGTTAACAACTTATTTAAGTACGACATGTAGCGTTTAGTGCCAGTTACCATATTAACAACTAATTTAAGTACGACATGTAGAAGATCGAAGTGAGTTGCCACGGGGGATGCATAAGGTAATTGGACAATTGAAAGCTTCCCTAATGTTATCATGACCCATCGGACACGCCCCTTCTGGGCCTCCTGGTCCCTGTCACGTCGGGGCTTGCACTCTGTTGTACTACCAACAAGGCCGCAAACTCTGAACGCTACCTACCAGCCTTCACGTTCATTGCAGCACGCTCGATAAAATAGCCACACCCCCGCGCTTCCGCGCGTCTCGACGCTACTGTTAGCTGTGGCTAGATGTGTGCTTGTAGTTCGCTTTCACAGACCTTTGTTGCCTTCCTTGTTCCCGGACCCTTGCTTCATTCTATCCCTTCTCCTTCTTACCCAACCTTCTCCCGGAATCCGTGCACCCGCCTCCGAGTGCTTCTTCCCCTTATTTTTTCCTGGATTACCTAGAGTTTACTATCGATCCCGGACAAGAAGTTGAACGAACACTGGAAGCCGAAGACGGCCGAGTTGGCTTGTACAAGACCCGAACCATAAGGAAGAAAACATCTACAATGGAATCCATCAAGCAGCGAAAACAGGTGAGAAAGGGGGAAACCTGTGACAGATTGAGACGCCACTTGACCGAAGTCGATACAGACATGGAGGCGGCCGTTCAGGATCTTATGCGCGGCATGCAGGAACTATCAACTGAAGTACAAAACTTAAAGGCAGTGAATGCTGCGCTAAAGCAATTAGTTTTATCCCGCTATTCTGCCACGAAGGAGAGCGTACTATTGGGCGGCATTGTTGACAAATACAATGGGTCAGCAAAGAACCTTCGTGGATTCCTAGATTCCTGTTTGGTCCACTTTTCTTTTAAGCCCTATTACTTCTCCACCCCCAGGGCTAAAGTGGGCTTTATTATTTCACACCTTACCGGGAATGCATTAACCTGGGCCACACCATTAGTTAATGCCGGAGATGCCTGCCTGGATGATTATGACGGATTCATTCGAGCACTTAAGACCATGTTTGACTGCCCAGATCAGGTTTATAGTGCTCAGGAGCACCTTCTCAATTTCCAGCAGGGCTCCCAGGATATGCTCATCTATCTTACACGATTTAAGCAATTGGCAAAAGAAGCAGACTGGTCCTCTGAAGCCTGTTTCACTCTCTTTCGAAGAGGGTTGAACGAAGACATCAAGGATGAACTGGCCAGGGTGGCACGTCCAAGTTCATACCAGGCCCCAATGGATCTTGCTCTACAGATTGACTTTCGCATACACGAAAGGAAGGCAGAGAAAAAGAAAACCAAGTTATCCTTCCAGAGGAATCCCATAGAGACACCCACGAAATCCGAAGACAGGACTGCCCCTATTAACCAACCTGAACCCATGCAATTAGGGGCCTTCCGTGGACCAATATCCCCCCAAGAAAGATTACGAAGGATCCATACCGGCTTATGCATGTATTGCGCATCAGACAAGCATTTAGTGAGGGAGTGTCCTATAGCTCCTCCACGGCGTTCGGGAAACGTCAGATCCTGATCCTAGATGCAGCGCAGTTTTGGGAGAGAGAAGTTGGCTCCACATCTATACCATCCTTGAATTCTCCTGGACAGAACAATCTGGTAATTCTACAGGCCTTTCTATCGCCATCCAAGATGAACACCTACCCCATTGCGGCGTTAGTGGACTGTGGGGCCATGGGAATATTTATAGAACAAGAATGGGTCCTTAAACACCATATTCCCTACGAATCCCGGAATGTCATGCAACCTGTAGAAGTAATTGATGGGAGACCCCTTTCTTCCGGACCAATAACCCTCCAGAATAAGGAAATTGAGATAGCAATAAACTACCATCGAGAGAAGATAAGGTTTGACATCATAAAGTCCGCCCATTACCCATTGGTTTTGGGAATGCCCTGGCTACAAAGACACAATCCATACATCAATTGGGCAGCAGGTTCCTTGTTCCTGGGTTCTGAATATTGCACGTCTCATTGCTTACCCCTGCACCCTGCTCCGACACCAGCAGAAGGACTTTCAGCAAACCATCTAGGTCCACTCTCGGTCTCAAACATTATCCAGGTTCCTAAAGTCTATCAGGAATACTCTGACGTGTTTTCTACTGCTATTGTTCAAGCCTTACCTCCTCATAGATCAGAAGATTGTGCTATTGAAACCAAACCTTCAGCTGTGTTTCCCTTTGGGAGGATGTTCATTCTATCCGAACCCGAGAAAAAGGCCCTCCGTGAATACCTAGATACTAACCTTGAAAATGGCACCATACGACCATCCAAATCTCCAGCAGGAGCATCACTGTTTTTTGTTCTGAAGAAAGACACCAATGAGCTCAGACCTTGCCTTGATTATCGAGGCCTAAATCAGTGCACCCTAAAGGATCGATATCCATTGCCCTTGATCTCAGACATCCTGGAAGCAGTAAGAGGAGCCGTGGTATTCACCAAACTGGATCTTAGAGGTGCCTATCATCTGATCTGCATTAGAGAAGGTGACGAATGGAAGACAGCCTTCAGGACACCCTTTGGTCATTATGAATACCTGGTCATTCCATTCGGACTTGCTAACGCCCCGGCGGTCTTCCAACATTTCATGGATCGGGTGTTTTCGGATATGCTATTCCTTTTTGTAATAGTGTATCTGGACAACATCTTAATATTCTCGAAGGACCCACTCAAGCATGAGGAACATGTTAAGGCAGTGTTACAACGGCTACGTGACCCCAAGCTCCTGGCAAAACCCGAGAGGTGCCTCTTTCATGTCCCTACTGTCCACTATCTAGGAATTGTTCTTAGCCCAGAAGGTATTGGAATGGATCAATCCAAGGTGAAGGCTATACTATCTTGGCCAAGTCCGACCACCGTGAAACAGATCCAGTCCTTCCTGGGCTTAGCTAATTTCTATAGGAAATGTATACCCTCCTTTTCCGAGATAGTCCAACCAATTATTGCCTTGTTGAAGAAAGACGCTCCCTTTCATTGGGTAACAGCTCAGGAGGAAGCCTTCCAACGCTTGAAAACAGAGTTCACTCAAGCTCCCATCCTGGCTCAACCTCATATCAATCGGCCCTTCTTAGTGGAAACTGACGCCTCTAACTATGCCATTGGAGCACTTCTGAAACAAGAATTCGACGACAGACTGGAACATCCTATTGCTTATCTTTCACGGACCTTAACTCCCAGTGAAACCCACTACTCTGTTTTAGAAAAGGAACTGTTAGCCATCCGTCAAGCCTTTACTGAGTGGCGTCATTTACTCTTAGGAGCAAAACATCCGGTCCAGGTTCACACGGACCATCGAAATCTTCAAGTATTACAGGCCTTGGAATGTAGAAATAGCCGTCAAGCCAGTTGGGCCTTCTTCTTTGCCCAATACCAGTTCCAGATTCACCATGTCCCTGGAACGCAGAATATAATTGCTGACGTCCTGATTACGAACCTCCTGAAGACCGGACATTCCCTAAGATGTTTCCCCATACGATAATTGTAGCTCAAGCAATCAGCCTCCTGGAAGATATTTGCTTACAAACCCAGTCCTCTGAACTCTGGAAGAACATTTCAAGGAAGAATCAATGGGATCTGAAAACCAAGGACGGATATTTGTTCAAAGATAATGCCTTAGTCATTCCCACACAGAAACTACAACAAAGGATAATAAACCTTTGCCATGATACACTTCACTCTGGACATCGTAGCATTACCAATGCTCTCCATCTCATACAAAGGCAATTCTGGTGGCCTAGAATGAAGACTGACGTAAAGCTGTACGTCCAAGCCTATTCTGTCTGTAATAAGAACAAACATGATAACAAGAGACCGGCGGGTCTCCTACTGCAGCCTACACTACCAACAAGGCCCTGGGAATGTATCGCTACAGACTTCATTGTGGAATTGCCACCTTCCAGGGGATACACGACTATCATGGTCACCATTGACTTGTTCACTCATTTGGCTCATTTTACACCCCTGTATAAACTACCATCCTCATCAGAACTTGCTGGAATTTTCCTGGAACACATATTCCGGCTACATGGTCTCCCTTCCAAGATAATATTGGACAGAGGACCCCAATACATTTCTCAGTTTTGGAAACACCTTTGTCGAATACTAGGAATTCAACGTGCTCTCTCCTCAGACTATCATCCCCAAACCAACAGAGCTACAGAACGTGTGAATCAAACCTTAGAACAATATCTTCAATGCTTTGCTACCAAGGTCCAGGAGGATTGGCCCCTTTTAATACCTGTGGCTGAATTCGCCTATAATAACTCGGATCACTCAGCTGTTAAAACCAGCCTTTTTTTCTGTAGCCAGGGGTTCCACCCTTCGGTTCTACCTTCTGTCCTCCCTCATCCTACACTGGTTCCTATAGTCGATTCCTGGATTGAAACGCTTATCAATGTACAAAGAGAAGCCAAAAAACAGCTATAAAGAGCCCGGAATCAGACCAAACATTATGCGGACTCAAAGAGAAGACCAGGGCCCTCTTACGCAATAGGCGATAAAGTATGGTTATCCTCGAAACTACTGCCTAGACATCTACGGCCAAATAAACTGGCTCCTCGATATTATGGGCCTTTTCCTATAGAAGAAATCATCAACCCAGTGGCCTTCCGCCTCAAATTGCCAGATTCCTGGAAGAAGATCCATCCAGTTTTTCATACATCTCTAATAAAGCCATACATCCAGACCTCTTGGACTAACCTCAGACCTAGCCCTGTCCTTGTCAATGACCAACTGGAATATGAAGTCTCCCGAAGATGTGACTCCAGATATAAAACGTGGTCAGCTCCAGTCCCTGGTGGAATGGAAAGGATATTCACCAAGTGAACGCACTTGGAACCCGTTTCCAATTTGAATACCCCCAGGTTACTCCGAAGGTTCCATCTCATACACCAGGGTATACCTGGCGGGACGGGTTTTCAGAGGAGGCATGCTGTCATGACCCATCAGACATGCCCCTTCTGGGCCTCCTGGTCCCTGTCATGTCAGGGTTTGCACTCTGTTGTACTACCAACATGGCCGCAAACACTGAACGCTACCTACCAGCCTTCACGTTCATTGCAGCACGCTCGATAAAATAGCCACACCCCTGCGCTTCTGCGTGTCTCAACGCTACTGTTAGCTGTGGCTAGACGTGTGCTCGTAGTTCGCTTTCACAGAACTTTGTTGCCTTCCTGGTTCCCGGACCCTTGCTTCATTCTATCCCTTCTCCTTCTTACCCAACCTTCTCCCGGAATCCGTGCACCCGCCTCCGAGTGCTTCTTCCCCTTATTTTTTCCTGGATTACCTGGAGTTTACTATCGATCCTGGACAAGAAGTTGAACGAACACTGGAAGCCGAAGACGGCCGAGCTGGCTTGTACAAGACCCGAACCATAAGGAAGAAAACTTCTACAACGGAATCCATCAAGCAGCGAAAACAGGTGAGAAAGGGGGAAACCTGTGACAAATGTTGTAGAACACAAGGGTGCGTAGAAAAACGACTTACTTGGGCAAGCGTATAGAAGTGTCTGCTAGTGTTCCAGTGAAAGAGCCGTAAAAGAGAAGTAGGACTACATTTATACAAAACAATCACCTGCGCAATGTGCGAGCAACCTTGACTAAGAACAGACGTGGCTAAGAGCAGATTGGTGTGCCAATGGAGGCCGCTATATTGGGTGAGTGTAGAAAAGAACTACAGCAACCAAAAGAGTCCAAATTGAAAACTTACACTTGTCCGAACCTTAAAAGATGAAATTATTAGGCATAAAGGCACAAGCCCATATATTTGTAAACAAAAACCTGATTACAAAAGCCAAAGTACTCCTGAAGTAACATTATGCAAAATAATTAATTCAGACAATATATATGAAAATCATGCCGTGATAAAACCGCCACGCTGAACGGTGAGTCAAGGGAAGGTGGGTGAAGTATGACAATAGAATTAGAATGAAGGTTGCAACCAAGCAGAGGCTCCTGACATTTAAATTTAGGGTATGTATGAGGAAAAAAGAGGGGGACCCCCCATTTAACAGTGTGTGCACAAGTCGAGAGTGCGCTGCTTGAAGTCATGTTACAGAAAAACTGATGAGAAGAACACGAAGTAAATAACTTCAAAATAAATCCAAAGCACATGTTCTGAGGTAAAATGCAGGCATCTGTATTGAAGGATTATTATATATGCATAATCTACTGAAAGCTATTAAAAAAAGGTGGCAAACTCATGGTCAGTATTTAAACCCGAATACACAGTGTGATATTTACATATTAATTTAGCTTCCAATTGACTTAATTTTAAAATTAGATTGCCACCTCTGCGGGACAATGACACTTTGCAAAGTCCCACAAAGCGAATATCCTCCTTGCAATCCATTAAGTGCAGCTTTTGCCAATGGTGGACAAGGGGATATTTCACATCCTGGCTACCAATTGTCGCCAGATGTTCCCGAATCCTAATTTTAAGTGGCCGAATGGTACTCCCAATGTATTTAAGGCCACAGATGCAGATAATACAATACACTACATATTTAGAATTGCAATTAATGAATGCCTTGATTACGTGATCCTCTCGTGGTCCAAAGGGGACTACGGGTTTTTCAAATGTAAATTTGCACATGTTGCAACCTCCACATTTGTGGAAACCAAGAGTTCTAGCAGAATGAAGCCAAGTCACGGTAGGACTTGGTGTACTCATAAATGAAGGACATAATTTATTTTTAAGAGACTTACCCTTACTGTAAATAATGCTAGCATTGGTATCAAGCTAATTGGCTATGTCAGTGTCAAGGTGTAACAGATGCCAATGTTTCCTCAGAATCTTGTGTATTTTAAGGCTGTCAGAATTGTACCTGGTGATCAACCTAATTTTTTGAGTAGCCAGTGACTTAGTCTGGATTTTCGGTACTAACAAATCCGCTCTCTTGAGCTGGCGTACCGTAGTCAAAGCTTGGTCCATACAAGTTTTGCGAGTACCTCTATTAAGGAAACGTGTTTTGATCTGAACATTTTCCTGGTCAAAATCCTGCAATTGGGAACAATTTCTCTTGGCGCGTATGAACTCACATTTGGGAATATTTGCTATGAGATGTTTTTTGTGGCAGCTTTCTGCATGCAATCTTGCATTTACAGATGTAGATTTACGAATTGTTTTGGTGATAAGACCATTCGGAAGAAAGGTTGATGGAAAGATCCAGAAAGTCAATATGTGTTTGACTGCAAGTTGAGGTAAATTGTAAGCCCCATGTGTTGTTATTCAAACAAGAGATAAATTCCAAAAGTAGATCTTGTGTACCAGTCCATATTAAAATAACATTGTCTATATAACATTTCCATAAGTGTACAAATGGAAGGTAGGTGACATTAGAAAACACACATGATTGCTCAAAAAAGTGCATAAAGGCGTTAGCCAGTGCTGGCGCAAAGCTTGCACCCATTGCAACCCCAATACGTTGCTTAAAGTACACATTGTTAAACACAAAAACATTGTTTTCCAAAGTAAATGACAACAATTCTTTAACCATTTCAATATGATCATAGTATGATGCAGAAAATTCTCGAAATAAGAAATCAACACTTTGTAATGCTTTAGAATGAGCTATTGAGGTATACAGGGCTTTGACATCTAATGTCACCAACCAAAAGTCTGCTTTAAATGTAAGGTTATCTAACATTTCGAGAATATGCATGTTGTCCCTAATAAATGTAGGGGTTTGCAATACAACTTGTAGCAAGAGCTCATTAATGTAGATTGAGATTGGCACTAGCACCCCACCACCTCCACTGACTATCGGTCTCCCTTCAGGAATCTCCAAAAATGTTTTGTGTATTTTTTCGGGAGAGCCTGAAACTCATAATGAGCCCCAATATCTCTGCGGTACCACAATTCACTCTTGACTACTTTAAAATGTACGAACTGGCGACAGTTGTGATAACATACAAGTCTAATGCCCCCTAAGAGCCCACAAGAAACCCGCCCTCACCAGAGATACAGAGACACGGCTGCCAGCCAATTCACCTGCCCGCCATTGTAACCCTAATGCTTATGCGGACTGCCATGCCTGTGTGCCCACTGCCCCCAGGATTGCCACTGATATTGTTGTTGCCTGCCATGCCTGTGTGTCCACTGCTCCCATGATTGCCACTGATATTGCTGTTGCCTGCCATGCCTGTGTGCCCACCGCCCTCATGACTGCCACTGACATTGCTGTTGCTTGCCATGCCTGTGTGCCCACTGCTCCCATGATTGGCACTGATATTGCTGTTGCCTGCCATGCCTGTGTGCCCACTGCTCCCTTGAATGCCATTGATATTGCTAGCATTACCTCCAATGCCACTGTTGATTTCCATACCTGTGTGCCCACTGCCCCCTTCACTATTCTAAAGGAACCTACCGGCTTTAAGCTCGCCAACCCACCAGCTTCAATCAGCAGAAGCACACCTGCCCTAAAATGTGCCATGGTGAACGTCAGGTCGATCCCTGCCCACACCCTGGATGTACACAACCTGATTACTAATGACCACCTAGATCTTCTCTTCATTTGTGAAACTTGGCTTCAGGAATCATCCGGCCCTGCCCTCTCCCTGGCCACCCCCAACGGCTACACCATCTTTAGACAGGATAGGGTCGGCCAAAGAGGGGGAGGTGTTGCCATTATTGCCAGAGACACTCTTAACATTAGAAGAATTCAAAGTGACTTAGGTCCCAACGCTGAATATCTTCTAATCAAACTCCAAACCTCGCCCACCTCCACCATAGCCTTCAATCTAGTGTACCGTCCTCCTGGCCCCTCTTCTGAGTTCCAAGAGGTTCTCATACATGCTTTGTCCAGCAACATCAAAAAAAAACTCCAAGATAGTGCTACTAGGTGACCTTAATTTTGGCCTCAATGACAATAACGATGCACAAGCCTCTACTCTACATAAAGCCCTGTCCACCTTAGGGTTTATCCAGTCCATCACTGAGCCTACACACAAAAAAGGCTGGACGCTTGACTGGGTAGCGCATCATAACTGTCCCATCCTTAGCCCGAGATCTCCCCCATCCCCTGGTCAGATCATTTCTGCATCAAACTCAACATTGCCACCCCTACAGGGCCCACTAGACCCAACCCGACACTGCCAGCAGCCCTCTCTAGAAGCTCGTTCAAACTCACTACCGAAAACCTCCTTCCTCACCTCCTAGTTCCTGCCCTCCAGCCTGCCTTCCCGAATGATCCAAAACTCCTTGCTAACACCTTTAAGCAAGTCATCACTTGCGCTGTAGACACCATAGCACCGCTCACACTTAAGAAAGCGAAGAAATCAAAGCACTCCAACGCCTGGTTCACCCAAGAACTTATAGAATAACGGTCCTCCAAAAGGGGCCTGCTTGTGACCTGAAGAAAAAACCCTAACGAAACAACCAAAATAGTTTTCAAAAACTGTTCTAAACAGTACAAAACAGCAATCACTCAGGCTAAAGCTGCATCCTCAACACTAGGATCGACAATGCCAAATCTGGGACCAAAGAGATCTTTGCAATTTTCAGGGAACTTGAGACTCCTACCACCCCTCCATCAGCCATCATCAAGGATGAGTCTTGGTGCAACACTATTCAAACCACCATGCTAGACAAGCTTGACACGCTGCACGCTAAAATTATAGCGCACCAAAAAGCTTTACTATCCATCTTAGAAACACAGCCCCCTTCCCCTCCACCCGCCACAGCCGAGGAGCTACCCACTTTTGACTTCTCTGACCTGACTGAAGCAGAAGTTACAGACCTTATCGAATCCATTAAGCCTTCCAACTGCAAATGGGATGCCTGCCCGGCACACATCATTAAAGAATGCGCCCACTCCTTGGCTCCCTTCATTACCGCCTTCATTAATTCATCCTTCCGTTCAGCTCAGGTACCCACCTCCCTGAAGGAGGCCTGGGTCCGCCCACTCCTAAAGAAAACATCCCTTGATCCAATGGTTCCAGGGAACTACAGACCGATCACTACTGTCCCCTTCCTGCTAAAGATTCTTGACAAAGCAGCCTACCTGCAAGTTCAAAAATTCTTGGAAGAAAACCAACTCCTAGGGCTGCGCCAATCTGGCTTCAGGCCACGGCACCGCACAGAAACCGCCCTACTGATCTCCAAAATCAAATTGATGACCTAAGAGATGCCGGCAGGCCTGCTCTCCTTCTCCTGCTAGACCTGTCTGCCGCATTCGATTTGGTAGATCACAAGACCCTATGTCATCATCTGTCCTCCACTGCCAACTTCTCCCCGAAAGCCTGCGAATGGATATCATCTTTCCTCAAAGAGAGAGTGATGAAGGTGTTCTCTGACTCCTCGAGTGCTGCCCCCAGCCCTATCAAATGCGGTGTCCCTCAAGGGTCCTGCATATCACCAACTCTCTACAACCTCTTCACTAGGCCACTGTTCCAACTTCTTGATGCCATGGGCATAGCATATACCAACTATGCTGATGACACACAGGTGCTCATCCCTCTGACTGGTGACTACCATACAGACACGAATAGTCTCAATCGCATCTACTCCACAATCCAGTCCTGGATGGCTGAAAACTGGCTGTGCCTAAATAGCGAGAAAACAGAACTCTTGCTAATTGGATCCACAGCCACACTCAGTAAACTTGGTGTGCAGTACAGCGCATTTACAATAGACAACATACCCATTACCCAAGCCATCAAGACTCTAGGCGTATACCTGGAACCTAGCATGACCATGGACAGACAGGTTAATGCCATTGCTTCCTCAGCTGCTTACCACTCCAGACTAATCAATGCAGTGAGGCCATTCTTGTCACAAGACAACTGCATCACCATTGCAAGGGCCATTATAGGATCTAGGCTAGACTACTGTAATGTACTCTATGCCGGCACCTCCCAAAAGAACCTGTCAAAACTTCAAGTTGCTCACAACAATGCCTTGAGGGCCGCAACTGGTACAGATCGCAGGGAGCACATCTCTGGGGTGAGAAGGCAGGTCCACTGGCTGCCCGTCAAAGAAAGGATCCTTTTCAAAACACTGGCCATTGCACACAAATGCATCCATGGACTGGCACCTACCTACTTAGCTCAGAGGATCACCAAAAAAACACCCTCCAGACCGTCCAGGTCTGCGTATGCCAATCGCCTCATTGTTCCTCATACACGATGAGTTAGAGCCGGTGGCTCTAGTTTCCCTACCCTGGCTGAAACTCACTGGAACACCCTCCCTGCCCAACTCAGGATGATCGAATCACACACAACCTTCCGTAAAGCCTTGAAGACTGAGCTTTTTGCCTGACTTGCCTCCCCCCATCGCCTCAGTTTATGACTGTCTCTGCTTACTGCACCCGACTTGTAACCTACTGTAATCGATGTAACTGTTTTATTCATTGTACTGGGCCGTTAACTTGTAACCCTTAAGCAAGCCTGCATACATATTCTTCTCAGCGCCTCTATGCCCATGGGTTGCAGCACGCTATACAAATACTAAAATAAAAATAAAAATAATAGTAAAATAATAGTAATGTGAACCAACACCAGACATAGGAGAGAAGCAAGTAGTTAAACAATTGGCAGAATACGGGGTCGCTACCACCCAACAAAGTTCTGTGTGAGGATCCCCCCACCTGGGCAACCTGTAAATAAAGTATATTGACAAGCACAGTCCATATATTGTTTAGAAGAGTCTTGTTCCGTTCTCGAAATGTTCTACTATCCCAACGTACCTGGTTTAGCAGAGTTCTTCAATGAGTCATCGACGGATCCTTCTTGAGTGAACTCCCTTTAAGTCAGGAGCCATGGATCGGTGAGATTCCTTGAAGAAGAGGTGAACACTGTTGTCGAGGCTGCGGCTTCGGTCCTTGCGGTGCTCGTTGACGATTGGTCGAAAACGTCCTGCAACGGTGAGGCGTGCAATGCACCTCGATGATGAGTGTTCATTGCCGCAAAGGGAAGCAAATGAAGAACTGTATGCCCAGCTAGGGTGTCGGATTGTCAGCGTCTGGCGTCAGCGAACGGGACTCGTCACGCTGGCTTCAGGATCTTCGTTGCCGTCTTTGAGGTCTTCGGGTGGCAGGAAACCCACCAACAGATTCTCCTCGGTCGTCGAAGTACTTGACTTTCTTCAGCAGGACAAAATCGGTCGACAGTGATGAGCAAGGGAATCTTGATTCAAAGTGTCTTAGGCAATTGAGCGTTGCGGCTTTGGTCAATAAGGTTACAGCAATACCTCCGAATCTCAGTGGACGGTGATGGACTTCAATGTCCGGGCGCTTAACTTCAGTGTCCTAGGTGATCCCCGTCTCCGGTATGCAGCCTGTCGAGGGTCTGACTTCCAGGGACCCTTAGTGAAGATTAGCTGGTGCATGATGGTCCCTCGTAGCTCGGGAAGAGGTCTCCTAGCAAGGTCCTTTCTTGCATCAGTTCCTTGATGGTCACGCAGATTTCAGATTAGCGAAGGACAGCAGCAGCAATTCTTCTTCTTCCAGCGGGCCTCAAAGTTAAGCATCAGTTTTGACTTTAGCTTCTGAATGATTTCCATCAGTGAGAGGTCCCCACATATACCACATATACTGTTGGTCTCTCATTCACTCTGCTGGGTCACACTCAGGCAACAAATCATGAAGAAGGGCATTCAGGTAGGCAGGGAGCCAATCAGTTTCTCAGTGCATTCAGGCCATTCTTCTCCATCCAGACACTCACAACACGGAATGTGGTTTTGGACAAGCACCCATCTTTTCATCACGCCACACTGCATTCATACCAGTATCATGCAGGGCTGTCTCAGTCTTTGTGTCACACACCAGATACTAGACACCCATAACATGAAATGCGTATTCGTCACACGCTCTATTCACCCAGGTCGCACCCCAAGTGTGTACCCACAACATACAGTCATTGCGAAGGATCCAGCCAGTCTGGCCCGGATTTCCCCACAATACCATATATGGAACTTCCACCGAACAGCCATTCAGGGGAAGGGACAGAGTCAGGGCTTCCCGGGACTTTGGGAAAACAAGGTAACTGGCGATGGAAACCAAGAGACCACGGGGGCAATCTTGTCCCCATCAGGAATCCCCTGATTCCCAAGGCAGGGCTGTGTATCGCAAAATGGAGGATATTCAGAGCACCTGTCAAATTCAGCATGGAGCAGCCAATGATATGATGTATTCTATATTGGCTTAAGTGTATTAGACCCAGTTTTACAGATTTCAATATTAGGGATAGGTGGAAAGATTTTTGGACATTGTTCTGTAGCAATGTTATTAAAGTGACTCTTCTTATTTATTTTTGACATAATGGGCTTTAACATTGCAGATGAGATGGAAAGTTTATCCTGCAGGAGAAATGGGGTAGAGTGTAAGTCAACTTCCAGCCCAGTACCCTGTAGAAATAGTGCAGTGTAAGGAAAACCGGGCAATCCCATTTCCAGACGGCTGCCCCATTGGAGTAGTGCAAAATGCTGCTTACATGCACCCGCGGACGGGGTGTCCTCCATCCTGGGGCAACATGAATCAACCGGCACCATGCATCTCCATAATTGCCTGCCCTACTGATTAAGGTGGTAGGCTAGTGCTTTTTAAGCAGTCCTACTGCCTACCGCTATTCCTGTCAAAACCTACTGATTTTTCATTTATCATAGCTTCAGTAGGCCTGACTGCCTGAGGCCCAGAGCAGCATCCTGAAGGTGGGCGTATTAATGGCCCATTGTTTTGATTGATGGCATTGCGCTGCCTGGCCACGTGAAACAGACACTCAACTCTTCCATGCGCACATTGAGGTCCAGACAGTGTCAGAGCGTCAGCGTGGCGAATGCCATCCCTTGCCTCTCTCTGTGCTGCCTGCCTCATTGTGCTGTGAGCGCCGAGCCAGTGATCTGTGTCTCACGAAATTCTTCTGAATGTGTGCTGTCATTGTGTGCTCATATCTTCTGTAAATGCATATAGTTGCTAGCTGGAAACCGTTGTCTCCCACAGTGCCGGATTACCTATTAGGCCAAGTAGGCACCGGCCTATGAGCCCCACTCCTTTTAGAGGCCTGTGCCTATTGGATTTTGTATTTAATTTGTATTTAAATAGTATTTTGTATTGAATTTGCAGCCACTGTGCCGCGTTAGCATTTAAAAAGAAAAATCATACACACACACACCCATTAAAGGGGAAAAAGAAAATCATAACACACGAACTGCAGAGGGAGTCTTAAGTCAGTGTGTGTTCATAGTAAAATGAAAGGCAAGCAGTAGTGCTGGTGGAGGTCAATAGATGAGCTTGGGAAAGAAAGATCAATGAAACCTGGGCATGCAGATGAAAGAGGGGTGACAACCAGGCAAAGGAAGAAAGACAACACAATGGATGATATGGTTCTAAAGGAGAGAATATTAGGGTGTGAGAGGAAATTGTTTGAAAAGATGAGCAGGGAAAGGTGATGAAGTGGGGAAGGTCCATTGGAGGTTGTTATAATTTATTGTTAAATTGTGCTGGTTAAACTGATAATGTTGTTTATTTTGTATTTTTTTCAGGTTTGCATGAGTTCTGAAAATGCTGACAATGGAGGCATGGATTTTGTACTTAGATTGCTTGACGATCTTTCACTTCAAAGGATAACTCACCAATCGCTGAATGCTCCACTCAACCCAACTTCTCCCCTTCCAGAGCTTTCCCCTTTACTGCTCCCGCTGCCAATTTCAGCTTCTCATCTACCCCTGCACCACACCTGTAACCCGAGGAGTGCTTCCCTTACATACAGCACTCAGTTGCTTCCTTGCCTGAATGAATGATTCAATTATTATTAAATATATTTATGTATGTATGTGATTTACAAAGCGGAAACCTAGCTGTGAAGGAACAGAGCTCTATATCAAGAAAACAGACAGACAGGGTTACAAGCAGGGTGCAGTGGTAGCAGAAGAGCTAGGATGGGTAATAGAAGCAGAGGAGGCAGAGAAATAGGGTTCAGTGGAGTGATCAGCAACTGCTGATAGGTTATATGAAGATAATGTTCTGCAGGTCCTTTCTGATGAGTAGGGCAGAGAGGGACAGACTTATCTACATTGGTAATTTGTTTCAGACAGAGGATCCACAGCAGGAAAAGGCCTGTGTGGAAAAATGTCATCTGTAGAGGGTGAAAGTGCACTAACTTTCTTTAATTTCTATTAAAAGAAAATGATGTGGGTAATCAATTTTCTGAAAGTGACACCTGTTAAACAGACCCACCTTTCATCAAAACTCCAACCCAAAGCATAGTGTATTTTACTGCCTTTACTGCACCATTCTGTGCTCCCTGCTCTCCAGTGGCACATAGCAGGTTCACAGTTCACGTGCATCCCTGACAGCTGCTGTACACAATGTCCTGGGCCAGAGGCAGCATTTATACTTCTGCACCACTGTTGTAAATTATCAAAAGTGTGTGTTTTATCAGTGTGGTGGCAGGGTAATCTCTAAAAATAATCCATGCCTGGATATTGTACGGTGACCAATTGAGAGGCCATAATTATGGGAGCTACACCAATTTGATGGCATATATTTGTAAACCCTATGAGCCAAGGTCCAGTGATGTCAGGGCAAGGTAGGGTCAGGCTAGACTGTTTGTCTCCACTCAGACCACTGAGAAAATATCCAATAGCTGCCTGTATGGATTCCCGGGTAGAAAGAGTAATACATTCCCTCAAGGAACTCCCAACAACTGATCTCCTAGAAGTTGGTGCAACAAAGGCAGCAATGAAATAACGGGCAGCCTTGCAGCATGGCACAGCATGAAATGAGGCCTTTCAAGTGAGTAGGCATGGGAAAGGGGCAGAGTTAGAGAAGCCAGAGAGGGAAATAAGCCTGGGAGGGAGTTTCACCATCTTGTTTTTCTGATAGGGCTCTCTTCTTTTCTGTCCCCTGCATTTCCTGCAAGACAATGCACTCTGTGTAGGATGTCAGAAGGCCACTTACAGCAGGCTTGCTTGGGACCAATACCCTGTGTAATTGCACCTTTATAAGGAAGGGTCCCCACTTCCTTCCTTGATTCATATTTGGATTTTCTAAAAGACAAGAAGAATTTGCTGGACTTCTATTGGGAGTGCAGTCCACTCCAAAGTCCTCCAACAATGAGGTGCAGATAGAAGGCATCCAAGGTAGAGAAGAGCTGTTTCGCCTAACCATCCCTTGGGAACATGGGTGCAAAATGCTGTTTCACCTGAACTTGTATACCAGGCAATAGAATTTTCTGAGAATTAAGGAAGGTCTGAGTGAGTCAGCAGGAAGTCTGAAAAAGAGTTGAGTGTCATTGTCATAACACTGAATGTTGGGGGAGAATGAGGAGATGAGAAGTGCCAGCTGAGCAAGGTAGATATTAAAGAGCCAGGGGGAGAGGATAAGATCAGATCCTGGTTTTCTTTAAATAGAACGCCATTGTAGTAGAACATGTCTTTGGTGAAGGTCTCATGGAGTACCTCTGGATTTCAATATGTTCTGTTTCACTCCAAGGACAGTGATGGCCATAGCTAGGTCTCTCCTCAATGTGAAAATAAAATCTGTGAGTGTTTGGGCTGCAGCATTAACTTCCCTAGTCCTGTTCGATTCAGATTAGGGCTATGGAGTGGATGTCTGAGCAGTTTAGTTGGACCACTGTTTTGTGTATTTGGCATGATTTGGATTTGTATGTAAAAGGATATTGTAAAAAGTAGGAAGTAATTGTAAAGACTGGATGGGGGTGTCTTTACTCCTGCCCTCTATATGGCAGAGTAGAAGCACAGAGGACCCCAGCCAAGATTCTCTCTTCGGTAGCTATGGTCAAGCAATCAAGGCTTAAAACTCTCTGGAGGTGATGCCTTAAGTACAGTGTAGTCCCCAAGCACCCACAAAGGAATGTCCACACACTATGTTAGTGATAACACAGCTCTTTATATAAATAAGGTTCAAGCTATATACACATGCAATAACACACTTTGTGCTCAGGCAATTCTATAATGATACATGTATGTAATATCTCTGTGGTACCACAATTCACTCTTGACACCTTTAAAATGTACAAACTGGTGACAGTTGCGATAACATACAATTCTAATAGCAATGTGAACCAACACCAGACATAGGAGAGAAACAAGTTGTTAAACAATTGGCAAAATATGGGGTCGCTACCATCCGACACCGTTCAGTGTGAGGATCCCCCCACCTGAGCAACCTGTAATAAATTATATTGACAAGCCCAGTCCATATATTGTTTAGCAGAGTCGTGTTCCCTTCTAGAAATGGTCTACTACCCCAATGTACCTGGTTTAGCAGAGTTCTTCGATGAGTTGTTTACAGATCCTTCTTGAGTGAACTCCCTTTAAGGCAGGAGCCACGGATCGTCGAGATTCCTTGGGGAAGAGGTGAACACTGTTGTCGAGGCATCAGCTTTGGTCCTTGCGGTGCTTGTTGACGATCGGTCGAAAAAACGTCCTGCAACGGTGAGGCGTGCGGTGCACCTTGATGACAAGTGTTTGTTGCCGCAAAGGGAAGCAAATGAAGAGCTGTATACCCATCAAGGGCGTCGGGTCTACAGCGTCTGGCGTTGGCGAACAGGACTTGTCCACGCTGGCTTCCGGATCTTCGTTGGCGTTTTTGAGGTCTTTGGGTGGCAAGAAACCCACCGACAGATTCTCCTCGGTTTTTGACAACCTTGACTTTCTCCGGCAGGACGAAAGCGGTCGACGGTGATGAGCAAGGGAGTCCTTGATTCAAAGTGTCTTAGGCAATGGAGCATTGCATCTCCAGTCGACAAGGTTACAGCGATACCTCCGAAACTCAGTCGACGGTGATGGACTTCAATGTCCGGGTGCTTCACTTAAGTCTCCTAGGCGATCCCCGTCTCCGGTTGGCAGCCTTTTGAGGGTCTGACTTCCAGGGAGCCTGGGTGAAAATTAGCTGGTGCATGATGGACCTTCATAGCTCAGGAAGAGGTCTCCTAGCCAGGTCCTTTCTTGGATCGGTTCTTTGATGGTCACGCAGCTTTCAGGTTAGCGAAGGACAGCAGCAGCAATTCTTCTTTTTCCAGCGGGCCTCAAAGTTAAGCATCAGTTTCGACTTCAGCTTCAGAACAATTTCCATCAGTGAGAGGTCCCCAGATATACTGATGATCTCTCATTCACTCTGCTGGATCACACTCAGGCAACCAATCATTCAGAAGGGCATTCAGGTAGGCAGGCAGCCAATCAGGCTAACAGTGCATTCAGGCCATTCTTCTCCTTCGAGACACTCACAACACGGAATGTGGATTCGGATAAGCACCCATCTTTTCAGCACTCCACACTGCATTCATACCAGTTCCTTGCAGGGCTGTCTCAGTCTTTGTGTCACACACCATATACTGGACACCCATAACATGAAATGCGTATTTGTCACACACTCCATTCACCCAGGTCCCACCCCAAGGGTGTACCCACAACATACAGTCATTGGAAAGGCTCCATCCAGTCTGGCCTGGACTTCCCCACAATACCATATATAAAACTTCCACCCACCAGCTAGTCAGGGGAAGGGACAGAGTCAGGGCTTCCTGGGACTTCGGGAAAACAAGGTAACAGGCGATGGAAACCAAGAAGCCACGGGAGCCATCTTGTCCCTATCAGCAATCCCCTGATTCCTTTGGCAGGGCCTGTGTATCCCAAAATGGAGGATACTCAGAGCACCTGCCAAATTCAGAATGGAGCTGTCAGCAGCCCATACCATGATCTGTGGGCCATACACAGGTGCCCGAAAACATACACTAGGAGTACAGGGTTGTACTCCCACCAATGGGTGCCATAAGGGTATCCCTAGGGTCTGTTCACCAAACTAAAAAGAGAAAGAGGTGCACCGCCAGGAATTCCACATGAACTCCTGCGTGGAAAACAAGACAGAACACGTGATAAAAAGGAATAAATGACAAAGATGCAGAGGCCCTGTCCCTCCGATGCGTTTCCAGCATCACAGTAATGAAAACCACAATCAGTATGTATTCTTGTCACAGCATAGTGTTTTTCAAGAGACAATTGAATGGGGGAAGATGTCGCCAATCGGACATTATGTACCTCAGTGAGAACCATATGTTTAAACCAATAAGAAGATTTCCTTTTGAAATAATGGGCTCTTCCATTACAGATGAAATGATAAGCATATCCTGCAGGAGAACTGGGGTACAGTGTAAGTCAACCTCCAGTCCAGTACCCTGTAGAAATAGTGCAGTGTGAGGAAAACCGTGCGAGCCCATTTCCAGATGGCTGCCCCATAGGTGTAGTGCAAAATGCAGTTTACCTGCACCCGCGGATGGGGTGTCCTCCATCCTGGGCCAAACATGAATCAACCGGCACCATGCATCTCCATAACTGCCAACCCTACTGATTCAGGTGGTAGGCTACTGCTTTTTAAGCAGTCCTACTACCTACCGACATTCCTGTCAAAACCTGACGATTTTTCATTTATCATAGCTCCAGTAGGCATGACTCCCTGAGGCCCAGAGCAGCATCCTGGAGGTGGGCGTATTAATGGGCCATTGTTTTGATTGATGGCATTGCACTGCCTGGCCACGGGAAACAGACACTCAACTCTGCCCTGCGCAGCCTGAGGTCCAGGAAGTGTCAGAGCGTCAGCGTGACGCCCGCCATCCTGTGCCTCTCTCTGTGCTGCCTGCCTCATTGTGTTGTGGGTTCCGAGCCAGAGATCTGTGTCTCACGAAGTTCTTCTGAAATGACCTGTCACTGTGTGCTCAGCTCTGCTGTAAATGCATACAGTTGCTAGCCGGAAACCGTTGTCTCCAACAGTGCCGGATTACTCATTAGGCCAAGCAGGCAACGGCCTATGGGCCCCACTCCTTTAGAGGCCTTTGCCTATTGGATTTTGTATTTAATTTGGATTTATTTAGTATTTTGTATTTAATTTGCAGCCCCTGTGCCGGGTTAGCATTTAAAAAAAATAATCCTACACACACACACACACCCATTAAAGGGGAACAAGAAAATCATAATACACAAACTGTAGAGGGAGTCTTAAATCAGTGGTTGTTCATAGTAAAATGAAAGGCAAGCAATAGTGCTGGGGGGGTCAATAGATGAATTTGGGAAAGAAAGATCAATAAAACCTGGGCATGTAGATGAAAGAGGGGTGACAACCAGGCAAAGGAAGAAAGATGAAATAATGGCTGATATGGTTCTAAAGGAGAGAATATTAGGGTGTGAGAGGAAAGTGCTTGAAAAGAAGAGCAGGGAAAGGAGATGAAGTGGGGAAGGTCCACTGGAGGTTGTTATAATTTCTTGTTAAATTCTGTTGGTTAAACTGGCAATGTGTTTTATTTGTAAACTCTTATTTTTTTAAGGTTTGCATGAGTTCTGAAAATGCTGACAATGGAGGCATGGATTTTTAAACTTAGATTGCTTGATCTTTCAATTCAAAGGATATCTCACCAATCGCTGAAAGCTCCACTCAACCCAACTTCTCCCCATCCAGAGCTTCCCCCTTTACTGCTGCCTCTGTCAATTGCAGCTCCTCTTCTACCCCTGCACCACACCTGTAACCCGAGGAGTGCTTCCCTTACATACAGCACTCTGTTGCTTTCTTGCCTGAATGAATGTTTCAAATATTATTTAATGTATTTATTTATGCATGTGATTTATAAAGTGGAAACCTCGCTGTGAAGCAACAGAGCTCTATATCAAGAAGACAGACACGATTAAAAGCGGGGTGCAGTGGTAGCAGAAGAGCTAGGATGGGTGATAGAAGCAGAGGAGTCAGAGAAATAGGGTTCAATGGAGTGATCTGCAACTGCTGATATGTTATATGAAGATACGGGTCTACAGGTCCTTTCCTATGTCTAGAGCAGAGAGGGACAGACTTATCTGAATTGGTAATTTTTTCAGACAGAGGATCCACAGCAGGAAAAGGCCTGTGTGACAGAATGTAATCTGTGGAGGGTGTAAGTGCACTAGCTTTATTAAAAGAAAATGATGTGGGAAATCTGGTTTCTGAAAGTCACACCTGCTAAACAGACACCCCTTTCATCAAAACTCCAGACCAAAGCATAGTGCACCTTAGTGCTTTTACTGCCCCCTCTCAGCTCATTGCTCTCCAGTGGCACATAGCAGGGTCAAAGGTCACATGTGCATCCCTGACAGCTGCTGGACACAATGTCCATGGGCCAGAGGCAGCGTTTTTACTTCTGTGCCACTGTTGTAAATTATCAGAATTGTGTGTTTTATCAGTGTGGTGGCAGGTTAATCTCTAAAAATAATCCATGCCTGGATATTGTATGGTGACCAATTGAGAGGCCATAATTATGAGAGCTACAGAAATTTGGTGGCATGTATGTGCAAACCATATGAGCCAAGGTCCAGTGATGTCGGGGCAAGGTAGGCACAGGCTAGGCTGTTTGGCTCCACTCAGCCCACTGATAAAATAGCCAGTAGATGCCTGTATTGATTCACGGGTAGAAGGAGTAATACATTCCCTCCAGGACCTCCCAACAACTGATCTCCTAGAAGTTGGTGCATCAAAGCAGCACTGACATAAGACTCAGCATGGCGCTACATGAAATGAAGCCTTTCAAGTCAGTGGGCAAGGGAA
Source organism: Ambystoma mexicanum (assembly GCF_040938575.1). Taxonomy (NCBI): domain Eukaryota; kingdom Metazoa; phylum Chordata; class Amphibia; order Caudata; family Ambystomatidae; genus Ambystoma; species Ambystoma mexicanum. The sequence continues at coordinate 778,258,749 of NC_090932.1, forward strand.
AGGGGCAGAGTTAGAGAAACCAGAGAGGGAAATAAGCCTGAGAGTGTATTTCACCATCTTGCTTTTCTGATAGGGTACTCTTCTTTTCTGTCCCCTCTATTTCCTGCAAGACAAGGCACTCTGTGTAGGATGTCAGAAAGCCACTTACAGCAGGCTTGCTTTTGACCAATCCCCTGTGTCATTGTGCCGTTATAAGGAAGGGGTCCCCACATCCTTTCCTTGATTCATATTTAGATTTTCCAAAAGACAAGATGAATTTGCTGGACTTCTATTGGGAGTGCAGTCCACTCCAAAGTCCTCCAACAGTGAGGTGCAGATCGAAGGCATCCAAGGCAGAGAAGAGCTGTTTCGCCTAACCATCCCCTGGGAACATGGGTGCAAAGTGCTGTTTCACCTGAACTTGTATACCGGGCAATAGAATTGTCTGAGAATTTTTCTCTGAGTTTATTCTAAACCCAGGAGTCCAGTCCTCAGATTTCAGTGGGCCAACTCCAATTTTGCCTTCTCTGAACTTCTTTATAATCAACAGCTAGTAAAAGTTCACCCTTTCTCCCCAAGTGTTTACATCTACCCTGTAAAGGAGCCCCTTTAGTTCGATAAAGGGTAGGGTCTTTAGAATTCGGCTTCCAGCTTCAGAGACTAGCTTTCTATGGGCTTGTTCTAGAAGTGGATACATTTTCTGTGCTTCAGCAAATTCTAAAGACATAGTCCTGGGGTTCCTTGGGAGTCTGATTCTTCTTGTTGAGCCTCTGTCATTTGTCTAGGCCCTGCGCTGACTTGCTAAGTTTGTGACGGATTGCCATTTGCTAAGGGTTTTGGAGCCCTGACTTTTTTGATTTTTATTAAATTAATAAAATGATGCAGGTAATTCCATCTCCGAAAGGGACATCTGCTGAACAGATTCCTCTTTCATAAGTTCCATGTCAAAAGTATAGTGTGTACTTGTGTCTGCTGCATCAGTAATTTGGTACGCCTGCCCTACCAGTGGCACAGAGCAGGCTCAGAGCTCACAGGTGCCAATTTGACAGCTGTAGTGACAGCCAGGTCTCTGCAGTGCAAGGGCTGCATTTAAGATATGCACTCCTGGTCAAAAACCCTATAATTATGGGTCTACCTCATGGTGGCAGAATATTCTGGAAAAATAAGCCATACCCGAGTTAAGGTATGGTGGATAGTATTTCCATAATTATTACAGCCGCATCCAATCTTTTATCACAAGTGTGCTAGCTCCTGTGAGCCAAGCTCAGCTGTGGAAGGTGATGTGTATTCGGGCCAAACAGGTTGAACCTGACAAATGACAGGACAGGAGCCTGAATGGCCATGCCACTTCTTTGATATCTTTGTGAGGGTAGGTAACACGCTCTGCCGAGAAAACCACACAGCAGGCAGCTGCCCTGGGCACAGGCATTAAAGGAGTACACCCATTCACAGGGAGGAGCCTCACACAAGGCTGCTGCCTTTGCAAAGGCCTTTGATCCTAGTGAGAAGGGTAGGGGCTGGGTTAGAGTAGTCAGGAGTGATCTGTTCAGTGGAAGGACACTTTCCACCGTTTTGTTTATTTCTGCCTCTCTCTCTCTCTCACTCCTGTTCCCCCCGCTTCCTCTTGAGCAAAGCACTTTGGGTGTGATATCAGAAGGACCAAGTCCATTTCTTTCAAGAACAGTGATTGGACCACTCATGCAAACTAGCTTTAATCTAATCACCTGCAGGCTTTTGCCTTTAAATGAGGGGTCTCTCTCCACTTCTGAGATTCACAGTGGAACTACACTTGAGAATAACTCACTAGACTTCCTTTGGAAAAGTCACACTTTCTAAAGCCCTCAGGCTGAGGTGGAGAAGGAGCTGTCCAAGGCAGAAATTAGACCTTCCTCCGACCCATTCCCAGGGCACATTGGGGTGAATTTCTGCTAAGGACAAGGACCTGCCACACTGCACTGGAATGTCCTAAAGCTAGAAGAGCAGACACTGAATAGAAGCATCCTGTCCTCGAGCCCCTCTGAGTGGGCCTCACAGTGTCTGGAAGGCCAGCTGTGGCTCCCCATTCTACCACACTGAACCGGTTGCTCTGGGGCCACTGCACCTTGAATGAAAGGGAAAACACTAGTGCTGGCTTTTGCGCTCCTTCACCAATCCAAACTACTGCTTGCATTTCAACCCAGCTCGATGCTGAATCATGCCCTAGCTGAGGCTGTCACTTGCTAGGCCCAAATCAACTGCTCGACCCTGAAACCCAATCCAAACCGCCGAAAGTCACGCACTGACACTCACATCATCGCCCATACAATCACCATTTTGATGACTGTTGGCCATAGACTGGAACGTTGGAGCGTCACATGCTGACCCTCCCAGTGGCTAAAGCCTGACACGGTCCGGCCCAACTGCAAAGAGATCCTGGTTACTGCCCTGACCTGCATCACTGAGAAGCCCCTTCGAATGCACAGTGACCCCATTTGTCCCTGCTTGACACTTGCTGGCTGCTTAGGCCCAGATGATCCAGCATCACTTACTAAGCTTGATCCATCAACATTCGCATCAACATTCGACACTGTGATTTACAACGTCAACCCACCAAAGAACCAAAAACAAAGTACTGTTGACCACTAACTGCCCCCTGGGTCCACTTTGGCCCTAGAGACTGGTTAATTTACTACTGCATCTTCTTTCACCCAACGACATATCGTTTTTTGTGGTTGGTAATTTGCCTATTACCCCGTATTCATGCTCAGAGTGCTACCTAAATCAGTCTGTTGCTTTTTCTCTGTCTTTCCACAGAAGCGGTTTTGTACAGTGTTTTCTGTTTAGTTATCTTGCAGATTGTGTGTTTTATTAAAGTATATCTGTTTTCATAGAAACTTGATTGGACATTCCCTTTATTTTGGACTGTTATGTGTTGCTGTTTGGATCACTACTGAATCACATTCACACCCCACTGAAGAGCATAGCCTTCCCTTGGTCCATGTTACCACAAAAGGCGAAGGAGGTATATCTCTTCATTGTGCCTTTTTTATCTTTATGATTGTGGTGGCTCTTGGTTTGTAGAAGTATGAGGGCTGGGTGGGCATGTTTACCCCTACTCGACCTTGTAATCCTGCAGGGCAGAATCCAATTTGTCACACGGTTTCATCCTTTGACCTCTTAGATCTCTGGCAACAAGGTTTTCTTGCACAGTAGCTGAGAGATGGGATGGCAGGGCGTTATGATGAAGACAGTATTTCCCTGGTTAAAGAGGACTATCTTCACTTCTCCTCTGTAATCTTTTTCGATGACTCCAGCTCCCACATGTTATGTTATGTTATGTTACTTGGTATTTATATAGCACTCTATATATCATTGGTATGACCTCAAAGCGCTGGTAGGTTGAACGCCCTCGGGAACCGTAGTTCTGGTCAGTAGAGAGAGATAGTGTCATAGGGTGCGTGGGTGCACCAGATATGTGTGCAGCTGATGTAATTGCCGGATGGTAGCTGCATCCTAGCAGTAGGTGTGGTGCTGAAGATATCAGTTGGATGTGTGCAGTCTGGTGGGTGGGCCCCCAGACTGGGCTCTGGCTGCGTTAGGCCTGAAGGATGCATATGAGAGCAACTAGGCTGGAATGTGCTCCGCTAGCTGCGTTTTATTAGGGTGATGAGGTGTTCATGGAGTCGTATTCGTATGTGAACAGCTAGGCCAAATTTATCAGGGGTATAGCTGTGTTCTAGTTGAATGATGGTGTATAGTAGAGCATAAGCGGAGTGATGTGATATGATGGTTATCTTTAAAGCGCCAGAGACCAGGCACGTGAACTGGATGGCAGGGAACACAGCGACACACGGAAACATAGAGACAGGGGGTTGGTCTTACAGCGACAGGAGGGGGGATACGGATAAATAGCAACAGCATGGGGAACAGGAAAGCAGGGTATACAGTGATACACGTGTGGGCATGTTAACATTTACATTCGTATTTCTATCTAGATGCGATTCAGGCTAATGTTTACAGCTGCACCCAAGATTGGGACATGCCAACATTTGCATTTCTATCTAGAAGCGACTCAGGCTAACGTTCACAATCCTGTGCGGGTCCGGCGCAGGCTAATGTTCACAATTCTAACTAAGTGCGGTATTGCTATCAATCACAATGAGGTATGGGTCTGAAGCAGGCTAATGTTCACAAATCTAACTAAGTACGTAAGTGTGGGATTGCTAACATTCACAATCCTATCTAGAGGTGATGCAAGCTACTGTTTGCAAGTCTAACTAGGTGTGGCATTGCTAACATTCACAGTCTAGTATGGGTCTGGCGCGGGCTAATGTTCACAATTCTACTAAGTGCAGCATTGCTAACATACACAATTCTGAATTAAGGTAATGTTGAGTGGTAGGGTTTTTCGGAGTAGAGTAATTGCTCTACTCCCCACCCATGCCACACTTACTGTTTTGTTGCTGCTTGTTGACGGCTGGTCGCTGGCTTCACTGGACACCTGCTGACACGATCTGGAGCCGCTTCTGTGGGAGCCGCCCTTTGCCTCTGGGACCTTAGCCACAGAGGCTCCATGGGCAGAGGGCTGCCTTGTGGCGATGTGTTATGAGCAGCAAGTCCACCAATCAGGGGAGGGGGCAGGACATTGGTGGAACAGGTAGACCCGGGAAGCGGGAAGCCCAGTAATTTCAAATGCGCACCGAGCACTGCACGTACATTTGCCCAAGCAACTAGGCCAAAAACTAAAAGGGCCTTAAAAGGTTCACCTTACCTTGCCCAGGCGTCCACAGCAAGTGCCGGAGCAACAGAGAGAATGGGGCCACAGCCTCTATGGCACAGTGGATTCAGCCCACCAATCAGGAGAGGGGGCAGGACTTTGGAGGAACAGGCAGGTCTAAGAAGAGGGAAGCCCAGTAATTTAAAGTGCGCACCGAGCACTGCAAGTACATTTAACCAAGCAACTAGGGCAAAAACTAAAATGGCCTTAAAAGGTTCACCTTACCTTGCCCAGGCAACCACTGCAAGTGTCGGAGCAACAGACAGAACAGGGCCTATAGCTTTGATGGTACAGTGGATTCTGGCCACCAATCAGGGGAGGGGGCAGTGCGTTTGAGGAACAACAGGCCCGGGAAGTGGGAAGCCCAGTAATTTCAAAGGCGCACAGAGCGCTGCACATACATTTGCCCAAGCAACTAGGCCAAAAACTAAAGGGTTCACCTTACGTTGCCCAGGCGACCACAGCAAGAGGGGGAGAAACCGAGAGAACGGGGCCTACAGCCTCGATGGCACAGTGTATTCAGCCATTCAGACATCAATAGAATGTTTATGAGTCAATCCAGATTTTGGCGCTACACATCCATATCTACAGGTGTTTGTACTTTTAAGACGGTCTTGACTAGGACCTTTCCCCGGGGTGCAATTATTACTTTTTAGAAAGCATGGAAATCACATCCAGCTGCCATGGACATTGCTCTGGAGGGAATATGGGCTATTTTGTTTAGCCTCACTGTACTCAACATCCACCTTGGCTGTGGGTGAACTCTGTATCAGGGTCCTTATGATCCCACAATGACACCACTTGGCCTCAAGAACACACCAACTCTCAAAAATAGGTAAAGGGTTTAATTTTATCTTTATTTAAGGGGCCCTCGAAGGGCCATACCTTTCTACCTAAGATAAGTATGGGCAATGCCCTCCATTGTCCAGGTATCCTTCAAACCCGGGCTTGCCACTAGAGATTGGTATCCTCCACTAACTTAAGCTATCTGACTAAGAGTGATTGCCTAAAGGTAAACACTTTATATCACTAACACCCTCTGGGACCAATGTACATAGTCCCTAACCTAGAATCCCAAAGGCAGTTTGCAATAAGGATAGGTGCCTCTCAGACACTCATGTCCCACTTGGTCTCTAACATCTGTGCCCTCTTTCTCCTCTCGCTGTGACTATCTGTTTCTCTCCCTATTCTGCTCCTTCCTCATGCCTCCTCCTCCCACCATCTCTCCCTCTCTCTCCTTATCACTTTCTACTCTCTCCCTCAGATGTTCCCCTCTCCTTTATCAACTACCTACCTCGACCCTCTGATCCGTCTCTCTCCTACTCCTTCTATTTCACTCTACTACTACCCCTCTCTCCACTCTACTATGACACCATCTCCACTCTACTACTAGCCCTCTCTCCAAACTACTACTCTGCTCACACCTTAATTTCCAGCACTTTCACCCCTCGACTCACCTTACCATGCACTCCTTTGTCTATCAGTCTCACTTTCACACCGTCCATGCACAATCACAACCCAATACCATGTTCTGTCACTATCCAATACCTTACCTTGCACACCCCTTGGATACTTCTCCACACCTTTCGGCAACATCCTTCCTCTGCCTACTCTCTTAGTCTGCCTCCTTCTCCTTCCTCAGCCTGACCTGAACAACCCACACCTTCCTGCTTCCTGTTCCTTCTTATATCCTGCCCTTCTCTATCCAATGGCTACCTCCCTCACCTGGTTCTCCAAGCCAAACGCTGGCTTCCTTTCTCCCGGGACTTGTCAAAGGTGATTATAGGCATATATAGTGGCTTTACCCACACCGCGTTCTGTGGGTCGGGTCCTCTGCATTTCAGAAATGGCAACCCGCTACAGACAGCAACAGTCTTTTTGCTCCTGTGCGTAAGAATTGATCCCTGTGTAGGGCTGTGGGGTGTTGTTAATATTACTCAAGTGGGCACAACGTTTAAGGTTTCAATACATTTCTTTCGTGTTTAATTTAGTTTAGTTTATTGTTTGCTTGTTAGGCGCTTATACAGCAAATACATTCTGTTTCAAAGCGCCCACAGGAAACCAGGGAGGGAACATGGGATTGCAGTACAATTAAAATATGCAGAAAAATACACTGGGGGAAGGGATGGACTAAACTACTATGCCTTGTGAGTATTCAGAACGTGCAAGTGCAGCAAGGAAGAGGGCAGTGGGGTAGATGCTGGGGTCTCCTTGCTCGAGGGTGAGCCACAGATGAAGTGCAAGGTGTGGTAAGTGCTATCATCAGGATCCGCTGACCAGGGAGGGCAGGAGCCCATCCCTCATCACTGCGACATCCACTCCTGGAGACAGAGACCGCAGCCGCTTCAGCAGCATTCTGCCGTGGTACGCAGAATAACATCTAAATTGCAGCTAAAGTATCCATTTGCACACCACCTCTACACTAGGTGGTGCATGTGCCTGAAATCTGCCTTCGTGCTACTCCAGAAGCAGTATTTTCGTTGCTGGTGCTTTGTAATAGCACGATCGACCATTCCAAAATGGCCATCGCCACGCGTTCATCCTCTTCCTAAGCAACATGTAAACACTGTCCCAACATGCTCTGATTGGCTTCACTGTCCTTTTTACACCCCAATCAAGAGCGCCGGCAGGTGGAAGCCAGCCCACACCAGAAGGCCCCACTAAAAGGCCAGATACCTGTCTTTGCCTGTCCGGGCCGAAACGGGTGCGAGGGCCACACACGCTGTATGCAACATCTGAAATCTGCTCCAATATCCTATTGAAGGGTAAGCAAAAGCACTCTTTTCAAATTCCATCCGCGCACAACCTACTGCTAGCCCACGCCACCCTGGACATTGCTCCTTTGTCAATTGACTATTTGCCTGTGACAACCGCGTTCTCACACGCCCTGTATCATACTGCTGCTTAATTACTCACGCTCCCAGTGAGTTTAATCATTTGCCATTTAAGTGTATACACCTACATCCTTGTAGCCTGCTAATACGTCTATGATTTGTACCCTACGCCATTCGTAATCATTAAATTTGTTATTCACGCCTGATACGAGATGACCGGTACTCTGCCATACATGTTTGTATGTTAGCAGGATTGCTAGTATGCTAGCATTGTTCCCTAGTATTTAGCAGCCGTAACAACCATTCCATTGCCAAGTTACACCCCATGGGTCATGATTGTACTGCGTGATTTGCTCTTTGACTTGTATACATGTAATAATCTGGCATTCACATTTTGTTTTTCAAATGTATTGATTGACGGTGCCCCTGTCACTGTACTGCAACGCCTCAACATTTTTCTTGCAAAGTTTATGCCAATTGCATTCTGATTTATTTCATGACATTCATGCCTACTATATTTTGCCACATGCATTCTGCTGTTCATAATTGTACTGCATGATCTGCTCCTCTGCAACTTATAATTGGAATTATCCTAGTACTGCTCCCCAACCTAGTGCTCGTTAGTCTATGCCACTGTAAAGTGTCTAGTTCCTATAGTTTGACCATACTCTTCTAGTCACCATGCTCACCATACCCTAGCAAGTCATTACCAATAGCAGCCTCCTCTCACTATTGACCCTAGCATATTACACATAGTGCTTAGCCATGTGTATGCTATTCCCTGCTACAGCCTTCACCATAATCTGCCTTAAAATTACGTACCTATCTACCTTAGCCACCACTAGAACTAGTCTGATACTGCTACCCACCATGGATTCTAACCCCACTCCTAGAACGCCACGCATTTGCTTATCCATGGCGCTAGGCTTACCGTTATTGACGCATATACCCCCTTCACTTTTCTTGCCACCTTGCCAACAAACAGTACCTAAAGACATCACACTGTCAGGTTTCCTACCATCCGGCCTATCCACTGCACTTAAAGTTATCACACTGCTGAGCTCCACCTCCCTGGACCTCACACACCAACAAAGTGTTCCACAGCATTATTCTCTGATGACTCCAGTACCATCGCTTACTACGCCACCTCTTAAAGACTTGCCTACTCGTATCACACCTTCGCTAAGGTCAAGCCAAACGAGTATAACACCACTATCCAACACCCCATGCCCATTAAATTACAGGAATCTTCGACTAGGTTCTAGATTCCCATTGTTGTACACCTCTCCTATCATCAAACGCACCACCATGGCAGATAACTCCTCTAAGGATCCGGTATCCATTTCTCCTACACTCAAACATTGCCCTCCACAATCCAAATGCATACTGGACAATGCCCCTTCCATAATCAAAGGTGCCCTTATCAATGCAAGATCATTGCCAGCCCATGCACTTGATACTGCTGATTACATAACATTGCATGACCTTGACTTTATAGCAATCACAGAGATGTGGCTCCATGCCGCATAGGGACCCTCTCTTGCTCTTGCTATCCCTGACAAATACACTATCATCCGGCATGACCGAGATTCCAAACTTTCCAAAGGTGGTGGTATCACGTTTATATATAAAACAACACTTGGTTTAAGAATCATCGCCAATCAAACTATACCCTCTGCAGAACTACTATCCATTAAATTACTGACCTCACCATCCAGCACCATCACCATACACCTCATTTACCGTCCCCCAGGCCTTACCACCACATTCGAAGACGATATATTGCTCCTCCTATCGACTAACACCAAACCTAAATCTCAAGTTATCCTTCTGAGTGATCTTAACCTGGACTTTCAGGACCCCAAAGACCCAAAGGCTTCTGCCATTGCCGGCACTATCACTGAATTAGGATCCTTACATAGAATAACCGAACCAACACGCATCAAAGGTAGAACCCTTGACTGGTTAGCTAACCTCAACACACCTTGTGCATGGTCAGACCATCACCTGATCTCCTTCACCATAAAAGAAGGTATCCAACCCAACAAACATATCCTGGCCCCACCTATGAATACTAGAAACAAAGGCAATATAACACTGGAGAAACTGTTGCCCTAACTCCAGCCAATTATCAGCACCTCCACTACAGTCACGGATCCCATTGCCTTAGTTGACCTCTATAACCGTACTCTACTCAAAGCCATAAATATGATAGCACCTCTAAAACTGCGCAAATCTAAACCACGCGAGTACGTCAATTCATGGTACACCCCTCACCTCAGATCCCTACGGAAATTGAAAAGAAACTCAGAAGCGCTATGGAAAAGTATTCCCACCACAGCCAACAAGGATCATTTCTCATTAGCGTCCCTTAATTATAAAGAAGCCATTGTCCAAGCCATAAAAGACAATTATAATGAACGCATCACCAAGGGTAAATCGAGCACCAAGGAACTCTTCAACATCTTGAAAGAGCTCGAATCTCCTGCCCCACCCCCTGATACTTGCACCAAAGATATTTCCTGGTGTACTAATATTCACAATGCATTACAAGATAAAATTACAATGCTTCAAAGCAAAATAGAATCTAAAAAACACCACATATCCAACACTTCCTCTGTTCCCAATCTCACTTCTCCAGACAGGAATACGCACAACCAATTAAAGTTCTTCCCCCTCTCGATCAAAGAGGTTGAGAACATCAATATGAAATTAAAACCCTCGAACTGCCAGGGAGATATCTGCCCTGCTCCCATTATTAAAGAGGCTGCGAAGGAACTCGCCCCCTTCATCACATCCTTTATTAATGCTTTATTGAAATCCAGTACTGTACCTAACAACCTAAAAGATGCCTGGGTACTTTCACTAATAAACAAGCTAAATTTAGACCCCAATAATCCCTCTAATTATAGACCCATCACCACAGTACCATTTCTGTTGAAAAGTTTGGACCGAGCAGCTTATCTGTAGATTCAACATCACCTGGAATCCAACAATCTTCTTGGTCTCAGACAATCAGGGTTTAGACCCAGACATGGGACAGAAACAGCGTTGATCGACCTTAAGACCCAAATTCAAGCCCTCAAAGGCAAAGGCAAACTGGCCCTGCTGCTCCTTCTTGACCTGTCGGCTTGGTTTGACCTTGTGAACCACAAAGTCCTTTTCAACCATCTAACATCTGCTGCGCATTTCTCGGATGAAGCTAATGCTTGGATCAAGTCATTCCTCAATAATAGATCTATGACGGTCTTTGCACCATCAGCTTCCGCAGAACCAACACCCGTCACATGTGGTATTCCCCAAGGTTCCTGCGTGTCACCAACACTATACAATGTGTTTACCAAGCCATTGTTTGATGACCTCGACTATTTGGGTGTCACCTATACTAATTACGCTGATGAAAACCAAATACTCATCCCTATCACCGGTGACTATGCCACAGGCAAACACTTAACAACATTTACCTCATCGTACAAATCTGGATGGCCAAGCATGCACTCTGTCTTAATGACAATAAAACAGAGCAGCTCCTTCTTGGGTCACCTGCTAAACTGAACAAATTAGATGATCAATTCACTTCTTTCAACATTGATGGTAACATAATCAAGATTTCCAAAGATGTAAAAACCTTAGGCATCTACAGAGATTCTGCTCTCTCACTAACAAGACAAACCAATGCCATTGCATTCCTCTTCTGCCTATACCTGCAAACGTATCACTGCCTGCAGACCATTCATAACGCCGGCAAGCTGCATCACTATAGCTAGAGCCTTAGTCCTATCAAAACTTGACTATTGTAATGCACTCTATCTAGGAACTACTCAACGGAACTTAAATAAGATGCAAGTCATACAAAATAACGCCACCCGGTCAGCTCTGAATATCCCATGATCACAACATATCTCTAAAACCAGGCGTAACCTGAACTGGCTTGCCACCAAGCAAAGAATGGCATTCAAAACCTTGTCTCTTACTGACAAGTGTCTTGCCAACTTGGCTCCCCAATACCTGTCAACCAGCTTCAATCATAATTTACCAACCTGTCCGCCCAGAACTGCTCAGTCTCACTGCATTAAGATCCCCTGTTTCAACATACAAATAGCAGGAGGGATTAGCTTCCCTGTCCAAGCAGAGAAAAGTTGGAACGCGCTCCCCATAACACTAAGATCAGAACCCTCGTACCACATATTCAAAAAAATATCAAGCTTTGGCTACATGAGCAAGAACGCAGCTAATCCCCCTAACACTGCCTGCCTTGTACAGTTTTCCTTTGATATTGTAACTATTATGTTTTCCTTTGATATTGTAGCTATTAATGTATTAACCTGCTCTCTATCTAACTATTGTGTATTTGCGAAATTTTACTGTATAAATGCAACTTGCCAATATCCTGTCAAACTCCAAAGTATATGTGTAACCTTGTAAAATGTAATTATGCAACTTGTAAGCTAAGCGCCCAGATGTATCAGGGCTTGAAGCGCTCTACAAATAAATAAACTAAACTAAACTATGCAGCCATGATCCATGTTGGGTGGAAAAGTGTGAGTCTCCAGTGCGGAGGGTGTGCAGAGGCAAGTGCTGAAGGTAGACAGAAGCTGGGGAGATTGGATGTGAGTGGTCAGGGGCCCCAAGGATGCATAAGGGTCCAATATACCAATCACAGCAATTGTGGGATTAGCAAAGGAGGGAAGAAGAGAAGGAGGAGGAAAAGAGGAAAGTCTAAAGGTGCTTTCAGTACTTAAGAAGGTCCTGCTCAAGACGTGGAGGTGGAGGTTGTTCCAAAGGAGGGATCCGGCTGAGGAAAGCGAACAACCTCCTGCTCTCTGTTTAGCTAAACGCTTTACACACAAGGAGTTGGTGCCAGAGGAACGTGGAGGTCTAGAAGAGAGTATTTTGTAAGAGAGAGTTGCAAATGGTTTGGTCCCCGGCCCCAGACAACCTTGTGGATTATGCAGAGGGATTTGAATTTGATCCGTGCAGCAACCGGGAGCCAGTGGAGACTTTATAGGGCAGGAGAGATGTGGACCCTGGGTTTAGGGCCGAGGATAAATCTTGCTGATCTATCAGGAAACATTGAGCTTCTGGGGGAAAATGAGAAAAGGGAGAATTCCTTTGGGAACAAGCAGTTTAAAGTGGGACTTCTTAGCAACGTCCTTTAGTGTGAGGGATGAAGGAGAGAGAGGAGTCAAAGATCATTCCAAGGTTTCTGGCTTTAGAAGAAGGAACAAGGGGAGAGCCCAAGGTGCGAGGCCAGAGAGAAGGGAAGAATGATGGAGCAGGAGTCATAATCGGAAGGATTTCAGTTTTGCTGGCATTTAGACAGAGATCATTGGAAGTGCACCAAGCCTGGATGGCAGATAGGCAGTCAGGGATTAAGGAAGGTATGAGTGAGTCAGCAGGAAGTCTGAAAAAGAGTTGAGTGTCTTCATGTCAAGCACTGGGGATCTCTCCCGTGCTACCTTCTCACCTGTGTCTTCCACTTAGCTGTCCTGGGCTTTGGATTTCTTCTTCTGGCGTGGTTTCCGGGGTTCCTTGGGCTTCTTCTCCTTCTTTTGATGAAGGTAGAGGCGAGCTCCCTCGGATGCCACCTTGACCTGAAGACTCACCCAAGTCCAGGGAAACTCAGAGGAGCAAGCCCCCAGATGCAGGGAAAAAGCCGCCTTGGCATGAAAACCCTGGATGACGAATAGTTCAGGGACCTCTAGAGAAGCCCTTAACTTGAAAGAATGATTCAGCAGTGGCAGTCTCACTCAGTGTGTAGAATAGAGTCTAGGTACGAGGGAACTCTTTATGAGCAAGGTGGTGGACCTGCTGATATGAAGGAAGGCAAGCTGTTCTTTCCTCAAGTCGGTCTCAGACCTCCTGGACTGAGGCCTATGCAGTCCTACGTTGGGAGCGTGTTGGGAGGATAGGCTAAGTAAAGCCCAAAGGCACTGATCACAATAAGGGTAGAGCCTAAATTGGAAATAAGGACTGCAAGATAATGGATAACCCGTATGATCAAAAAAGAAATTAAATAGCAGTGCTCAGTAAGGAATAACCCCTAATGATAAACCCCAGCGTGTCAGGCCAGAAGAGCAGGAGTGTACCTGATAACAGAAAACTGGCACTAGCGTTGTAGAAACAAATAGAGTGAATACCGACTAGGACCGGTAGAAGAGAAGAGAGTGGGACCCCAAAGAGGGACCAAGTACAAGGTGCAGGATAGTCTGAAGCGCACTGAAAGGATATGTGCGAAGGTAATGATAGTGAGGGAGCCGCAAGGTGCGGCTAGATAAACAACAGAGCCACAAGTAGTGGTGAGGTAAACAAAGGCGCTGCGAGGGATGGCAGACAGACTGAGAACTCTAAGGACAGAAAACTAACCTAAGATGGTAAAAACATGCAAAGGCAAGGAAAGCAGAGAAGGAACTCCGGCAGAGAACTGGAGTGGGAGAGAGAAATGCTAAAGGCAAAAAAGGTTGCTGGCACTCCAGGACCTGAGAACTAGCAGAGTATTCCCCAATAGACGGATACAATGCGCAGAGCTGAGGTCCCTGCACACCAATATAGATGCTGCAGCCATGTTAGTGGAAGTCTAGAAAGTTTATCTAGATGGAAATGATGCATCTTCCTACATGTCCCTCCACTGTTGTCAACACTTCCACGGGTGGCACATGACACATCTTCACAACACTGGATGTTGAGGTAGAAGGAGGAGATGAGGAGTGCCAGCTGAGCAAGGTAGATATTAAAGAGCCAGGGGGAGAGGATGAGATCAGCTCCTGGTTTTCTTTGTGTAGAACTCCATTCTAGTAGAACATGTCTTTGGTGAAGGTCTCATGGTGTAGCTCTGGTTCTCAATATGTTCTGTTCTCACTCCAAGGACAGTGATGGCCATAGCTAGGTCTCTCCTCATTGTGAAGATAAAACCAGTGAGTGTTTGGGCTGTAGCATTAACTTCTCTAGTCCTGTTTGATTCAGATTAGAGGTATGGAGTGGAGGTCTGAGCAGTGTTAGTTGGACCACTGTTTTGTGTATTTGGCATGATTTGGATGTGTATGTAACAGGATATTGTAAAAAGGAGGACCTAATTCTAAAGACTGGAGGGGGGTGTCTTTACTCCTGCCCTCTACATGGCAGAGTAGAAGCACAGAGAACCCCAGCCAAGATTCTCTATTCTGTATCTATGGTTGATCAATCAAGGCTTAAAGCTCTCTGGAGGTGATGTGGGCTGGTTCTTAAGTACAGTGTAGTCCCCAAGCACCCACAAAGGAATGTCCACACACTATGTTACTGATAACACAGCTCTTTATATAAATACATTTCAAGCTATATACACATAGTAATGAAACCCAAAATCAGTATGTATTCTTGTCACAGCAGAGTGGTTTTCAAGATCCACTTGAATGGGGGAAGACGTCGCCAATGGGACATTATGTACCTCAGAGAGAACCTTGTGTTTGAACCAATAAGAATAATTAAAGCTATGAGTGCTAGGTGAATGAAACAATGAAATGAAATGAGTTTCATTTATGTAATGCATGCTGTTTTGGCTTCAATGTATTAGATCCAGTTTTACAGATTTCAAAATTAGGGATAGGTGGAAAGATTTTGGGACATTGTTCTGTAGCAGTGTTATTAAAGTGACTCTTCTTATTTCTTTTTGACATAATGGGCTCTTCCATTGCAGATGAGATGGAAAGTATATCCTGCAGGAGAACTGGGGTACAGTGTAAGTCAACCTCCAGCCCAGTACCCTGTAGAAGTAGTGCAGTGTGAGGAAAACCGGGCAAGCCCATTTCCAGATGGCTGCCCCATTGGAGTAGTGCAAAATGCTGCTTACCTGCACCCAGGGACAGGGTGTCCTCCATCCTGGGCCAAACATTAATCATCTGACACCATGCAGCTCCATACTTGCCAACCCTACTGATTAAGGTGGTAGGCCACTGCTTTTTAAGCAGTCCTACTGCCTACCTCTATTCCTGTCAAAACCTTTTCATTTATCATAGCTCCAGTAGGCCTGACTGCCTGAGGCCCACAGCAGCATCCTAAAGATGGGCGTATTAATGGCCCATTGTTTTGATTGATGGCATTGGGCTGCCTGGCCGCATGAAACAGACACTCAATTCTGCCCTGCACACCCAGAGGTCCAGGCAGTGTCGGAGCGTCAGCGTGACACCTGCCATCCCGTGCCTCTCTATGTGCTGCCTGCCTCATTGTGCTGTGAGCTCCGAGCCAGTGGTCTGTGTCTCACGAAATTCTTCTGAATATGCTCTGTCACTGTGTGCACAGCTCTGCAGTAAATACACACAGCTGCTAGCTGGAAACTGTTGCCTCCAACAGTGCCTGATTACCCATTAGGCCAAGTAGGCACCGGCCTATGGGCCCCACTTTTTAGGGGCCTGTGCCTATTGGATATTGAATTTAATTTGGATTTAAATAGTAGTTTGTATTTAATTTGCAGCACCTGCGCCGCGTTAGCATTTTAAAAAAAAATCACATTGGTCTCTGACTCCCCGCGTCTGCGTGTGGACCCCTCCCTACCGAGTCAAACTTGCAGCATTTTCAATTGTTTTCAGTTTCTACTTTCATGCCCCTGTTTGCCAGCCAGGGCCTAAGCGCAGACTCAGTGAGTCTAAGACACACCATGGCTGGAGCGCACAGGCAGGCAGGCCCAGGAGCACCGCCACCAGCAGGGGGACTAGTAGTAAGTCGTCATCAAAGGACAAGCAAAAGTGAGGCGAGAAAGGGAGAATCGACTGGTTGAAAAGGCTGCAGAGGAGACAACGCAGCCAGCTAAGAGGAGAGGGTTAGAGAATGGAATTAGTGGAGGGAATAGGTTGGGTGCGATAAAGAGGAACTGTGAGAAGTAAGAAGGCAAGAACATGTGAGCGGGAAGAAGTGAAGAGGAAAGAGAGACATAAGACAAAGATATAAAACATCAAAGTGAAGGGCAGAATCGGGGAGGCACTGCCTCTACCCCTCAGCCCGCTGTGTGCCGCTCACCACTGGGCTCCTGGGTCCTGACCCGTCCCCCCGCATCGCATCTCTCTTCCTCCCCACAGTGGACCCACTCGGCCTGCTCCGCCAAAGCCCTTCTTCTTCCTCATGAATTATTAAATTGGTGTCCCACTGTCCGGCGGCCGGGGCACCTGCCAATCCCTAACGCCCCTAGACGTGATCTGCTGAGCAACCCACGCAAATTCAAGCCCAGCAATCTTGCAGACTCCCCTCTGCATCCAATATTAAGGCAGAGTTTATCAGAAAAGCAGCATGTTGCATGCACACAACACAGTAATTAAATATCCGCCATCAACAACAGATCTGCATGAAATACGTTTCTCAATTATTTTTGCAAAGGGGGGGCAAAGTTTGGACTGCCTAGGGGCCTCCACAGGGTTTAATCCGGCACTTGTCTCCAATGATCTCTGCAGGCGTGGTAAATTACTTAAATTTGTTTAATCACAACAATAAACGATATGGCCAGGTCGTGTCAGTGCACTTCACAAGTCAAGTGTGTAAAAGAAGTCCCACAACTAAACTTTGTTCAGTCCTAGCAGCTTACATCTAAGGCCAGAAATGTTCACCCACGGGTGAACAATTGCCGTCAGACACTAGAGCACAAGTGTTCATTAAAATGTGGCACAATCTCCCCCGTACCACCTACAGGGAGTGGAACTCGAAGGCAGACTCTTTCTAGTATGTGGGACAAAAAATGCTGGCAGAGTTCCCTTTCACTGAAATGGGGTCCAGGGGGGCTTATGTCTCACTGGCTCATGCAGGGAAGAGTGTGAGAATGGGCCTGGGTAAAGTACTTCTCTGGCCCATGGGCCCACTGGACGGCATCAGGGCCTTTCCACCTTTACTAATGAAAGGAGCCATGCATTAGCCTCAGGGGGCATGGGGCAGAAAACTGCCCCATGTTGCCAGTCAGCAATAACACAGCACTATATTTCTCTTTATAGTTCTGGGGCTTTAAATGTGCTCTTTGCATGCACGCCTTACAAGCTACATTTGCGGGAGACATTGCGGCCGCCACTTCCCTTGGAGTATAGAGAAGTGTTATCACTGTGTTGCCTTTTCACACACATTCCTTCACAACAGGCACTTGCTGACATGAAAGGATTTATAGCTTTTCGGTGGCTATTTCATGTTTCAGCTCCCTCCTGCCTGGGAAGCTAGTGATATTATCGGAGGGTATTAACTATCAGATGTATTTCTTTGCCGTTTCATTGGGTAAAATGGATGTGACATTTCCTGCAATGTCATCATTATGGTTTTTACTATTTTTGAAACTTTAAGATTCCTACAGATTTTTGGTCACAGAATGTTGGCATGTATGCAGCTCATGACTTCAGAGGAGAGCTGCACAGTAACAGCAAACCCGCCTCCCACTTGTTCCGTTAGCATCAATGAAGGTAACTTTGGTGAGTCCTGAAGCCAGCTAGGCCATCCCTACCAGTGTGCATATGCAAGGTAGATTTCCTGTCCTTCGGTGTCAACATAGACAACCACTTCAATGACAACAATAACAGAGAGGCTGCACAGATCTATCCTGTCGAAATCTGGGTCCCTTTTTACTAGCAGGGAGCCTGGTACGACTCAGGCACAAAGTTTTCGGTTCCCGGCGCTCATGTGCAGGGGAGGGTACACACACTGCCACCAGTGTTGCCCCTCAAAGTTGTGCAGTGCTGCTGTCCCAGTCTGGAGGACAGAAAATTGTCACCTGTTGGTGACAACGAGAGAACTTTATCTTGCTGACAGTTTTTTGGGGGATGTTAGATACCAAGGCTGGGCCTAATTACTCCCAATTACTCCAATTTCTCTGGTTGAGAGTGTAGTCGGATGGCAGGAATTGTACCACCTGGAGGAGTGAGGGACCGAATATTGTAATTGGATAAAGGTTCCTGTCATTGAAGGCGGCTGCAAAAGTAAGTACTGGGACGAGAAGGAGAGAAATGGAGGTAATATCATATCACATAGATAATCAGGGCTCTTGACTTTATCATACATGTATCAAAGAAATGTGTATGAATAATGTTTGGACTTAATATATTTCTTTTTATATGTATCTGTCCAAACTATATAATTTAATTGTAAACTAAACAGAAGAAGGAATTTTGCCTGGAACTTCTTAAAGATGCAAACACTCTTCAAATAAATACATTTAGTTAGTAGTTTGGGATTCAAAATGTTTTCTTTCCATAACAAATGTGGAAGAAAAATATTTCATCTTTACCCTTCTTGTACCTTCTTTTGAAGGTTAAGGATGGTGCTATTGTTGCAGACCTGTATCGTAAAACGACCGACAGAAATACTATTCTTCATTTTGAAAGCTTCCACCCTCAATCTATAAGGGAGAGTATCTCTTATGGCCAATTTTTAAGGGCCAGATGAAACTGCACAGATAAAAAAGACTCTGTGGCACAGGCAGACATTATAGAGAGTAGATTATCCCACAGAGGCTATCCCCACCATGTATTGAGACAGTCCCGTAAGAGGGCACGTTATCAACATCGAGAGGTCCTATTGTCCAAAAATATTCGTGAGAGTCCGACTAAGTCAGGCATGTTTTGTGCCATGACTTATAGTGCTCACCATTTGGCCATCAAAAAAGTCATTAGCAAACATTGGCATCTATTACAACTGAACAATTTGGATTTGGACTTTCCTATGTATGCATTTAAAAAGGGCAAGAACCTTAAGAACTGGTTATCCCAAGCAGACAGGTGCCAAGTTAAAAAAGGACCAAAAACCATCACCGAAATATGGGGGATGAATAAGATTGGTGGCCACTTTCCATGTGGCCACTGTTGCCAATGTGGGTCTACGACAGCTACCAGTACTGTCACTATTAACAACAAGTCCTGGAATCTCAGGGACCATACCACTTGCAACTCGAAGAATGTGATATACGCTGTTACGTGTCCATGCAAAATGACTTACATAGGCAAGACATCTAGGCCTGTGAAACTTAGGATCACGGAACATAAATCCAGGATTAGGACTCGTAATCACACTTCTCCTCTCGTCTCCCACTTTATAAAACACAACCATAGTTGCAATGATCTTTGGTGGTGGGCTTTAGAACTTGTGCGAGGTCCCGATTCGTATTCTTCTGCCAATAGACTTTCCACCCGGGAACACTGGTGGATTTATAACACCCAAAGCCACACAGTGGGCTTGAATGCTCAGGAAGAATGGCCATCTGTCTTTAGTAGACCTATGCAGACTACTTAGGCATTGCAGCTCATCTCTTTCCACTCTAGTGTTCGGGTCACTGTTATGTATCACCTATTGTGACCTTGGGCTAAGGTAATTTGAGCTTTGACTCTCAATTTTGTCTGAACTGTGTCAGTTATTTCACAGGTAATTTGTTGACCTTGTGCTTCTGTGTACGACTTTAGCCCTTGGGAGTCAGCACATATTTTATTTAATTCATTTTATTTTATTTTGTAATATGTCCATCCATCTAGTGAGATTGATAAATCATCAGTTATCAGCCTTTTGGAACATGTACCCCTTCTTCATTATCATATTTGTTGTTTTTTTACTCCTTATGATTTGAGCCTCCTTTGTTCTGCATTTATTAGGGAAAGGATTCTTTTGTTGAGAAGGGCCACTGATTTATGAATATCAGTAGTAGGTGACAGGTATTTCTGCTTCCGTTTTTTTGATTAATAATTTTTTTCTTCTTTATTCTCATTAACAATTTCTTTATTCTTATTACTTTCTGTATGTACACATTCAGCCTCTGTTTTGTGACCTGAGCGGGGCCTGACCGATGCCGACCATTGTCTATTTCCATCTACATGGTTTCCAGGGGGGAAATAGGAAAAAGAAAAATACATTTTTTTTGTTGGTTCTTCTCTTTATTCCTTTACAATTTAAAGTTGACTTGGGCTTAACAGTGCAAGTCTTTGTTTCATTGTGCAGGCAGATGTTATTCACAAAAAGCCATATGTGATCTCTTTGAAATTCTTTTTTCCTTCTACAAAGATGTTTCGATTACTACTCCGTCTTTCGCACGTTGTGCGAGCAGTCTAGCTTTAAGGACGGGCGCGCAACGCCTTGCGCGTTTTCCTCCGTTCATTGTGCTAATGGTCCACACGTTCGCCATGCCTGGTGAGTGTATTTAATGACTCACACGCTTGCGCGGTGGCAGGCCCAGTATTCTTGGGTTCCCATTCCGCCGGCAGGCTGCATTTAACAACAGGTGAGTGCGACATTGGGCATTTCTTTTAACTGTTGCCTGTTTCTTCGCCTTTATTGTGGAAGCAGATGATTTTTCGCCTTCATGCTGCATGGACTAGTGATCTGTATATATTTATAACAACATTGTGGCATGACAACAGACGCCTAGCCGAGGCGACATTGGGCATTTCTTTAACTGTTGCTGGTTTCTTTTTCTGAGGCGACATTGGGCATTTATTTAACTGTTGCTGGTTTCTTTTTCTGAGGCGACATTGGGCATTTCTTTAACTGTTGCTGGTTTCTTTTTCTGAGGCGACATTGGGCATTTCTTTAACTGTTGCTGGTTTCTTTTTCTGAGGCGACATTGGGCATTTCTTTAACTGTTGCCTGTTTCTTCGCCTTTATCGTGGAAGCAGATGATTTTTCGCCTTCATGCTGCATGGACTAGTGATCTGTATATATTTATAACAACATTGTTGCATGACAACAGACGCCTAGCCGAGGCGACATTGGGCATTTCTTTAACTGTTGCTGGTTTCTTTTTCTTTATTGTGGAAGCAAATTATTTTTCACCTTCAGGCTGCATGGACTAGTGATCTGTATACATTTACAACAACATTGTTGCATGAAACACATGCTGTGCCAGGGCGTTGGGCTTTGTTTTTTTGCTGCCTTAGGTTTTTACACTTTCATAAATTATAAATTGTATCATGATTCGTTAGCAGGCTTTAGTTCTGTACAGCAGGAAAAGTGCCCGGAGTGCTATGTCAAGCATGGAAAGTGCTTGCAGCATATTTTCTATATGATCTTCTTCTCGTGAATCCGAACAGAGCTAAGATCAAACTCTATCAATCCGATTCGTTACTAACACAAGAGAAATTCTTAACATTAAAAGATTTTGACAGGAATCTTTTTGGTCACAAACGATTCCGAACAATGGCAGACTATCTTGTAAAATGACCATCGCCCGTATTAAGATCAAAAATTCTGAGACTTTGTCTCAATTTGTGGCCGGTTAACGAGATTTTGGTTAGAAGAGGTCTCCTTAAAAAAGAATTAGCTCACTGTCGATTCTGCAAAGATGAGTTGCAAACAGAAACTCTACGTTAAATTATTACAAAATGTAAATCTTTTACTTCGCAGCGTCTGAAACTTGCCCAGTGTATGACACCAAAGTATATTCAGAGAACTGACAATGAAATATGGGCTGAAATTTTTGGGTCTGGTAAAATTTCAGTTAGAATTAGCAACTTCGCTTATTCTTGATGCTGCTTTCCCGTTTGAGAGAAATCCCATTGTGATTGCAAAATGAAAATTAAATACTTATGTTTTTTTCTTATGGATCAATGCTAGGTTAAACATTCTTAACCCTTACTTTTTTTCCTCTCTTTTATTCAATCCTAAAGTTGTTAATGTTACGCTCACCTGGTTCCCACGGGGGTGTCGACCGGAACTGGGCCGCTGTTGTTTCCACCAGCGTGACGTGTAGCGCCGAGATAACTGACTGGACTGGCCCGCTCAGCCTAGTTTGCCTGGCTCGCAAGAATATTCTTCTGCAAAGGAGAAGAGGAATTAACCACCCGTGGAATTGAGTGTCAACCCACCTTCCCCACTCCCGTTGTCTTCCCACAGATCACTCTTGATGTCCCCTCCTTAGTCTCACCTGATGGTTTGGAAGGATGAGCTCTCCATCCTGCGTCGACCGCAGGGGCGCGTTGGTGACCAGTTACTTCACTGGCGTAGAGGAATTGGTGAGTTCCAGTATTGACTCTAAAGTCCAATTGTTCATAAGAGTTCAAATGTCTGATCTTCACTCTGTCCGATTCCTTGCAGGTTGCCGATTAATCCACTCGAAAATTTTCAAATGGCACTTGGTAAGATTCAGGTAAGTCTATTGTGGTTTTCCCCTTAGGGGCCGGGGTACGGCGATGAAGCAGAGTTGACTGCGCCGACCCGAGATGAGATGAGTACCTCCCGTGGTAAATCAGGTAAGTCCTTGGGGGTAGCTTGTATAGCCTTAGAGAGTCCCCTTGCTCACCTTGCTGTCTTTGTCTCCTTAGGTGTCGGAGGGCGGCCACGAGATGGAGAGAGCGTGATGTAATGCTGAAGTACCGCCAAGCAGGTGAGTTCAGCGCGGCGCCGTAGGAATGCGAAGCGATGCTTCAAAGACTTCTGTCTTTCAGTTCTGTGGCGAAATGGATCAGGATTCAGGTAAGGATTAAAGTTAAAACTCCTGTTCTAACCTTTATCCTTCTTTTCTTCTTGTTTCAGGAGTCCCAGGACTGAATCAGGCGTGGCTGAAGACTGGAGCTGCTGAAAACACGGTGAGCGTTACGCTGCAGCTAGCAGAATAACGCGAAGCACGTGTGGCTGTCTGGGCGTGGTTTAAATAGCCTTGGAAGAAGATCCAGGTAAGTATTCCTCCACAGCCCCACCCAAGTAACAAAATAGTCCCTTCAGTAAAATAGTCCCTCCTAAGCCTCATTTGGCTTGAGTCTTCATGCAGCATGGTCTGCCTCTGGTGAGTATGCAGCATGGTCTGCTTCAGGTAAGTTATCAATAATGAGCCTGGCGCCCATGGCGCCAGGACTGACTTTATCTTTATGAGCCTGGCGCCATAGGCGCTAGGACTGCACCCAAACAACCCCCTAACTGGGGCTTTTGGGCATGATGCCTGCTTCCGGGGCTGCTGGGCCTGGTCTGGTCTTCCGGGGGCAGGCATCATGATAGTTAAAATGAAATTCATGACAATATGCCTGTTGTTTTAATTGATAGTTATTTATGTACTATTTGCAAAAGTAATTTATATTATATCCGTAATGATGAATTTTATGTATTTGTAAAGTTGAACTTTCAACTAAATCAAATTAAAAAAAAGAAAAAAAAAAGAATATACTTTCTAAGATGAACAAAAGTACTGTTTTTTTCCTTCTGGGGAGCTCAGGCTTCTAATGCCGCTTTCTGGTTTAACTAGTGTTATGTTCTGTGTCAGAGGTCTTTTTCTGCCACGTTCTAATTTCTTTATAGTTAATTGTTTTGATGTTTTTCATTCATTCATCTTTTTTTATTCAACTTTTTTTCTTTCTTCTTTCTTTCTTTCTTTATTCATTGAGTGTCCTTTTGACTTCTGTGCAGTTATTCAATCACCCACACTTGGATCATACTTGGATCATGTGAAAACAAGTTTGATGTTTTCCTGGCCCTCATCGATCATCGTTTAAATTAAATTAAACAAACTCTATTAATGAGTTTGACTGTCTGTCTCCATTGAGGGGAGGGCGTAACTCTTGGCTTTCCAGTAAATTCGGCCATGTGAGTCGGTCTACATTAATAGTCTGTTCCTTTCTATTTCTAGATTAAGAAATGAGGTTATGTTCTTCCAACTCCGAGGACTGTCAGCGGCTCATTTTCTCTCACTTCACAAATGTAAAATCAGGGATATGTGGTCCCCATTTTTCAACTAAATGTTCTTGCCCTTGCTTTCACAGATTCATTCATTGTGATTAGTTTTCCGACACTGCCTAGATATATTCCTGGACTTATCCACAGGACACAGGGATCAGCCGTTGGGTTGAGACAATGGTAATTACCATTTCTCCCATTGTATGTTTGAAGGTTCTTCCAAATTAGGATAATGACAGAAGTTCCTAGTGCAATCACTTACAGATCTCCCTTTTAATCCATTGTTGTCTGTTTTGTTTTGTTTTGTTTTTATGTATGTGTTTAAGGTGTGACGATTGGCTTCGGCCTCTAAGTATTCATTGTTGGTTTTTACTATTGCCTCACAAACTGCACATATCAAACACCAAGTGGCACCTATTCTCAAGGGAGTGCGCCGTCCTGACGAAGATGGGCATCAACTGTGGCACAGCTAGATGCTCTATACCATCGAAATTACTATCAACAATCTGTGTCAGATGTATTGTTGTGAATTTTGCTGTCTTGACACTTTAGTAGTCGAAGTACGGCACCCCATTGTCAGTTCTTGTTTATATTACCATTTGCTGACTATGCTTTTGCTTCTCTAGTTAAGTTATCCACCGACACATCTGAGACTGCCGGACCCCCCGATTGAGTGATCTCCTTCACTCTCTCGGGGTTTCAGGCAGCCCAGTCGCGTTCTATTGGCATGGACAGGTTAGACCGTCCCTCCGTTAGATAAGCACTTTACTGTGATGCACTTTATCTTTATACAACAAAATAAGTTAATAATCAGTCATATAGATTTAATATGTATTTTTTAACATTGATATGACAATAAAATGATTGCAGTTTTTTAAAACTCATTGGGCCTCATTACGACCTTGGCGGTAGCCATGCCGCTGCCGCCGAAATCGCGTCCGGGTCCTCAGAATGAGGAATTAACAGGCCATTCCGAGTTCGGAAGGCCCGGTAATTCCTCCCTCCAAGGACCCGGTCCTTCCCCATTCCCATTTCCGCCCCCATAGGGCTGAATGGGAATGGGAGAGGGAGCAAACAACGGGCCATTACGAGTTGGCCCGTTGTTTGCTCCCTCGTCCCCTCGTGGGACCCGGTAAGCACGCCTGGTTTGACCAGGCGTTGCTTCCTGGGTCCCGCGAGGGGACCTCGTAATGAGGCGGTATGGGGTAAACAGCGCCGGCACCTTTTACGGCACCGTTTACCTCATACCGCCAGGGCCGTAATGAGGCCCATTATGTCTTTTCTGGGTTGATCTGTAGTGTATGTTCTGGTTTCACTTTTGCCATTTCTGATTGGTTTTGCCTTGCTTATTAAGCATTGTTCCGCTCGACATGACCTCTGTTTAAATATTAGAAAAACATAAAAAGTCACGTACAGAAGAAGGCAAGCAAAGGTTTTCCAGGGGATTGCATAGGTTGCTGTTTCCTGGTCTCGAGCTCAGATGAGAAATGTTATTTCATCTGTTTTTTTTGTCTGAAAGGGAACTCGTGTCACCTGTGACATTAACACGTTGCATACTGAGACTTGTAGATTGGTTAGTGTATATGAGCGGTGGGGCCATTTGTTAGCTTTGGGTTGTGTATAACAGGGTAAAATGCATTTTGGGACTGCTAGTGCTTTCGCATAGTGAAGTCAAGGGGCATGGTTTGAAACAGCAGCACAATGGATGAATAAACGGAGGAACAAAATGCCCACTCATTTTCATATTTGTGCCTCAGGGAGTAAAAAAGGTGAAAGGGTTCCATGTATCTTTAAAAATGAAACTTCAGGTGGTGTGGTTGAACGCTGAGGAAGATGGCTGTGTAGCTGTGCCGCTCCGTCCCACTGTTATTTACTTAAGGCATTAGGTTTGTTTTTTTTGCATTTTTTCTTACCTTTTTCCTGCTGGGTTACGTTAGGCTCGTTCCGCAAGCAATCACTAAAGCTCTGGCACTGTTTCGCCCTTCGGGAGCTTTTTCCATGGTCCAATGCCATTGCACCGACTGCTGCTCCCTGGTGTGATCGCCCTTCATGAGGAGATGTTCACCGTCACACCCACTGTGATGTGCCAGCCTTGGCCTTAGCGGCTCCTCCTTCACAGCAACGCCTCCGCTGGTGCTGTAAGCTAACTGCACAGACAATTATCTAAGTGAGAATTTTATACAACACTCTATTTACTATTTTATATATGTAAAGGCAGTGCTGTTTGCGGCACACTTTCAGTGCAGACTCCATTGGTGTGCCATCTCTCCTCACAATACTTCAAAGCAGGGAAGCGGCATTGCCCATAGTATTGTCTTTCTCTTTTACGTTCTACAACCTCTCACTACATTAACCATTGACTATTTAAGATAATTTACGTTCTTTCTGACTACTTACAAAGATCTCTGCTTGGTCACGTAATAGTTTGCAATTACGCCAGTATTTCAATATATGTAACTGGATGCGCTGGGGAATTTCATGACCCAATAAATTGCTTCTTCTTGTGCTATTACCAGCAACTACAAAATGTGCTTGGATTGTGGTGCTCTCTTGCTGATGTCTACACAGACCGGCGCTACAGTTAATTCATTTGTTTGAGTGCTGGGCTCAGTGCCTTAATACAACATTTCAATTGGTGGTGCTGCATTACTCATCCCTGTCTTTAGTTTGTTCCTTATTATTATCTGTTTTTTCCATTTGATCTCCATTAACAGGAGGTAGGCAGTCAGCATAATATAGACATAATAATTGCAAACTATAAGATATGATACCTCAACAGCTGACCACCAAGTGACTTCTCTAAATTGAATATGTCATTCCATATCATCGTAATGGCTGTCCCTAACTCTGGGTGGTGGTGCTACCACCATTCTGCTGAACTTCAGCCTTAGGTTCTCCTCTTTATATGCCTTTTTTGGCATTCAAGCTTTGGCACCTTTATATTAATGTCTCCACTTTGAATATTATCCTGCCACTACCAGCTGCTGCTATGGCTACCAGAAAAAACACTCGACAAAAGAATCTAATATCTCTTCAACAAACCTTAAAAGACCTAAAAGTGATTCACCACCCACGCTAAATATCTCTGATCCAGGTATTGAAGCCATTCTATCAGAAATTACAACACTTAAACCTTTCATTGAGACCACAAATCTAAAACTACAACAATTAGATGACAGGTGAATGGGCTTCGAAAATAGAATGGAGGAGGTGGAAAGAAGAGTTGGTCTAGTGGAGGATGTCTTCCCCCAGAGTGGCGCAGCTTGAGAAGTCTGTTAACGATCTTCAGAAATACAACGAAGACTTAGAAAACCGTAGCAGACGAAAAAATCTTTGAATTTCAGGTCTGCCGGAGGGTCCTGAAGGAGTTAACCCCATCGCATTTTTGCAAACATTTCTACCAGCCTTACTTCATTTACCCCTGGAGACTGTGCTCATCGTATTGGTCAACCAACTGTCTCCACTACCTCTCCTCCCTCCCCCAGAACACTTATATTCAACCTTTTTGAATGCTCTCAGCTTCAGCTCATCCTATCTACTGCCAAGGAACGCAAGTTCCTCATCTGCCATGGTAATACTTTATTAATCTCACAAGATGTTGCCAGAGGTACGGCCCAACGGAGAAAGGTGTTCCTATCCTTTCGTCCAGCCCTGAAGCAGCTTAATATTCGGTATGGGCTATACCATCCATGTTCCTTTAATGTTACACACGAAGGTTGCACTGCCGTGTTTGATGATCCCGCTGAGCTAAGGGCTTTCATACCCTCCATTTAAACCGAAGACATGGACACATCCTCTCCTGCTAATGCCTCTACTTCATAACATGAATGTTTTTTTCTTTCACATGCTTGCTGTAACTCACTTGATGCCATTGTTATCCTATTATCATTACTTGCATCGACGGGCATTGTAGCAGCGTCCTTCTTCCACTGTGGGTCATTCTTTTTCCTTTTGATGACTCAGTAGGCGTCACCTATCCCTGCCGCATTTTTCTCCCTTCATTTTCCCCATATCCTGGTCTGATCTCTCTATTCTTCTTTATTTTTTGTTTCTATATATACATATATATAAACTATTATCAGACTTCCTACCCCCTTTCCTGATCCCCTATATGTTCTCCTTATGTGTCTTCCCCTGGGTATGTGTTATCATAAATGCATTTCTACTATATTGAATCCCGGTACTCACCATGGTCTCAGGCTTTGTTTCTTTCATTTTTCAAATGGTTAAATAATTTTTAAGTTTGTTACGTGGAACATTAAAGGCTGTAATAATCCTATTAAAAGAAGTAAGATTTTATCTCACCTTAATAAATTCAATCCATCTGTAGCCTGTATACAGGAAACACATTTACTGAGCAAAGAAGCTATAAAACGGGAGCTGAAGGTCTTCCTGCTGGGGTTTTGGAGGAGTTCGAATATAGCGAATTTTGCGCGCATGGCTTGTGGGTCTAGATTAGTCAATCACTGTGGATAAAGTACCCACATTTATCCACAGCGGAGCTGTGAGCGAGTCTGCAGCAGTCATCATCGTTGTGCCTGAAGCAGCAGGAAGTTCCTATTTTGACCCTCTGACACCGAGGAGCGGTGAAGCGGAGCTGTGAGCCTGAGGTGTGAGCCAGTCTGCAGCACTCCACTGCGGATGCGTAGCCGAAGCCGAATGGAACCAGAGGTTCGCCCCGTGACAGCTGAGAAGAGCTTGAAAACTTTCCCAAAAGACCGCCGCACGGTGAAAACAGCGAAGTCGAGGTCGAGGGGAGAAACAAGCCCAGGGAGAAGGAGAAGTAAGTCGGACTCAGCACCCAGACCGTCCGCGACCCCTTCGATTTTGGACCTTCTATCGATAAACCCCAAAGCCATCTGGAACTATTGCATCCCAAAGTGCCGTTACACGGTGCGGTGGACAAAAATGACAAAAATTAAGTAGTAAGTACGATCCTACCCGAAACGCAAGACCAGACAGGAGCCTCTGCAGCGTTGAAGGCGTCCCAGCCCATGCCCGAGCCGTCAATGGAGGAACAACCGGACGTGCAGCAGGAGCAAGCGTCCCCAGAGTCCCGAGCAATGGTAGGTCCCTCAGGGCCGCGCACGTTGCCTCCCGCCCCTCAGGGCCAAGGAACGGATCCGTCGGACCGAGGCGAAATGCTGCTGGGAACGGCTGGAGGGTGGTGGGCGACAGACCCTGATCGGCGGTTGAGCGACGTGAATGGAAAAAACCCTGAACAAGAAGGAATCAGGTATCGGACCGAACCTCTTTCCCCACTGAAAACAGATTTTAATGGCGAAGGCCTGTGGAGCGACGCACCCAATCGCAACACATGCAATAGAGGTCGATGAGGGGTGAAATAGACAGCGGAAGCAGCAAAGCTAAACGAAATTACCAAAATAAGTGTAATATCCCCGCGCCGGCCAACGAGCGAGGCTGGGAAAAATACCCCCTGGGTGAAAGGGGCAGAGGCGACAAAACCCTCAGCCACTACAGAAAAAGGCGAACAGGTGCCTAACTCGATACGCATTCAAGTAATGCTGCATGACACAGCGCATGACTGTGACAAAACCCGTCAAGGTTGGGGTAAAACCCTGGCCAGGGTTCCCAACCCTTTGAGAGATCCCAGAGACAGAGGGATAGGCACTGACACCGAGAAAGAGTCGGAATCAGATGAAGAGGGTCTGGAGAGCGACAACCAAATGGAGGGAGAGCCACAGGACTCAAACAAGGAAACGGACGGAGAGCAACTGATAACGGGAGCTGGCGCTATAAGGAAAAAGAGAAATAAAGCCAGTACCCCAGCTAAACCCAGACCCCAAGGTTCAAAGAAGACGGTAAATATGAGATCCCTAAAGAATAATATGTCAGTGGACCAAAAACTGAGAAAAGGTCCCAGAAGAGGTGGACAAATTCCAAAAGGGCTCCCTAATCCCCTGCTGTCTTGCCCTCTAAAAGCCTTTTTTACACAGCAACATAAAAGAAAACAGAGCATCGAGACAGAAATATCAGATGCAGAGATGCTGGAAATAGTAACCGATCCACAGCCTGCCCAAAAACAGAGGAGAACGGAGCTACCTACAGTAACAAGAGACAAACTAGGGCGGTTGGATCGTACCCTGCAGCAAATCGCTACGATATCCACAAATGATCTATGTAAGTATACCAAAAATACTAAAGTAGGGGAGAGTCCTATGAGTCGACAAAGGGACCTAAAGGGCCTCCCCATGAGGAGACTCAAGAGTGCCCGGACCCAAAGCCCCACAAAAGGGGTCCCACCAATAATTGAGGAGATTCTTATCCTGGAGGACGATCAAGAGGAAGAGACGGGAAAGGGGACACTTTCGGATTGGGACCCCAATCAAACGACGCAGCCACTCCAGAACAGAGAAGACCGCTGGGCCTGGACTAAGCCCCATCTGTCTAAGGGGCAATTCTGTGATACGCCTACACCTAAAGGGGCCCAGCCAAAATTGGATAAAGAAAACCCTGCTAGGAAATGCGGATCCCCAAGAACTGTGGTAAACATCGACAGAAATTTAAGATCAACAGGAGAATACGCTGATCTGGAACTGCTAGCGACATCGAAAAGATCAGAGAAAATCCCAGCCTCACCAAAAAAGAGACGACTCAGCGAAATTGCAGTGGCACTACAAAACGAATCCCTAAACAAGAAACCGGACATGATTGCTATCATGTCGGCAATGACCATCGTGCTAGCACCGTTTTGTTAATTGTATGAAGCAATCAAGGAGAACGTACAAGACAATACAGCAATCCTATCGAATATGATGGAGAAATTGGCCCAGATGGAAACTCTCCTGCCTGCAACTGTAGAAAAAATGCTTAACCAGAAGAATCAGTGGGAAAGGAAAATCAAAGCAGTGGAGAAAAAGATGGAGAACATGGACACTCAGGCCGGAAGACCGCTAGTAAGAGCCTTATGTCCAGGGGGTTCGCAGAATCCATCGAACCAGAAAACACAGTGGGAAAGGAAAATTGAAGCGCTGGAAAAAAAGATCGAGAAGATGGAAAATCTGAACAGAATCGCGTTAATAAAGACATCGGCCACTGAATCGGCAAATGATGAGGTTGCGGCCCAGCCGAAGGGAAAAGAGAAAACCGTGCTGGTCTTGAATCAAGAAAAAACAGAAGGGACCCAACTGGCTCATGTGTTGAACCCGCAACCATCCATAAATGACCAGATGGAAAGGAAATCAAACCCAAAGAAGGATCCAAAAAATGGCGGCTAAATCTGCCGCGAGGGAGTCGGACGGGGGTGACTCGACATTAAAAGAAAACCGACAAGAGGCTAAGATACGGCAAGCGCCGTCCAGCCCCCCAAGATCGCCGCAAACAGTAGACGATTTCCTGGAATGTACAGACTTAATGAACATCTCCACTTATTCCGACAAGGCGTTAAAGGTGCCAATGGAGCCCCGTACAGAAGCTGATGTAAAAAAGGGCTCCTTAGTAAGAGACAAAAATTGTACAGCCGAGTCCAAAAAAGATAAGGATGGACTGATCAGGTTGGATAATAGAGCAGCAAGCCCGAGATTTGACTTGAGGGCCGATGACGAGAGGACCCCCAGCCTGACATCTAGATCAAGAAGAACCCCTTCCAAAGCTCGTTTGGTCCAAGAAGAGACGGATAAGCGAAGAAGTCCACTGAGTTATCGCCTAGAAAAAGGTGATCCAGAAAACAGAAAAAAATCAAAAGAAGAGATACGAGTGTTTAAGCGGGAACAAATGGAAGCAGACAATAACTCCTTGATCCTAAATAGATCGACTGTATTACAAATTACAAAGAAAGTGAAAATCCTCAAAAGGATTAGAACGGAGGATCTGGTGCTGGTGGAACCCTATCATAGGGAAAAGAAGGCGAAAGTATTTCTGCATCTGAAACCAGCCGCCATTAAACACATTAATGAATCAGCATATCTTGAACTAGAACAAATGGGGCTTCGTTTGACGGAATTAAATAGGAGGAGGTGTAGTCAAGATTTTGAAGAGGAAAAGGTGGAGAAGCCAAAATTGCAGTACCACTATAGATCAAAAACGGAAGACCAATATCGGCGAAAACGAGGATATAATCCACAAGAGAGGCAAGAGCCATGCAGACGGTCATATCATCAAGAGAGGGGTGCGAAACAGCCCACTGATCCGATGGAGAGAGGAGACACAAACTCGAGACAGTATCAAACTACAAAAGACCAGTCTGATCGGACCCGGTATCCCACGAGAACGCACAGAGAGGAACAGAGACAAATTGTCCTTGCTGGTAATCCAGGGCGAGAACAGCTAGAGGTCAGGACGAACAACCACGCAAGTCCCGAAGAGAGAAGGGAATATGAAAAACAACCGATGGGACCATGGAAGTGGCTAACGTCAAGCTGGAATAAAAAATACGCCAAATAGCAACGACCTGGGTTAGCTTGCACCGCCGACAACATTGATGAAAAAAGAAGCGAGCGACCCACAAAGGAATCATACTCTCTAGGTTCTTGGAATACGAGAGGCCACATGCACCTTACGACAGCGGAAGACGTCGACCTAAGTCAATTCGACATCATATGTCTACAAGAAACTTGGTTGTTAAAACAACCATCACTGGACGGGTACTCAGTGGCGATTTCGCCGGCAGTCAAAGGCCTGCTTGGCAGACCGTCATCGGGGTTGCTAACCGCTATAAAATCTGGTACAGGTCTAAGTGAACCCAGAACGTGGAAACAGTCATATGAAACGCTGGTCATTTTGACATCTCAAATTCAGGGGAAGGCCAAGACGGAAAATGCCTTCCAAAATACTGTGGCCATCGTGAATTGTTACTGGAATCCACAGCGAACATCAATAAAAACCTTCCGTGACAATATGAGTGCTATGATTGATCAGCTGCACGTGGAATTTGATAAAATCGAACTGATCATTTGTGGCAATTTTAATGCCAAATGTACCAAGGCCGTGGTGGACCACCAACGTCCCAAACACCACCAGGGAATAGTGGATTGCACCATTAAGAGAGGAAAGGCCTAGAATGAGGCTATTAGCTCGAGAAGCATTCAAAACGTTGCTTCTCTGTTCACCAACCAAACGAATATACCGACATGGGAATGAAACGGCTTCAAAGCAACGCTGGACTATATTTTCGTGTCCAATGGTCTTACTCATGGTCTGATCAGCTTTAATGTCCAAAAAACCATCAACAGTGACCCTAACTTACTGAGGTGCTCGTGGCACACTACGAACATGAAAGTAAGAACTTATGATTGGGCAATTGAGTCAAATGTTCAACAGACTCGACTCCGGCTTACGGAACGAGACATTGCTAAAATTAAGCGGAGCTGGGAGATGAAAGGTAGCATCCAAGCCAGGATAGACAGTAAAGATAGACCGAACTACCTGCCTCTTTTACTTGCCTTTCAAGTTAAGGGATCGAAGAGAGTAAAGGAATTGGTGCATACGACCCATACGTGTGACAAAGAAGTGGTGAATAAAAGAAAAGTGGTCCGCAGATTGCTAAGAACAGCAAAGAAATCTAACGCAATGAATGATTGGAAGAACTGGCATCTGGAAGCTAAAAGCTATAAGAACTGGCTCAAACAACACGGAGCCATTCAATACCAAAGGGACACAGAAGAGATGATGTATAAACTACAATCTAAAAAATCTAGTGAATTTTGGACCCTTATAAAAGACATGAAGCCCACCCAGAGCGCCACTCCGTCGATCGCGGTAGCCGAAGAAAGGTGGATCCAATATTTCACGACCGAATTTGAGGGTCCTATTGGAGCCACTGAAACAAGTGAACATCTCCCGGAAACACCTTGGGTCGGCCTTTCGAATATTGAAGACATTGAAACAGCAATACGGAAACTGAAAACATCCAGAGCCCCGGGCCCTGATGGTTTAACCAACATGGATTTAAAAATGTCTCCAACAAAATGGGCTGAAATGATCAGCAAGATATTTGAAGCATGCGGCAGAACGAAGATGGTTCCTGAATCCTGGCAAAAGGCAGTGATAGTCCCTATTTACAAAAAGGCCCGAGACAAGAACCAGCGAGCTACAGACTGATCGCCCTTTTGGATATTTTGGGCAAAATATACGCAACCCGTTTCCTAGACCATTTCCGAGTATGGGAAAAAGAGAGCCAGTCTAAAGATCTACTGCAAACAGGCTTTCAAAAAAAAGGATCCACCGAAATCAATCTAATGGTTCTGAATATTCTGAAAGCTAAAGTCAAACAAGGAGCACCAAAGGTGTACTTGGCCTTCGTGGATCTTTCCAAGGCTTTTGATAAGATCGACCGACCCAGTCTGTGGGCAAAGTTGCAAGGGTGGAATTGTCCTACTAATATACCGGAGCCCATAATGGCACTCCACACGCATACAAAAATGAGAGTCAAACTAAACCACCAGGGCGCTCTTTCAGAAGAAATCATGGTGAGGCGAGGAGTTAAGCAGGGCTGTCCCTTGGCGCCAGCCCTGTTTATAGCCCTTTTAGGCGACTATCAACATTCAGAAACCAAAATCAGATCTTTCCCCCCAAAAATCGGGAAAACGGAGATCCCTCACCTACTGTATGCAGACAATATCATTCTTATTGATCAGACAAAAGTAGGCCTGCAAAGAAAACTATGCAATCTGGAAATCTACATTGCCAAAAACCATTTGGAGATAAACAAAGACTAAGATCATGGTGATGGAGAAAGCCCCCAGCAAAGTAACGAAGAAATTAAACCTGTGCCTCGACAACACAAAAATCGAAGTTGTAAACAGTTTTAAATATCTGGGGATCCAATTGGACAGTTCCAAAATTGAAAAGAGTCTCCAAAACCAACTTTGGGAAAAAGTGAAATGCCTGACCGCCCAAACAAGAGCGATAGATCGCAAGTTCGGCAAATTTTCCTTGATACCGGCGATAACATTCTATAAAGGCAAGGTGGTGCCGGCCCTAACCTATGGAATGGAGGCTTCGCTTTACTTACCTGGTAACATCTGGAGTAAGCTGGAAGGTCATGTGTGGAAAACAGTGTTAGGTCTACCTAAATCTGCCGCCATTCCGGCTATCAGGAGAGAGTTAGGGCTGGTGTCTTTAGCTTCAATGGTAGACCAAAGCGCCATGCGTCTTTACAGAAGAATCATCATGGCTGACACGCTACCTATCTTTAACATCATTCGTGAAGAAACACAAACTGGCAATTGTGTGGCCCTGAAAAAGTGGGTAAAAACGAGAAGAGACGAGCTGGCTAAGATTGAATGCTCAGACAAAGACCTGAAAGAAAATCTGGATCGAATTAAAAGAAAAACGGAAGATTTGGACTGGATTATTACAACAGAGAAAGCGGTGGGGAATAAATTGCTAAATCACCTGCCCCCTACATTCAATAAGGTAAAAAAACCATTGAAGTACTGTGCCAAGTTCCCAGAAAAGAAACTGAGAAACGTGATTATGAGAGCTAGACTCAATCTGTTACCAACCAGAGAGATTAAATCTATCAGAGGAGTTGGTGCCGAGAAACGATGTCGACTGTGCAAAAAGGAACTATCCATTGAAACTTTTAAACATCTGGTGATGGAATGTACTAGCACGAACGAAAACAGAAATCTTTACCTCCCCCCGCTGGCCGAGAATCTATGGATATTCCAAACGGATGAGCTGTGGGATAGATTAATCTCCGGTGAGAACACAAAATGGTCCCAAGCGTTAGCCAAACTAATCGAACTTGCGTTTGACCAGATTAACCATCTCTGTACCGATGGCTGCTCGCCACCGGACTTGGTCGCAGCTTAAAGAAAAAGGAGAGATCCAGGGATCATCAAAGAGACTTTAAACTGCATGGGCCAGTTTGTGGGGGAGGTTTTTTCCGTCGCCTCGTCTTTCTTGAGATTCGTATGACGGCGTAAAAGCTTTTTTGACAAAACTTAGTTGTAACTTGAGTAAAGTTCAATAAAAAAATAAAAATAAACGTAAATCCCTTTGGGTCAAAGAAGTCATTTCCAGCCCAGCTGTTGCCAAGAAAAATGGAGTTGCCATATTAATAAGTAAGAAACTACCTTTCAAAATTCTAGACCAGGGTGCACACAAATAGGAGATGGGTATGGGTTAAACTCTTGATTGAGTCTACACATTTTCCATCCTTAACATCTATGGTCCTACTCTACCTAATCCCAATTTCTGGATCTCTATCAAACAAATGATACTTAAAAATAGCTTCACTAATTTAATCATGTGTGGGGATGTCAATCAGGTCCTTGACCCGTTTCTGGATTGGAAATCCAGCTGTGTGTTCAAAACTACCAAGTCACATAGGTCTTTTTTGGGGTGTCTAGCTGAAACTGGTCTTATCGATTCTTGGAGGCTCTCCCATCCCACGCAACTCAACTATACTTTTCACTCACCGCCTCACAACACACTCTCATGCCTAGATTACATTTTCTCCACTAAAACCCTCACAGGTTCCATTGTTGACTAAGATCGCCAACATCATTATTTCTGATCACACCCCTGTATGTACCCCCTTTAGTCTTTCAGATGTTAACAAGATCTCATCTCGTTGGAAACTTAATAACTTCCTATTACAAGATCCACAGTTCCTTCAATCCATTCAGTCATTTGCTCAACAATTCTATGCTGATAACCAAGACTGTGACACCTCTGATGTGAATAATTGGGATGCGTTTAAGGCTGCAGTAAGAGGCCATATCAAAAGCATTGGTCCGAAAACATCTGGATGATCTTTATTCGCAGCTCACCCTAACTGAGCAACATTATTATCACAAT
Source organism: Ambystoma mexicanum (assembly GCF_040938575.1). Lineage (NCBI taxonomy): Eukaryota > Metazoa > Chordata > Amphibia > Caudata > Ambystomatidae > Ambystoma > Ambystoma mexicanum. The sequence goes on from NC_090932.1 coordinate 778,295,664, forward strand.
TCTAACTCAGATAATTTCTGTCAGGTCATGTACCTACGCTTCCAAATTAATAATGAGATTACTGATCTAGCTGCAAGGACCATTCTCAAATATAAAACAAATGTTTACCAGACATCCAATAAAGCTGCCAAGGTGCTAGCCTCTTACTTGAAAACAAAAAAAAACTTTATATAGCCCACATTAAGGATACATCAGGCACCTCACATCATCAACCCGATGATATACTAAAATGTTTTTTAAAGTTTTATGAAGATGTATATACTTCTGACAACGCTATTTCTCATAATAATATTGTTTCATTTCTCAATAATGTTAACAGATCTTCTTAACCCTCAAAGTGATCTTTCCCATTTAGATAATGATTTTAGACTTCCAGAGATCACCCGAGCCATGAAGAGTTTGGGCAGGGGAAAAGCCACTAGTCCAGATGGCTTCTCCACCGAATTTTATGGAAGTCTATCTCAGTCCCTTACACTATTCCCTAAACCAGATTAGGATCCAACACTTCCCAGTAATTATCAGCCCATCTGCCTCATTAATGTTGAAAGTAAAATCTTTGCAAAGATTCTAGCCAACAGAATTGAATCCTCTCTCCCCACGCTGATTAAATCAAAACAAGTTGGCTATGTAAAAGGATGCAACATCTCCTCCAATGCAAGGCCACTACTGGATGCCATCCCCCTAGCAGCAAAGATAAACAAGGTTATGCGGCCATTGCATTAGATGCAGAAAAAGCTTTCGACCTTGTCAATTGGGACTTTATGTTTTAATCCTTACAATGGCATGGTTGAGGTGATATGTTTATTTCCCTTGTTAAACTTCTCTACTCTTCCCCAAAATCCTCCCTCTGTATCAATGGTCAATCTTCCTCCTTTTTCCCTCTACTTAGAGATACTCGACAGGGCTGGCCTCTCTCCCCAATCCTGTATATTCTCTCACTAGAACCACTATTAGAACTAATTAGATCCAACAAAAATATTCCTGGAATCTCAGGGGGAACATCACATATTAAAATTGCAGCATATGCCGATGACATCCTTATTCTTATTAAGAATCCTAAACTCCATCTCCACAACTTGCATAATACTCTATAACAATTTGGCCAAGTATCGGGATATACACTTAATAAAGACAAATCCGTAATTTTGCCCCTAAATCCCTATTGTTTCAAATATGATATTGACCCCTTTGGCTTCAAATGGTGTAATGTCTCTATCAAATATCTAGGTATTCGTTTTGCTTCAACGTTCCATGATACTATCAAACTCAATACTCAGATTCTGCTGGATAAACTCAAGGAACTTACCTCTAGATGGTCCCCCCTGTATCTCTCATGGTGGGACGGCTTGATACAATCAAAATGATGCTCTCCCTCATTGTTTTATATTTGCAGCTTCTTTCTGTCCCTCTACCTTCTTCCTTTTTTACCATCTACTCTATTTTACTTCATTTTCTCTGGGGTATTGGAAAAAGTAAAAGGATCGCCATTGCCAAACTGAAAGCACCTTATGACATGGGTTGGGTAAGGTTCCCTGATTTTTAATTATATCACTTTTCTCCTGAAGCAATCCCGATGCTGGTTTGTATGCCCAGAAATATCTAATGTTCCCCTATTGTGTACTTTAGAGAAAGATATGGTTCATCCCTTTGAAATTGCTGATCTCATCTATATTTAATCATTCCTCCATGGCGATCTCTGATCCCATTAAAACCTCCATTTCAGCCCTACACATTTTTCTCTTTCCTCATACTAAAACTCCTGAAAAGTGCCTCTCCCTTTTGCCATGACACAATAAGGATATTGTGATTAATAATAGAGCCTTGAATCAGAGATCCTGGTTGAAAAAAGGCATTAGATGTATTCAACAAATTGTTCATGGTCCTTCTATCTCTCTTTTCAACAATTAAAACACAAATTCTACATCTCCAATGCAGACTTTAATTATTATAACAATCTAGTCAATTCTTGCCTTGATGCAATCCATCACTTTTTTAATGATATTCTCTCACCAGACGCTTTTAGATTGTTGCAGTTTACCATGATCTCCGATATCAGAGCATCTAAGTTTTACGATATTCTTGCCTCAACCTCTGTGGTTTGCCCTGTGCGTCGCAGATGGGAAAATGATTTTGGTTGCACTTTTGATGAACGCACATGGTCCCTTCTCTTTTCTAAAATTAAATATATTTCCGTGTCAGCTAATATCACACAACATTTTATCTTCTTTATTCACAGAGCATTCATTACTCCTGTAAAACTAGCTAAATCTAAGATTGATGGTAATGATAAATGCTGATCTTGTGGTTACGCTCCAGCTTCTAATGAACATATGTTTTTTAATTGCCCTTTTATTTTCAGGTTTAGGCAGGATATATGGAAGTACCTTAAACTGTTTTTTGTCTGGATGTTCCACTATCTTTTTTGAATATCTTTTTAGGAAGCCTGGCTGTTGATACCAATTTCGCACTTGACTCCGCCAAACTGTATGAACTATTTATCGTCATTGCGTTGAAACTCATTACAGCCAATTGGAAAGACTTCCGTTCCCTATCTGTAAGGGGATGGTGGAACAACATCTGCCACATACAAAGAATGGAACTATGCATGGCGAACAATCTAAACTCTATTTCTAAGTACAATGCTAAATGTTTAATTTTCATTCGCTACCTGGACTCTTTTAATGCAACTACGCATGGCACTTGAACATCTACTTGTATATTCAACTCTCCATTTGTTTTGTTAATGGATCTACTTATAGGTTATGCCTGATACCACTACTATTGCATTCATGAAATTCTGTTTGTTATATTGTCTTTATATACATCCCCTCCCTCCTCTCCCTTCTGTTTTCATGTTTGATTTTTGTCTGTCCGCTTGTCTGTCTTCCCCTATCTGTCTACTACCTCGGCAGGATTTTCTATTGCAATTTTTCCTCTAATATTGGGTTCCATTTACTTTAATTTTGACCAAATTGCTTGTCGAACCTATTTTATATACCTAGTATGGTTATTAAGAACATCTCAATGTTCTTTCTTTCATGTTCTTAGTCCTCATTGACATCTGCATTGTGTTGGAAATTATATTATTGTTATACTAAAATTCTAATAAAAAACTTATTAAAGTGAAGAAAAAAAATTAATTTGATTGGCTGTCATACATTTAAATTACCTCAACGGATGCCTTTTTTGTGTGGGGGAGGGTGTTGCTTTAACTTGCGACGTGGGTAGGGATCGGTTTGGTTTTTGTTAAAAAATGGAAGCAACCCATGTTATATTTTCATTTAGTTAAAGTTCACGTTTATAGTTGGACCGCTCCACGCTTGAGTGATGGGAGTGGGGCTAGACCATTGATATTTGTGTGTTATTTTCATTCTTTTCATGTTATAATGAATGTTTTGTATGCAAGGGTGTAGATTATGACCACGGTTTCCCGAATTATTTGTTTACATGGAAAACATGATGTACGCCTCTTGCATTAGTTTGCTGTCAGAAAATCCTATGCCTGCTTACTGAGCATGCTCAGTAAGTAATTAACAGGTTAGGATTTTCTGACTGTGTGGATCAAGCCTTTCTTGCTTTTAAAGACAAACCGTTAGACTGAAAAAAAGATAAGCATGTTTTGTCGTGCTCTATGCACGTTCAGTGTGTTAAGTGAGGGTTTTGTGCTAAATAGCATTAAACCGGCAGTGGACCGCATGGATGATTGCATCTGTCCATTTCCACAATGGCACTACTCCACAGTTTGGATAGGTTACGGCACCCACGGATGCAGAGGCACACAGTGCCTTTTTTATTTTGGTTATTGTCAGTGGCGGAGCAGCACGGTAACAGGCTGCAGTGCAGGCTTGTAAGGCGAGCAGTGCTACAGTGGTGCAGTGGCATGTTTGGTGCCTGCAGTGCTGGTGACCCAAGTTCAATGCCCGAGGCAGGATAGCCGTGTTCATTTTAAATACATTGGGGGGACGCAGGCTCGCGTGAACACAATGATGGCTGCTTTACATTCAGTGGGGGAAATTTTGAGCAATTGAGCTATCCCAGAATATTAATGTTAATGTTAAAGGTATTTATATAGCACACCATCACCAACGGAGTTGGTCTCCAGCTGCTCAGGCGGATATGTAAACAAAGAGGTGGGGTCGGGTTAGTGGGTGAAGAGGGCGTAGGAAAGTGAGAAGGTGGTGTCCTGTTGCTGTCACTGAGCTTGGGTGTGACTATAGGATCGAAGCAAGTCCTTGTGTGCTATTGTTTTTGCGGTCTATGTGTTGATTGCTTGTTGTTGCGGTGTGGTGAAGTGCATGCAGTTTGCTGTGAGAGAAGTGGTTGTGTCGGTTTTTGTGTGAGTTAAGTAGGCAGAAATTTGAGGTTTTGGTTAGTGGCTTATATGTCTCTTAATCCTTGTAGTTTTGTTTTATGTATCCGGTTGTCATACTGGGTAGGTATATTCTTTCTCTTTCATTCCTGACTGTCTAGTTCTAGGGCGATGCCGTGGCTAGTTCTTAGCTAAGTTATTTGAGTTTAGTACACCCGGTAGGGCGAGCATTATCCCCTGGTTCGATAGTGGTGTTATATTATCATTCCCCTTTTCTTCCTATCTATTTACTGTCGGTGGCCCATTGGGTAGGTATATTCTTTCTCTTCCATTTCCTGACTGTCTAGTTTCTAGGGCACTGGCGAGGCTGAACCCATGCTAAGTTATTGAGTTTAGTACACCCGGATGGGCAAGCATTATCCCTACCTAGGTAGTGGTGTTCTGTTATCATTCCCTGCTCCTTCCTATCTATTTACTGTCAGTGGTCCATTGCTGCCTGTGATTACAGTGTGGGCCAAGGTGTTATTTCTATGAACATACCTTGCCTTCCTTCCCGATTGGTCTGTGGAGGTTCTTTGGTATGATTCTAGGTGCCCTATCTTTCAATTGATAAGTGGATATGTTGAAGATCCGTATATCCTTACTTCTATTAAGGGTTGAAGGCTTAGGGACTAAGGGATAGCTCCCTCTCAGTCTAGTTCCGCTATGTATGTCCCTATGGGCATTGTTTCTAGTTATTGGGTGAAGAGGCAGGATTGGAGGAGTTTCCTGAATTGTAGGTGATCTCTAGTGTTCCGTAGGTTCTTTGGTAGTTTGTTCCAGGGTTTTGGTGCGAGGTGAGAGAAGGAGGATCCTTTGAGTTTTCTACTGATGTATGATTTGGGTTCCAAACGGATGTCGCTACTGGATCTGAGTGGGCTTGTAATGTGATGTACATTTATTTTTCTTCTAAGGAACTCTGCACCTTGGTTGTGGGTTGCTCTGTGCGTTATGCACATTGATTTGAACTTGATCTGCTGTTTGATGGGTAACCAGTGTAGTGTTTTCAGTGCTGGTGTGATGTGTTCTCTTCGAGGTAGTTTAAGGAGCATTCTGCCTGCCGCATTTTGTATGCGTTGGAGTTTATTTAGGATTCCTTCAGGAATTGCCTAGATATAAGATATTGGCGTAGTATAATCTGGATCATGATGAGAGCAATGACGGTAGTTGTTTTGTTGGTGAATGAGAGGAATGGTAGGATCCTTTGAGCCGCTCGCAGGAGGAAGAAGCATTTCTTGATTAGGGCATTTACTTGTGGCTCTAGAGTGAGTTTGTTGTCCATCAGGACTCACAGGTTTTTTTACAATCAGTGATGGGGCTGGGGTTTCACCAAGTTCTGTTGGCCATGGGATGTAGAGGTTGTCTTCTCCGTATTTTGTGATTATCATTATTTTGGTTTTTCCTGGGTTGAGTTTGAGGTAGTTTAAGTTCATCCAGTTGTGTATTTCACAAAGGCAGTTCTCTAGTGTTGAGTTCTCTTCTTGTGAGTCTTGTACTTTAAAGACTATTTGTGTGTCATCAGCGTAGTTGTAACAGGTGAGGCCATGTCTTTTGATGATTTCAATTAGTTGAGACAGGTAGATGTTGAATAGTAGTTTCAAGAAGGAGGATTCTTGTGGAGCCCCACATGACGATTCTCTTGGGCTTGATTTGAAAGGTTTCATCCATATTGTTTCTGTTCAATTTGTTAAACAGGATCTGATCCATAGTAAGACGTCATTGATTCAGAATTCTTCCAGTCTCATGATGAGGATGTCATAGTTAACTGTGTCTTCTGCTGCAGAGAGGTCTAAAAGTATCAGGGCGGTGCTGTTGTTTGAGTCTGTGTTTGCCTTTAGATCATCCCAGATTGAGATAAGTGTTGTTTCTGTTCCTCTCATTGGTCTGAATCCTACTTGTGTCTGGTGTAATAGGCAGTGTTCTTCTATCTATGAATTCTTGGGTTGTTCTACATATGTGTGTTTCCAGGAGTTTAGCTGGGTAGGGGATGTTGGAGATGGGTCTATAATTGGAGAGGTCCTCTACATTTCCTGCTGTATCCCTGAGGAGTTGTTTTATGTATTCTGATTTGAAGGAATGTGGCAGTCTTCCTGTTGTGATCAGTTGATTGGGGGTGTTTCTGTAATATTCCATTGGTGTTCCTTGTGAGAGGATTGATTTGTAGATGTCAGGGGGGCAGGGATCTGTGGGGGAGCCTGATTTGTTGCTTTGATTTATCAGTTTGACGAAAGTCTCCACTGATATGTGCAGGAAGTTTCAGAGTTTGTTCCGGTGTTCCTTGCATCGGTGGGCGTCTTCAGTGTTGTTGTTGCATGGTCTGTTTTGTATGGTCTGTTGGATGGTCATAATTTTATTTTTGAAATGGTCTGTGAGGTCACTGCATAGTTTCTTCAATGGTATTGGAGCCTTGTTGCAGCCGGGTGGGTTTTTATTTGAGGATTCTGTTGTCGTAGTATTTAATTTTTGCTTTTTGTATTTCCTTTTCGCATGACCGGGTATGTTGTTTTAGTTTGAATTTTTTTCTGCAGTCTATATTGATCCTCCATTCTAGTTCTAGTTTTTGTTTTTCCTTTTCATGGCGCCTAGTAGTGGTGTGAACCATTTTGTTGTTGCTCTTTTGCGGGATGGATTGAAAGGTTTTTCTTTGGGGATCTTGCCAATTGTTGTGGTGATCCAGTTGTGAAGTATATCTATTTTAGTGTCTAGGTCAGCTTCATCCATAGTTGTTGCTTGTGGTTTGGTGATCTCCAGTAGTTCCATTAAGTTGGAGTTTTTTATGGTTCTCCAGTTTCTTTTCATGCTGATTGGTAGCTTTTCCTGTTTCTTGGTTATTGGGGAGGGCAGTGTGATTACAAAGGGGGTGATGAGGTGGTCGCTCCAGAGGATCTGAATTTGTGGCACTGTGGTAATTTGTTTTCTGTTGGCGAAGATTGCATCCAGTATATGTTCTGCTGTGTGGGTTGCTCCTTTAACCAGCTGAAGTAGTTTCATCGTTGTTAGCTGGCTGGTAAGAGATTTATGTGAGGTTGTGGTTTCTTCATCAAACCAGATGTTGAAGTCTCCGAGGATAATCAGGTGGTTATGCTCCATATCTAGTTTGGTGATTGCTTCTATGAAGGTGTCTGCGAAGGTTGCATCATACGTTGGTGGTCTTTATACTAGTATGAATTTCAGGTTTGTTCTGGGATTTGTTGATAGACGTATGATTAGGGATTCACATTTATTGATGTTTAATGGGTCTTCCGCTTTAATTTCTAAGTGTTCCTTGTGGATGATTGCCAGTACATCACCTCTTTTAGTTTTCCTGTTTGCTTGGATGCACTTGAAGGTATCAGGCAGGCAGTTATTGAGGGTGATCATGTAGTTGTCATCTAGCCATATTTCGGTTACGAAAAGGATGTCAATGCCTCTGTCATGTAGGAGATCATAGATTTCAGTGGCATGGTTTGACATTGATCTTGCGTTAATTAGATTGCAGTGGATATTTTTGTGAGATTTGGTTTATTTGTTGTTCCCGGTTTTGATTTGTGGGTGTTCAGTTGGGGTGCTTTTATGTTGACTCCGATTGGTTGAAGTTCTGTGAAGGCGGCTTCGTCGTTGAATCAGTCTTTGAGATTGATAATTGGGTTGCTGACTTTTAATGCTTCGTCATCTCTTGTCATTTGATGTGGGTATTGATAGTGCCCTTCTGTTCTTGTGATGTAGTGGGTAAGGTGGTTGGCGTCATCCCTTTCTCTTCTTGTGTCCACTCTTCTTTTGTTCTGTTGTTTAGGGAGGGTTTTATACATCTGGAAATGTCGGTGTAGTTGAAGTATCTAGGTTCTTTGGTTGGTTCGAGATACGGTGTAAGGTATAAGGATTTTTCTCTTACGATGTTTGTTCTGCCAATAGTATTGTTTGGCAGGGTGTGTTCTTTTTTGGAGGCGTCTTCTGCTGGGGGCGGTTGAGCTTGTGCATCCGTATTATTTGTATTGTGTTCCTTTTCTCTTTGTCAGCTTCCAATTCTGCGTCAGGGCATTTTGTGTCCTTGGAGGGTAGAGTTGGTCTGGGGTTTGGGTTTATAGGGGCAGTTGTCCAACGGTTGTTCCTTGTGCCAAGCTGTTGTTGATTTTAATCCTCTTAGGTTGTTGCATCTGGAAGTTTTACGAGGGTGTGTCTTTGTTCAATTTGTTGGGTAGGGGTGTTCCTCTTACAATGGGAGTGCTGTCCTGGGGAGTATTGTACGTGGGAGAGTGGCGAGGCTGGTTATGGGCTATGGTCTTTGTTCAGTTGGTTGGGTAGGGGTGTTCCTCTTACAATGGGAGGGCTGACCTGGGGAGTATTATACGTGGGAGGGTGGCCCGGCTGGTTATGGGCTATGGGTGTGGTAAATTAGGGAGGGGATTATGGTAGTGGTTACTGGTGTAAGGATATTTGGCATGTTACAGCACAGAGTACAGCACTACTGCACAGGTAGCAAACAGCACAGAGTACAGCACTACTGCACAAGTAGCACATTTTTTTTTGCAGCACCACCACAAGGGTGCGGTGCATTGCTATATGGGTTACCAGATTAACAAGGAAAGACAGGCTATTCAGTCAAAAACGATTTTAACATATAAGATGCAAATCTATTTTTACAGTTAAAAGCACACATGCTCATTTAAAAATGCACACTATTTTCACCTGAAATGCCTATGGTGCGAGAGACACATTTGAAAATTAACAGCTAACCTATTAACCATTAACCTGACTAATAAAACCTTATTTAACATAACCCACTAATAAAATGTGTTCTCCACTGCAGAATTAGGCATACTCTGAAAGCCATTTAAATGTGTGTGCAGATTTTTTTTCTTCTCTTCTCTGCCTGCTTCTCCGTGTTTTTGTGCACAGTAACTGCAGGAAGAAGGAAGTCAGATTTGCAACAATTGCAAATGTATAAGCAAAGCTATTGTTGAGAGTAGGAGGATGAGAGATGATGGATTTCATTGGGACACGTCATACAGAGGGCTGAGATGAAAGTTTTAGTGGGCAGTATCGGGGGAAAAAGACAGGCAGACATTTTTCTGCACTACTGGGGAGAAGACCTGGCTGTGGGACTCCTGACTGAATGCAGATTCCTGCGTCCTGCTACAGTCAAGATTTGGCAGAGCTGGGAGGAAGACCTTTTCCTGGTTGGAGGCATTCCTATCTGCAAAAGCTGAGAATTCCAGGCAATGACCTCGGTTTGAAAAGGAAAGGCGATCCTTTTACTGGGGTTAATCTTCAAGGGAACCACATTCCGAAGGAGAACAGCTGAAGAAAACTTTGAACAGATAAGGTAATTACATAAGCGTGGGAGCCGTGTGTGCACGAAAATATGCAGTCAGTGTAGGAAAGGGGATTCCTGTGCGTGTCTTAATCAAATACCAATGATGCAATTTGAGTTCTGTTCTCCGCCACTCTCTTTGCAGTGTGTCATAGACAATGCTTTTACTGTACCATTTTATTTATTTCTGTAAAGAATGAGATCGTGTTTAAATGCAACTTTTATAATACAGAAAAATATTTGAAAACAGACGGGTGGTGTATTTACTATTTACCATTACAATGCCGATGATGTGGGGAGATTTTTAAACAGTGCAATGGTCATTTTAAGACAGATGTGTGCATGTCAGAATCAGTATGAATAATTGTGAGTGACTGTAGCATAGCTCGTTGGAGGTACATGAGCCAACGGGAAGAGAGACTCTCTGAACATAGCTCCCTACCGTATATAAGGTAGTGGAAATTACCACAAGACTACCATATATAGCTCTCTGTCGTAAATAAGTCAGTGAGTTCGCCCATGGTGGCACACCAACACTATCACTGAAAAATGTGGTATTCCTAAAATGTAGGTCTGAGGTCTCTCTAGTGATCACACGAAAAATCTAAGCAAAGATAAGGGATTCTGGACATTGGGGCCACAAATAAAACAAGGGAATTATGCTCACCAAAATACCACCAACCGCGCCTACCACCCACGCATACCAAATATGCATGCCTGGGTGCTGAAATAATGCATGTTCACTGTATTATTGTTGTACATGGCCCAATCTGAATACAAGGAGTGATTGTTGCTAAGTTATATTTCGGCGGTAAGAAAATACCGTCAGGCCCCAAATCTCCACAAAATACCCTACACTGGCTTTAGTGGTTGCTGGCTGTTCAGTGGGGGGTCGGGTTTTTAGGATTCAATTATGGCAGATACTGATAATATCTAGATGGGTGGGAAGTAAGAGGTGGAGAGCCTAGGTTTTGCAGGTGGTTTACAATGAGTTGTCATCTTGGGAGTAGGCTATTAGATGTCCGAAGGGATGCAGGTTTCGGCAGGAGCCAAGCGATGATTGAACAGCTTGATTCCTGATTCTTGGACAGCAGCAGGTGGGTCCAGGTTCCGCAAAGGCAGGCAGTTATCAAGACTGGGACACCTAGCTATCGGGAGAGATTTTAGGCCTCGCAGAAGGCAGGCGGTGATCAAGTATCAGGTTAAGGACCCCTAGGTGACAGGGGAAGTTTAGTTGGGAGAGGTAGGTGGTAATTAACTCCCAATTTTAAGACACCTAGATATCGGGAGGAAGGTCCAGGCCTCTCAGAGTGTCAGGCATCAATTGGACACCTAGACAGCAATTGTACACCTGGAGTGGGACACCTAGATAGCAATTGTACACCTAGACTGGAAAACCTGGACAGCAGGAGAGGCTGTCAGGTAGCAACCAATCTCATAGTGTCATGCAGCAATTGAGCACCTAGACTGGGACACCTAGACAGCAGGAGAGGCTTTGACCTCACAGTGTAGCAGGTTTGACAGTACAAGCTAGAGGTGGGAACACCTAGAGTTGGCTCTCGTGCACAGAGGCGGAGAGCCTCAGGTTTCAAAATGCATCTCAGGCACAGGTGAGCATCCCTAGTTATAGTGTGGTACAGGAGAACACACCCAGATGCGAGTTCTACGCGGTGGGAAGGCCTATGTTGCACAATGCAGCTTGGGATGGGAGGGGACACCCAGAGTCCGGAATTCTGTTTTGAGGTGGAGGGGCCCAAGTTTTGCTATGTAGTTTGGTACAGGAGAACCCACCGAGACTTGAGAGACCTGTACAGTGGGATAGAGTCCTGAGCTTTACCGCACAATTTGGTATGGGGAACACACCTAGAATGGGGTCCTGTATAGTGGGCGAGAGGCCCGAGTTTCAGATGTAGTTCCGAAATGCAGTTTCAGATACAGGGCAGTACACCTAGAAGGTTCCTGCACAGCGGGAGAGAGGCTTAAGCTTCACAATACAGTTTGATACAGGAGAACACAGTGAGATTGTGAGTCCTGTATAATGGGAGAGAGGCCTACGTTTCAGAATGCAGTTTGAATGCAGTTTGAATGCAGTTTCAAATACAGGGGAGCAGACCTAGATGGGTCCTGTATAGTGGGAGAGAGACCCAAGCCTCACAATGTAGTTTGGTATAGGAGAACACACTGAGCTTTGATAGTCCAGTATAGTGGGAGAGAGGCCTATGTTTCAGAATGCAGTTTCAAGTGCAGTTTCAAATGCAGGGGATCACACTTAGAAGGGTCCTGTATAGTAGGAGAGAGGCCTAAGCTTCACAATGCAGTTTCAAATGCTGTTTCAAATACAGGGAAGCACGCCTAGACAGGTCCTGTATAGTGGGAGAGAGGCCCAAGCCTCACAATGTAGTTTGGTACAGGAGAACACACTGAGATTTGAGAGTCCTGTATAGTGGGAGAGAGGCCTACATTTAAGAGTGCAGTTTCAAATACATGGGAGCACACCTAGAAGGGTCCTGTATAGTGGGAGAGAGGCCTAAGCTTCAAAATGCAGTTTGGTACAGGCGATTTTGTATGACGTCTGTATATGTTGTAGATAGAACATTATTCCTACCTTATCCGTGGATGCTGGTTTACGGTAACCTATTCGTTGTGAGTTATGTCAGGGTGCTGTGGCCTGTTGCAACTGCTTGTCTGGTGGGGTGACTTTGCAGCCACTGCTGGTTGGCTGTAGTTGTGGGTTCTGTAGGTTACTCTTCGACTTAGGTGTAGGGTGTGCTTATTAAGTGGTGGAGTGCAACAGGAGGAGGGGAAATAGAGGTTGGGGTTTGGTGTATGTAAGTGGTTGGCCCCTGGCTTCCCCTGCTGACACCTGCAGACACTGTCTGGGGCTGCTTCTTCAGGAGCCACCATTTGCCTTAGGCACTTAGCCGCTGGGCCTGCACGGGCAGGGACTGCCCTGGGAGACTGTGTTAAGAGGTGTAGGGGAACCAATCAAGGGAGCGTGCAGGAGGAGGGAGGGACCGGGCCAGGCTTGGGGAAGGCAAGGAGAGTGAGATTGCACGCGCGCAGAGGGGGGCTACACAATTAATTTTTTAAAAAATAAAGGCTGATTACACTTATTGAATTAAGGGCCTAATGGATTTCTTCTTGCCTTCTGGAAGCAAGAGAGCCAAAAAGGAAATGTGGGTGGGGAGGGGTGGTAGTTGGCAGAGGCAGGTGTGGAGGCTTTTTCAACCTCCATTTTTTATCAAACATATGGAAAAGAATAAGTATTTTGAGGTGTACTTGTCTTTATTTCTATTTCAAACTTAAATTGTGTAGTACACATTTTCCCTTTTTCATCATTTGTTTCATGGGGACATATTGGTAACATTCTGTTTTACATTACAGACACCATGTGAGGAATTCGACCATCCGCACGGGGAGTGTGGCTCTCCTGGGCTTTTTTGACGTTTTGTAATTAAAATGAATGATGGGAGATCAACGTCAGAAACTTTGTGGGGCTAATCTGCACACATTGTGGGGACAGCCTATAGGCACAATCCTTCCTGTCACACTTACCTGGAATGTGACAGCCATGGTACATCAAAGCATCAAGGAAAGGGGAAGGCAATACCTTTCTCTGGCCATGGCCAGCCTATTTAAAATATCAAAGGCCCCATGGATCTGCCCTCTCTATTGTCTGAAGTTCTGCTGGTGGCAGCGCCTACTGATGAGTTAATTGAAACAGGCCTGTGATAGGCCTGAGAGCAGAAGTGACAGAAGGGGGCAGGACACTAAAACCTCTTTGATATGCAAGTGTCAACTTTAAGCTAGCTCTCACCCCTCTGTATGAAGGGCAGTGAGTGGTATGTCTGGGGCAACTATTTACAGTAGGCAACCCCTGCTGGGGGACCTCCTTTCAAAGTGGTGAAGTATGTGATTTGAGGGAGACATAAGTCTGTTCTCACCACAAACTTAAAGGGAGACCTGCACTTTGATCAAGAGTCACAGAGAGCTTAATAACCAGAGAGACACTTTGATCCACAACAGACAGGAAGATGGGTGGGACTTAGTAGTACATGTTGTCATCCTTTACCTTGCCTGTTGCTGGGAGGGAGAAAAAAGAGTGTAGACATAAATATAAAAAAGGGGGTCTCTCAAAGGTGGGGTAGAGTTCCATTTATTTTGCCCTAACAAATACTACACAGGACGTAGGTTGGGTTGCCTGTGCGACTCAGAGCCAGTTTCCACTTTCTAAACCAAAACGGATTGCACCTTTGTCGATTAACCTACTTCAGCAAAACTGCCATTCTATCCATGCCACGTGGTTGCCACGTGGTCCACACACTGATGGGAGATTTTCTTTTTTTATGAACTTTTATGCCCCAATTTCTACCATATAAGTGCATTTGGCTAATAATGTTGTAAAATGCCACCACCCTGGTGTAGCCAAAACTAAATTTCAGCTGCCACCAGCCTACTCTCCAACACCATGTTAGAATCCTCCTGGGATTAAAATGGGCGGACACCCAGGCAGCCATATGGGATACTAAGAGCAGCATATAATAAAAACGGTTGCAGTATGCTATGATATGATATAATATTTTATTTGTATCGTGCTCCTACACAAGTGTTTCAGAGCACGAAAAGGCAAAGGAGGGGAACAGGGGATAACACAACAACGATCTTACTAGGCCCAGTGATATTGAGAACGCGCGAGTGCATGGGAAAGGGAAAGGGGAAAAGTGCATGGAAGGGGGAGAGTGGAAAGTGCGGAGCAAAGGAGAACAGATAAATAATAATAAATACAAATAAATAGAAAATAGGGGCAATAAACAGTGGTAGTGCAGCCAGCAAGTGGTTAAGTGCTGTGTTTACAGCAGCCAGCAGACTGGGTAAGTCTGAATAAGTTCAGAAAAAGAAGAAAATGGGGGGTGAGGGACTGTATGGGTACAGATACAGTCCCCATTGTAGGGGGTGGCCAGGAGGCTGTGCAGGCGGTTGGCAGGGTGAGCAGGTACCTAGGCCCAGGGGACAAGGGGTGGCCAGGTGCTCAGTGCCAAGAGAGAGCAGATCAGCAGGCAGGGATGGACTGGCCTATAGGGAACTCTGGAGATTTCCCGGTGGGCCTCTGCACACTGGGCCTCTTTTCTGTGGTATTTCCAAATTTTCTCATAGGAAAAACATTGGGCTTGCTGAAAATGTGTCATATGGGGCCACTTTGAGCTTTATTTCCAGGGCCTCTTTTGGTCCCCAGTAATTATTTCCAGGGCCTCTTTTAGTTCCCAGTCCAGCCCTGTCAGCAGGGGAGAGGTGGAGCGAAGGCAGAAGCAAAGAGGAAGGTCTTGAGGTGCTTCCCGAACCGGAGATGGTTCTGCTCAAGTTTTAGAGTGACAGGGAGGCTATTCCAGAGGGAGACCCCAGCCAAAGACAGAGATCTACCCCCAGCTTGCTTCTTTGAAAAACGACTGACCATGAGGGAGTTAGAGGTGGAGGAGCGAAGAGTTCAAGAGGCGAGGATTTTGGACCAAGGCCCCAGAAAGCTTTGTGGACAATGCAGAGGGTTTTGAATGTAATCCTTGTATCCACTGGGAGCCAATGGAGAGATTTCAGAGCTGGAGAGATACGATCCCAGGGCTTAAGGCCAATGACAAGTCTCGCAGTCCTGTTCTGGATTAGTTGCAGAGGGCGGAGAGTAGAGGCAGGTAAATTTAGAAAGGGCTGTTACAATAGTCCAACCTAGAGAGAACCAGAGCTTGGGAGACTATGAGCTTCTGGGGGAAGGAGAGGAAAGGCAGAGTACCTCTGAGGAGGTGCAGTAGGAAGTTCGACTTTTTAGAGACAGGGAAGGAAAGTGTGGAGTCAAAGATGACCCCAAGGTTCTTAGTCTCGCAGGTGGCGGTAGGAGGAGGGCCAAGGAAGGCCAGCCAGAGAGTGAGGGAAAAGGATGGTGAAGGTGTTCCGATGAGGAGGATCTCTTTCCTGCTGGCATTCAAATAAAGATCATTGGCGGCACACCAATCTTGAATGGCAGTTAGGCAATCAGAGATGAGAGAGGGAGAGGAGGTGGCCGAGGGCAGCCTGAAAATGAGTTGAGTGTCATCCCTCTAATGTGAATAAATGAGTAGATGTCCCTCTAGTTACAAAAAGAAAGGCAAATAAAACATGGAACCAGTTAAAGTTTTGGGGGACACACAAAGTTAGATAACAGTATCCCATAAATGAAATTATGCCCCAATAGTTTCACACCACAGGGGGATAGAATAGCTTTTATCACCCCAGAATGTGTGTCTCTAGCGCCATCACCTCAATGCCACGTGTGTGTGTCTTGTTGCAAGTATTTCACATGGGGATTTGTCTGGGGTCAGTAATACTGCCTTCTTTTAGGCTCTTCCGTATTATATGTGCCCCCCCCCACTTCTGCTTCATTGATAATGCTGAAATCCTCCATGTCTGATGAAGCTGCCTTCTCCTGCACTGAGCTTGCGCAAGGGGTGAGCAGGCAATTGCCACTCACTGCACACATACATCACTAACAGACCTCGCAACATTAACTGATTAGAAACGCCCTGGGCCTGGCTGAAATATGCAAGCTGGAATTTGCCCTGATTATGGGAGAGTTCTGAATAGTAAGGTATTAGAAAACAGAAGGGTGGGGTTAGAACAGTATAGGGGACCCTGCAGTCAGTGTCATTATCCCTACAGGAGTTGAGGCATCTTGCATGCACTGTTGCTTGATGCCTCTATGTTATGTTAATATGCATTTGTATTGCACGCTTCACCACTGTAGTGCACGCATGGTGCTGAACCTTGTCTCTGGATAGTAGTATATGGTGCCTCCACCCAGGACTTGTAGATCGAGTTTTATAATTGGAAGAGTTGAACTACAAGTGCCAGAATGCAAAGAAAATAACCAAGACTGGATAAGCACATACAGATTAGAATGGGCCATGTTGACAAGTATGCGGCTCGGTGATGAAAAAGGAAAAGGGGGGAGGAAGAGTAGAGTAGGAGTGGGGTACATAGGGTGTCCCCACTCATTTTGGTGGGGTTACGAGCTGGAGAAGTAGCATGCAATGACGTTCTGCATGCAGATCAGCGGAAAAGGGCCTGTCTGAGCAGGCCAGAGAAGGAATGTAAAAAGTTAAATGGGGAGTGTTCGGGTGGTAGATCGGCATTGGGGTGCCATGGGAAATAGCTGGGTGCAGGGTGAGATTTCCCACTGAAATTGGACTTACAGAAACACCCATTAAAAAATATGTCAATCCCCCCCCTCACTGAAACCAAAAATAGTTGACTCCGACAATTGAGGGGGCGGGGAGGTGCAATGGAAAATCAAAGCCGGCATTGTGTTTCGGTTTTCAAAAAGTTTTGCCAGAATTTATTTTACTGAACACTGTCTTAGGTTATTCTACCACATTTTTCTGAGACTTCCCAGCACACATAATACGTTGATCAGCGACGACTAATGATCTAATGTCATCTGAACAATATATATATGAAAGGAGTTTGATAGTTGTGATAGTAAAGGTGTGTCTAATGATTGGCCGAGGATCACACAAATGGTAACAGAGGAAAAGAGGAAATAACACCCACCCGTGACTGCAAACCATTTTCAGAGGAAGCACTTCCTAGTAGATTGATTGCATGGCACTAGAGTAGCCCATCAAGATGTGCTCAAGAGTGCCCTTGCTCTGTGGGGGGTTCCTTCAGACAATAACATGTTTAAATGGTGAGGATAATCTGGGGGTGTCAGAGCCAAGAGTTGGCCGAGTAAAGGTGGATGTGGGAGCACAAAAGGGAAGGGGGATCATCTCGATCCTCCAAGAACTCTATCTGCTTAGTCACTGGATGATGGAAGAGTTTGTGTAACCAATGGTAGGTGCTGTGAATAGAATGCAGTGCAGGAGCTAGGAGAGGCCATCAAATCTTGGTGATATGCACCCACTAATAGCAGCAGAATAGACCCTGAGCCCACCACTATTACTTCCTCTTGAGGACATAAAAACCTGCCCACTGCTACCATAGGAAATGCAGACACATGCAGCCACTTCATCTGCAACCCAACAAATAGAAACATGGCATTTCCGCCCGGCCTAAAATACCATCAATGTGTCATTGTCATAGACCCTGCACACATTGCAGGAGCATCAGTGGGTTCCTAATACCACTATGGCGGTGCTTGGCAAGTGCCTTTTCCATGCCTACATTAAAGCCCAAACAGTTGGCTTTGCCAACGCTTGTTTTAAAATAGGGATGCAATTGCATTTTTGGTCCCCACAACCAGCTGAATAATGAGTTGTAGACACGTTTTAATATAGGCCACCATAAGCCATCTGGGTGACCCAGAAAAAAATAAAGCAGAGCCTCGAGATTCACAACAGCGCTTTTTCCGCTATCCATGTAAATCCAGTGAATACCCTGGTGCTGAGGTATGATCGCAGCCCATACACTGCTGTAAAGTGTTCCATCATTGAGGGTTCAAGTGGAATAGGATAGGAAGGGTTGACGAAACTCCATTAAGCATCTGCACTTAAAGCGGAAGAGAGAGAATTATAAAAGACCTCTCTAAATGTCCATCGCTGGGAGGATTTTATACTCTGAACTATTTTTCTTAATTTTCTTCTGTTTTCTTTTCTTCTTTTCTCTTGTTTTATACAGTGATGATATATGTAATTTCATACGTACTGCTATTTTAATTTTGTGAAAAGTCGAGTTCTTTGACTAAAACACAATAAATAATTTTTAAAAAGCAAAGTCCCCAAGGTGTCCCCTGTCACCCCAGATTTTATGAGTCTCCTACGCCCCGAATGCATCCGCCTTCCCACTATTTTGGCTCCATAGGTAACCTCTCCCTCATCTTTGGCAGCTGTAAAACCTTTACAGTTAGTAAAAGAAAAGAGAGGCACCTACCCTCGATGTACTAAAACACAGGACTCATTTTCTGTTAAACAATGGTTGCACAGCAACCTGCACAGGGAGTTCTTTCATTACACAGGGGATTAGATAACCCTGCAAATGAGCGAATGAAGCACTACCTTCCTCTAAAGGAATGGGAGAACCACCTTGTTTCGTATAGAAATTAATTCACCCATCACAGGAACGTCTCAACACTGCCCTCTTTCTAAGGGTATAACATCCAGTGACACCCACTGAGATGTTGGCAATATCAACCACAAGAGGTATCCAATTTACCATAGCTAGGTAGCCCCTGTGCAAAGAGGCAGGAAAGGACAGTTGCCACAAGAGCAGGACCTCCCATTCAGGCGTTGTGGCGCTATAGAATGCACTGTTTGGCAAAGCGCAGCAGGTTTTGTGGGTTTTTAAATGGCAAATGCGGCTGTATACCCTGGGTCGCACATCAGTGTGTATGGGATTGCGAGTTACTTATACCAGCCGTGCTGCACATCAGTGTGTATGAATAGGATTGTGAGTGACTTATACCAGCCTTGCTGTGGATGGGTAGCAAGCTCCTATGCAGCTAACGAGTAGAGCACTTCGGGACAAGGCAGAATGTATTCTAAAGCTAAAGTGGCGCGCGGGGATTTTCAGGAGATGGCAGCCAGCACGACCTTAAACAATAATTGCCCACTCAGGAGCGCTAAACCCTTCTTTGCCAGCAAGTGGCTGAGGTGGAGGATTTGGGGTTAGAAGGCAATGAGTTTATAACACTTCCATATATGGAACGGGAAGGGAAAAGGAAGCTTAGTGCAAGCGATGTAAAGCGCACATTTTATTACTCTCAGAACGAAAATAGACAAACACATGTATTGTCGGGTTACAAGAAGGCTGACTGGTAACACGACGGAGGCAGTTGCTGTACCCCGAATTCATTTGAAAAAGGTGAAAAGGGTTCAATGTGTCTTTAAAAATAAAACTTCATTTGATTGGCTGTCAACCATTTAAATGAGCTCAGCGGATGTTGTTTTTTTTTGTATGGGGGAGGGGGTTGCTTTAACTTGCTACGCGGGTAGGGAGGGTTTGGTTTTTGTTAAAAAAATATAAATATGGAAGCAGCTCGTGTTATATTTACATTTAGTTAAAGTTCACTTTGTAGATGGACTGCTCCACGCTTGAGTGATGGGGTTGGGGCTAGACCATTGATATGTGTGTGTTTTTTTTCGTTCTTTGCCTGTTGTAATGGACGTCTTTTATGGGAGGGTGTTTGAAAGCGTGTAGGTTATGACCACTTGAAAAGATGATCTGCGCCTCTTGCATTCGTTTGCTGTCTGAAAATCCTATGCCTGCTCAGTAACAGGGTAGGATTTTCTGACAGCGTGGATCCAGTCTTTCTTGCTTTTAAAGACCTAAATCGTTAGTCTAAACAAAATATATGCATCTTGTGTTGTGCTCTAATATACGCGTTCAGTGTGTTTACTGAGGGCTTCTTGCTAAATGACATTAAATGGGGGTGGACCACCAGGATAATTGCATCAGTCCTTTCCGCAACGGCACTACTTCGCAGTTTGGGGATCCATTAGGGCGCCCAAGGATGCAGACTCCTCGCGGTGTCTTTTAAAATAATTAAAAAAAACCTAGTCCTTGTCAATGGCGGAGCAGCACAGTAAAAGGCTGCAGTGCAGGGTTGTAGAGCCAGCAGTGGCGCCGTGGCATGTTAGGTGCCTGCAGTGCTAGCGACTCGAGTTCAAGCCCAATGCAGGGCAGCAGTGTTCATTTTAAATACATTTGGGGGGGAGGGGGAAGCGGGTACGCAGGTTCGCCTGATGGCTGCTTTACATTGAGTGGGGGAACGTTTCAGCAATTGAGATATCGCAGAATGCCCGGACAGTTGCCACAAGAGTAGGACGCAGGTTGTGGCCCTGTTGAATGCTGTTTGGAAAGGCGCAGCAGGTTTTGTGGGTTTATAAATAGCAATGGGCTGTATACCCTGGGTCGCTCATCTGTGTGTATGGATATGATTGCGAGTTACTTATACGAGCCTTGCTGTGGATGGATAGCAAGTTTCTATGCGACTAGGCTCACGCTGTGTAGAGCACTTGGGGACAAGGCAGAATCTATTCTGAAGGAAAATCTAAAATGGTGTGGGGACTTTCAGGAGATGGCAGCCAGCATAATTACCCACTGAACCCTTCTTTGCCAGCAAGTGGCTGAGGTGGAGGATTTGGGGTTGGAAGAGGATTTAAAGTTGGAAGGCAATGAGGTTATAACACTTCTGTATATCCCACCGGGAGGGGAAAGAAGCTTGTACTTCAAGCGATGCAAAGCGCCCATATTACCCCCGGAACGAAAACGGAGAAACGCATGTATTGCTGGGTTACAAGGAGGCAGTTGCTGTACCCGAAATAATTTGAAAGGGTCGAAAGGCACTGATGCTGCCCTGGTCGGATGCAGACTCTGCATCCAAGCTTTGTGGCCTTCAGGCGAGATTAAAGGGGTACGTTTGTAGAAGAGGGTGGTATGAGGTACTAGCAGGGCAGTACTCACCATTGCAAGAGGGTGGGAGAACCAACTGCCCTGCTTTTCTCCCCACCCCCCACTCCTTATGCAGACTGCACAATTTCATACATTCGTGCCCCCAAACCTCCCACCTATGCCCCAATCTACTTTTTTGGTAACATTAGTGGTAGATGGGTTTTTAACACGTAAAAAAACCAAATAAAACTGCAGTACCGTTGCAGATGCAGAAAAGTCATCTATTGCGCTCTGTTCAGACGCTCTGGGGCAAAATACATGCACCCCTCTTAATTTGCACATGGATTGCACCAACAGAAGTGACTTCACAGAAAAGGACATTGCAGGGGACATCATCATTCTTTGAATAAGTTGCTATAAGTAAGCCAAGTGGCAAATAACTTTGGTGCAAAATACCTAAGTTGCACTATTATGTATGGTGCAACTCTTGGCACTTTGAAACACTATTCAGTTGTATAAAGCGCCTAATAAATACTCAATAACTGAGAAAATCTAGTCATTAGGCTTTTAAAAAAAAATAATAGCATGATATACATATAAGCTAAGAAGTGATTCAGAATCACTTAGAAAGCTGCAGATAACATCTTGTGAGTAAATTATTTGCCCAAGATCACACACTTTTGTTTAATGGTGAAACCGGGATGTGGACAATATAAGTAACTGAGCACACCTTCACAGATTTAGTTGATGTAGATATTTATTAAGGTTTTGCTTTAAATTTCATGTGCTTAAATAATACTTTATTTATAGCAATGCCTTGGAAGCAAACCAATTACATAATAACCTTAGACTTTCGTAGTAAACAAACTATATAAACATTGTCATAGAAATATGTTGCGAAATAAGAGAATGGCTCTAGTTTTATTCTCCCCATCCTGCATGTATAGTCACAATAGCATGACCCAGAATAATGTGAGCCTAACAAATACCCCTTGGTTTTAAAGCCGTAATTATTTCATAAAGCATGCAACATTATGCATCCTTTTCACTATGGATCACTAACCTCCTGTTGCGGTTTATTACGCGGTCACACCCAACTCTGGGGGTTTCTTTCCCCACAATGAATGTGCCGGATCAATAAAGCACTTTTATTTTTTGTTAAGGTTCAATGTGGCAAGGCCTCCAACTCGTCTCACACCCAACCATCAACAAGTACCTGTTGCTGCATTGGTCTAGGAACCAGGCCGGTGTGTATTCAGAAAATATATTTATTCACAAAATATATTTATTCACAAAGAGCTTAACATCAGCCACCAATGCTGTGGCAACACAAGAACAAACATGACTTCCGTACAGGCACCAACAAAGAGATCATACTAAGAGATGCAGTTGCAATTATTTCGTTTTAAATCGCCCACCAATGCAGAAAAAGAACAATTTAACAGTGATTTCTGATTTGGGTCAGAATACTTTTCTCCCAGCAACCCCCTCCTACAAACATCAATTAGACTTGGCCTCTTTGAACTGAAGGCCAGTGGCAGAGAGTGGCAACAGAATGGGAAAATCGGTTTTGGAATTAGAATCACAGGTGCAATATGAGAAAGAAAAGCACATGGAAAAATTCCTTTTGCCACATCTAAAAAGAACAGGCAGGGCTTTGGGGTTTTGGTCAGAGCACAGTGGATACAAAGGGGCAGTTTCGTTTTGCACCTTGCATATACAAATACACTACCAGGCTTCACACTTCTGATTTAAAATTAAGGGGATCAACGGGGAATTTTGTCTTGCACACATGTGGAAACAGGGTTTTGGGGTTAATTCTTTTTGCAAATCTTTATACCGGCTCAAAACACACTGTGAAGAGTTTGTTGGTTTTGAATGCCAACAAACCACCACCCGTGATTTCTATAGGGGAATTAATTGATTTACTTTAAATATGCTAGGGATCTACACAAATAGGATTTTTTTCTATGGGGAAATAACTAAAACAATGCTTTAAAAATTATCGGGCCTACACAATCTATGGCTTTGGGGAAATTTTACTTAAGAGGCCTTGAAATGGGCACCAGGGAACATCAGGGCACTGCTGGGACAGCAAGGGGGTCAGTTGAGGATCTCCTCCGCATCCTCCAAGGGGTCCCAATTGGCTTCTATGTCTCCTGGTTCCTGTCTCCAATGCAAGAATTGGGCCTCTTTGCTGGTATGTTTCTCACAAAATTTCAGCAGCAGGTTGCCTCTCGGAATTAGTGGAAGTGCAGTTCTAATGGCAAATTACATCACAAACTTGTCATGATTCTCGCAAAAGGCACTGGTTATTTTTTCACTACCCACCGCCCACCTGTATGCTAATAGCACAAGGGGATGGGGGAGTGAATCATGACGGCTGTGGGATCATCCCACTTTGAAAGGTGGGCTCGGCCTGCTTTAAACGCACAATCTTTCAACATGGCAAGTACCCTACATTTTCAAATCTTAACCTGTATGCATATATTTTTGAGAACTACTTTTTAAGGCAAATTGGTTAAGGCTAGTCTGAAGTCAGCACACCCTTCCTATGCAGAGATGCAGCTTTTCTTCATTTACTCAGGTGCTATATCAGTGAAAAATATGGCATTTTATAGTTTTCATGTTACCTATCTCCCTCACGCTCATACCAACTTTCACATCTCTCTGAATCAAAGGAAGGCCCAAATCACATTTTCTTTAATAACTTTAGTTATGTTTCTCACAGTGGAGTGGCTTTGCTGAAAATGTTGGGGGGGTGTGTGGGACATGACATCGAAAGTTAATATGCCCCTGCCAAATCAATAGGGACAAACTGGTGTACAATGAAAGTTGGGGGGGGGACAAACAGCGTTGTCCCCCCTATAATTACGCCCATGGAACTTTCTCACACCAATTGTTCTAGCATGGTTAAAAGGGGGTGACTGTCACCTTTACTAAAAGTCTGGAATGACCGTTGTGGCGTCTATGCTGCCCTTTTTATGCAGTAAAATGTATTTTTCCATTCACGTAAACTCCAGCTCCACAGGCCGCACTTTAGCCCCCACCTTTTTTCCTGTAAGTTTAATTTATTCTTACATGTTGCTAGGCAGGGCCTGGCTCATGTTTACGTTTGCCTCCCCCTTCAAGGCATGTGAGGCCCTGATAACCACTCTTAATGGACATTTTATGGGACTTGTGCCCTCAAGGTCACTTGTGCTGCAAGAAGAGACATGGCTTTATCAGTTTTTCATTGTGATTTTGATCTAAGAAGTGTATTTCTTTCTTATTTTTAAGTAATGGCCCTGATTGATGACAGCCAGGCCTGCCATCAGGGCAGCAGAGTGAAGGTCCTGGAGCTTAGTTTCATGTTGGGGGGGGGGGGGTGGGAATGACACTCATGTACCCAGCAGCAAATGGCCTTTTAAACTCTCACCCAAATGCATCATACGTGACCTCTTAGTAGGCTTTCACAGTTTCAAATACAGGAGTATTACTTCTGAATTGCCCATATTTATAAGGCTGTCGTAAGAAAACCATTTTAAAGCTTTGAAAGTCTAGTGAGCATCTCTTAGCATACTGTCAATTTGGATGAGTAAAAAACAAAAATGACATTCTTTTATTGTACGTGCAATGGGCTCGGTTTCACTTTAGCTGCTTGGAGCACAATCTGGTATTCCATAGAAGATACAGTACACACTGCAGTTTCTTTATGTATTAGTGCAGCTCTCAACGGATTGACAGCCACATCTTTTTTTTTTTTCCTTCCTGAAATGCATTGCGCATATCTTCATGCTTTTGGTTTAGGCCCACTTTGTGTCCTTGGTGATTGAGGTTCATTAGGCCTTATGTCTGGCCTTATGTCTGACATTTCTTTGCTAGCATTAGATTTTGGTGAGCCTTTACAATTGACTCTGGTCTTTGAATTTCTAGCATTCAGGGGCTACATTTCACCAAACACTCTCATTCCCATTTCTAAAGGGACAGAAGTTGTAGCAAGTGGGGGAATATTTCATTTCAGTATCAAGATGCGTTTCGGTCGGTGTGCCGATGGTTATAATCACAGGCCCGGGTGCCCTTTCATGTCGGTAGAGCAGCAGTTTGCTAAGTAGTGCATTTTCCCAGACCACAATTTGGTGCTCAGCATGGTAGCATAGTCATCACACCTATTAGATAATGTTTGTAGATACATATGTGCTTGCCAGATGTTGCCATCCATTAGATTATGAGCTCTCAGACATTCCCTTGGAGGTCAGAGGGCCTTCAGCCCCCTTCACTTTTAGAATAAGTCTGTTGCAACATCATCAAGGGTGCATCGTGACCTTTCATTTGAAGTTTATTCTGGCTGGAAAGTGAACTAGAAAATGCATGTATATTGTATTGCAGGCATCATGTCATGCGTGAAATCACAGATATCGCAATGGGACACTTGATGAAGTACAGAAATCCTTTTGTAGACTTGAAAACACATAAGATGTGAAAGAATGCTGCAGCTTTAAATTTGCTTGCCACAGTATAAAATGTGTCCAGGCGGCTCTGAACATGCACTTCTCTGGAGGTCCGTCCATCAGAAAGAGGAAGTCTGGGGAAAACACGTAATGGAGCTCCAGGCTTTGCCCATCAGAAGAGGCAGCATGGGAGTGCAATGACGGCACTGCGGGCTCCGCCAATCAGAAGAGGCAGTCTGGGAGCGCTCAGCCCATTGAGGGCATAGTGACTGATGACCTCCCCATTACCTCACAGGTTCCGCAATCAGTATGAAATGGATAAACAGGGATAATGCAGACAGAAGTTGATTCTTTCAAAATAAGATGGAAGGACATCGCCTGAGTTTTGTTTCACTGGAATACTGGCAAAACATGGAAAAAGCAGGGAATGTGAATTTACCGAAGAGAAAAAGGCAGTGAGCCTTCTTAGTAAAACGTGTGTTGGAGCTTTAAATGAATGGGCCAGCTGTATTTCATAAAGAGGCATTTCTCTGAATGAAGGAGCATTTCACGGGCACTCTGTGTAGATGGGTTATATGAGCTGCGAGTAAAGACATACTAATAACAATTACTATCATATATTACTGTTTGGACTATGTTTAAGGAGTTGATAAAGCTCTTGCACAACATGAGGCTTCTTGTCCCTGACACTAAGAGCAAGGGAGAAATTAATTTGAAGAGATACATTTTAGCCAGAGAGGAATCGCTTCAATAAAATCAATCGAGCATGACAAAAATGTGAAATGGCACGTGGGGGAACAGGAATTTTTCTGTTTCAGTTGCTTTTTGTCTGCTATCCTTCTTTGTTTCCCAGCGTTTGTATCTCTTGGTTGGTAACACTTTTATTCGATGAGAGAATTAACTTTATTGCTGAGACAGGACTTGTTTGGATAATGTCCTTAACTGAAATCTGATGAGATTCATTGCATTATTGCTGTGGCTTCTGGTGTGGTTCTATAAATGGGGATCACAAAACATTAACATCACAAGAGAAATAATGGGCCTCATTACAACAGTGGCAGTAAGGCAACAATGGCGCCGGTAGTGCTACCGGCACCGTTTTTACCTTGCCGCCACACTAAGAGTTCTGCTCCGTTATACAATGCACCTGTTAACCAGGACCAATCGGGCTTTTCATTTGACTGTACAACTGAAATGTGCACCATTTGAACTTCCCTAGGCTCCTTGCCCCCCCCCTCCTCAGACAAAGTGATCATAATAGGTTGATCATTGAAGGTGAATTGATAACATAATTGTGAAAATTCCTAGGCTTATATTCAGTGATATCAAAGCCAACTTGCCTAAGAGGAGCAGACTCTCTTACAATGGTATCAAAACCAATCTTGGAACCAATGTCTAGTGTAATCAAATTGGTTCTAATCGAGTCACTCTCGATGCCCTTAGTAGGGATAGCACAAAGATTCAGAACTTCGGCAGACAAAATATTCAACCCATACAAGATCAATTGCTTATCTTTTCTACATAATCTTTCCAGCAAAATCCTGTTTGACTTATGCTTAATAGGAGGTTTATTATCATTTGCTGACTGTGATTGCTGCTGCCTTCGGTGGTTTTTGAACTCAGAAGCTTGTAGTCCCTTGCACATGCAGACTTATCTGAACCTCCCATACCCTTCAAAATACTAAAAACAGAGTTCTTCCCTAGCACTTGCTGCTTTCCAAGCCCAGACGATTCTCCCATACAGGGAGTCTTAGTCCTTCCTTCAAGAAAAGTAACAGATTGATTTGCTCTCAAGACTGCTGTATAGGCATCTTCTCCAGGTTGCTTCTTATCCATACCACAAGCAAGAGGGCTACTTTTTGTCCCCACGTCCCTATTATCAAGATCATTAAAGGGACAGAATACACTCTTTGTCCGTTTGTACACCAGTAGAAAGAGCCCCATTGGTCAAAGTGGTTATTGGTGTAATGTTGCTCCCTGATGACAAGCTCATTCATGATCTGTTTGTACCATGATCGAAAGAGAAGCCCTGACCAGGGACATATTTTTAACCTTATGCTGACAATGGTCAGAGCTAGTCGCAGCAACAGGGTCACAACAGGCTTGCACAAAGTTGAGTCACTAACCAGACATCGCTGATCCTCAGAGGCGCTGTTTGGATTTGCCTTTGTGACTTCTATCTGATTATTAGCATGACATTTAACATGTAAAAAATATTCCTGAATTGTGAGAGGAGAGGCGAAGAGACAGTCGGAGCAAGCTCTTTGACTTTTTCAGTCTGTTTTTTCTGCTCATTGTGGAGGCAGCATTCTAATCGAGAAAAACCCCTTCCTCCTGTGGTAGGTGCTCGGAGAGGCGAAGAGAGGCAGTTCGAGCAGTCTGAGTTGTCTGTGTGGACTGTGTGTCCAGACTGTCTCCCACTGTGCAGGTTTCTCCTTTAGAAACGAAAGGTCAGAACATATTTTACCATATGCCTTTCTCAATGTGGTAGATTTTAAGGGTATGAAGCCCTCCTTCCCCTTGGCGGTTTTCTTTTGTCTGTTACTGCCTGCCTTTAGAAACACAAGTCTTAGCTTCTGAGGAAACTGTTTGGCTCACCTGTGGGTATTGATTGAGCCTTGTGTCTGCCCCTGTTGTGCTGTACCTTTCCTAAGTGTTTCTTATCAGGAATTTGCCTTGAATGAGCTTGCACTGTTATAGATAACTGGAAATAACTGACCTACTGTCGCTCTTAAATCAGTAACTACAGGCCACTGGAGCCTTGGAGCTGATTTTGGTATTCTACAATGTGGTTTCAGCACTGAAACTTTCTCGTTTTTAGTTTTGGGTGGTGACTGCAGGCCTTGGAGCCAACTCTGTTACACATTTAACAGATACCCGTGTTTGCTTTGAATATCGAGAAGTGGAAATAACTTGCCCAGTGCTATTTTCTAATCCTTAAATGTGGGTCTTCGGAGCCTTGGATCTGATTTTGGAATTACACACTGTGGCCTCTGTTCTGAAACTTCCTTGCTTTTAGTTTCTGGCTGTGACTGCAGGCCTTGAAGCCTTTGTGCCAACCCAGTAATACATTTAATAGGTAACTGTAGATTATTGGAGGCTTTGAGCTGATGGAACTATTATACTCCGGTTTCATTATTGAACAAGTTTTTCATTTTATCAGTCTTTGGTCGGTGTCTGTGTGCCACAGAGCCTTTGAGTGGATCATATTGTTATAAAGGGCTTTTGTACCAAGGTTTTATGAATTTTTCTAATTTGTTTTACATTTGGTTCTGTGTTCTGCATTCTAGAGTAGATTTTTGCCTAAGGTCGAGTACATGTTGTCAGTCTTATTTCTTATGCCCATATGTTAAAATAATCCATGCCACAAAAGAAATCCCAAGGAACAGAACACGGTGCGATAGTGCGCTCTGCAAATTCAAAGAGCTCAGGGCAAAGAAAGAAATGACCCACTCGCTCAACATGAGAGCCCCTTGAACTCTGTACAAAAATTACTTCGTCCGACACTAGATCTTACTGGACAAATACAGAGGAACAGTAAAAACAGATTCCTAACCAAACTCCAAGTGAATTACTTCCCTGTCCACCTCAAAAACTCACCTCAAAAACTCACTTTAAAAAAGAGGGAGAACAGGGAGATCCTTTTAATAAACTTTGAAGAGATTCCAGACTCTACCCTTGCAGAGGAAGTCAGACAAACAAAATGGGGACATCATTATAAATTCTCAATTGACGGACTCTCTAGCACATCAAGAAAGGAACACAGAAACCAACAGCATCAATAGGCCCGGAGCCAGGCCTTGGGTCTACCGACTAGGGAAAATTGTTCAGATCTAGCACCCCAAGATGAAATAATTTTAGTACAAGAAAAACACAATTGCGAGCACCCTTGATGGCTATCTAGTTAAATCTATACGCTCCCCAATTGTATATCCTGAATCACTAAATTCCACACTGAACACCTCATCATCCTCTGCAGTTTATTTTGTAAATCCAACTCCAAGACCATCTTTTGGTCTGATTCTCCATAGTTACAAATTACTATAAATGCTATGAATAATATTATCATGGCTTTAACAAAAATATTTGAAATAATGGAAAACAGATACTCATTCAATACTATTAAACTCACTTTTAGATAAGGTGACAATGTTGGAAATTATGTAAATACAATTTCATTTTCAATTTTAAAAAAGAATGAGTATCAAAGAGGTAATACCACCAATAAAACCTTTCTTTGCTTCAGTAAACAATATTATACCCGTGGCAATTCAGACAAGATGTATTGTTGACGATTGGATCTTGGAGGAGCACATTACACTGATTCCACAGGACTGTGACAAAGTTGAAACTTATCAAACTCCATTAGATCAAAACATTTCTAAATCTCCTTGATTTAGAAAGTAGAAATTGTCAAGAGACATTTTTCAATATATTTACAGATAAAAAGAGGACAAAACCAAGATCTGGCCTACATTTTAAAAACAAATAAAAAAACCAACCTTTGCTAATAAAATCAACAAACTTTGGCTCCAGGAAATTCCTAGGAGCATTGACCATACCCTCACAGGACCAGGGAACCATAAAAGTAATAAAATGATAGTAAACCGAAACCACCACATTGCCAACTGAAGGGATGGGCGGGCAGACCAACGTTTAGGAGCAGGCTTTGGTTGTAAGCACGGGAAAACATAACTCTCCAGGGGACAAGAACCTGCTAAATCTCTGCTTTTTCAATACCAAGTGAATTATCAACTCCTAATCCAACTACGCCTAGTGGCCCTGATCCAGTTATGATCACTCTCCATATGCACTGTGTTGCGACGCATTTAGAAAACAAGAGCGTTTCGTTTGGAAAAATTCACCACACTCTAACAGACAAGACTCCACTCATCACAAGACCAGGAGAGGTCCATTCAATATCCTGAATATACCCCCCTTAAGGCTAAGGGGAACCATAGGAATGTAAATAGGTCTAGGAGTGGGAGCTTTAGCGCCCTGAGAGAAGGGCATACATCCTATGAAGAAAATTGAAGAATAAGCTCCTCTACTATGGTTACAAAAAAAAAGAGAAGGAAAGGCTTGATTCAGGGTAGGGCACAGCAAAAGGATAACCAACATTGCTTATACCTACATATAAAGGATAGGCAGAGGTGAGACCCCTATCCTAACGGAACATATGTTCTAGCACTTATGGAAGCAATCCTGGGCCTAGCAGCAATTCAGTCTAGGCATATAACCCAGATACAATTTGTTGATCAAAATGTCCTAGACAAAGTAAAGCTGGTAGTTCCATCAACACTTTTCAGGGAAGCCTTATGGGAGACGAAACATCATTTTAAGCAGCAAGGATTTAGATTAATGAAGGATAACTGTGATCCTAACCATAAGCATTCATATTCAGAGGTTAATATCACCAACTATGGAACCTCATTTGGGGTATTTACCTTTGAACGTTTCTTGCCAAGGAGATCAGGGAAATTTAGTGAGATGTTATTGCACATGCCACAAATATCAGGGATCAAACTGATTGGTCATGATTACAAGGTGCCTTTAGGGAAGGAATGAAATACCTTGTGAAAGTAATGTCTAACAACTACTACAAAACACAATATATGACTTGCCTCATGGAAAACTGGAGGCATTTCTCATTAAGTATCGCATATAAACATCACTATTATCTAGTTCAGGAACTTGGCTTCTTGATCCGCCAGTATGGGAAATCATGTAGTTTCAGTCGTTAAAGGTAAAAAAGGGAGGCCTTCAGCCAGTTTATTGACGGCATGTAAATTAGATATTGGATTAACCCAGGAAATGTGGGTGGCTCCTAATCCATTTATTCAACTGACCAGACTGTATGGCCCTAAGACAAAGGTCTCCCCCTTGAAGCAGCATGTTGTGCTGAATCTATACTGGAATCTGCAAGGTATTGTGGATGATGAGTTTATAGGGGCAGTGGAATCAATGTTGGATCTGTGTCAGGCTGATAACATTGGCACTGTCATTCTAGTGGGTGACCGGAACATCAAGTGTTTTCAGACTGGAGATATCTTAGTATCCCCCAGAGCACGACGCTGGCTGCACCTAATGAAAAAAAGAAGTTTTGTGATGTTGAATGGGGCCCTTAAAGGAGATATTCTCCTGCATACATGGAGGCACCTCTCTCAGATAGCAAAAATGGACTACTTTTTTTTTTCCATACACTCCTTTAATGAAATGGTTGAGGTTTGCATTCCCACTGAACATCTAAGTGACCATGACATCCTCACAGTATCCTGGGAATTACCAGTTACCACCCACCCCCTTGAGAATTATCTGTAAGCACAAGTGGACGGGACCTATGGTAGAAAAACTGAAGGGGTGACTCAAAATAAAATATTAAAGAAGTGATGATGGAATTGAAGGGAGATGTGTCGGTCCTAAACTTAATCGAAAACAGGAAGTACGGGCAGCGCAGCACTTTTGCATAGGAAGCCTTCATTCAGATGGCAAATATGTAATTGACCTCCCAGATTGTGCCAGAATATTGTTATTTGGGAGTGAATATAAGTACTAATAATCACAATAGTCCATTAAAACTGATGGTGAAACTTAAGATGGAAACAATGGTGGCTCAAGTACCATTGTCCATAAAAAATGAGATATTCTCAGCTATTCCATTGATGACCTTTTTATAAACAAAAAGCAGTCCCTACGATAATCTACGGGGCGTAGATAAAATTACGAGCATAGACCCAATTGGGAGAAATTGGAGGGAATGTATTAGAAAAGAGAATTACTACTTCCAAAATGTTTTCCTATACAGATAATCTGCTTCGGTTTGGTCTTCCATCTTTGAGAGGCATGGTAACTTGGCATATTCTGGTACTGTACAGGAAATGTTTCAGGAATCGCTATACTACCTGCTTGCTACCGGTTTTAGCTCAGATATTAACTATACAGACGGAAAAATCCTTAGAATCTTGGGTAAAGGAATGTTTGGAAATGATGCTAAGGGCAGATTTTGACTTAGATTATTATAAAATATTCCAGAACAAGTGAAAACGTTTTTTTAAAAATTATGATTAGAGGAAGTCCTGGTAGGACTGTAATAAATATAAATCGTTTACTACTGGTATGTTTGCTATTAAATTGCTCCATCAAATTCCTATATACTTGCAGAAATGTCGAACCCTAGATATTCCAATTTGTTTTTAAGGCTACTTTTTAACTTATGGATGACCAGAGAGGTTTTAGTAACCCATTCAAAATGGTCAAATGACCAGAAATCTTGTAGATTCTGCCAAGACGAGGATGAGCGTGAAACATTAAAACACTTTGTCACTTGTCCGAATCTACTGATACAAATGAGGCAATTTTTGTCAATAATTTTAGCTGGAGTGAATTATTTGCTGTTCTTGAAGATCTTACCAAGTAAAAATGAAGAAGGGTTTTCTATTTGATGCTGGAAAATTGTGAAAATCAATGTCTTTGTTTTTAGAAATTGGAGAAATATTTATGAAATTCTTTATGTATTCGATCTAATTGTATATACGTTTGTGTCATTTTATGTAGAATAGAATATTGAAAAGGTAGAACTTTTTCAACCAAACCATAAAAGTAATAAAATTGTAAGAGCTATCTCAAACATTTCCTGAAGGATTTCCTAGTTTCATTTTTCATTTTAATATTTTTAGACTTTTTCCCTTGACATAATCTTCCATTCTGACTCTTCTGGACCAACTTCTTTCCCAGAGGCTCAACATTTTTAACTGCTTTCGAGGCTATAGGAGGATTGCCAACATCCTCCACCGGAGCCAAAACCTGCAGCGATTCAGGCACATTTATTATGTACAGTGAATCACAGGAATTACTTGCATAACCTGGTTGCTCAGATTGTATGGGTTGAGACAAACATGATTAGTTCTGAATTAAAGAAATGGCTTGAAGCAAGTGGCAGAGGTGGGGCCCAGGTGTATTAGTTTTCAAATCCAACTAATTTGCTGCGTTATCCAATTATTGTAGGATTGAATTAGGCAGTATGATATACACCTTTACCTCAGATTTTTTATTCTCATATAAAGACACTAACATCAAAAGCACATAATTCAGAACCACCAGAGATTTTGGAGCACTGTCATCCATTTCCATATCTGTTTGCTTAAGTGGCATAGTGTACCTCATAAACTAACGTGGATGAGGAGCAGATATATAAGAGGACAGGGAGGTATCATTGTTGTCACTGTCATCCTCTGAAGGAATTGGAGGAGTGTTGTCACAGCTATCATTTGAAACACCACCTTGCCCTTCAAGCCCTCCGCAACCTGTACTTCAGCACATGGGTTAGAATCTAGAATCGATGAACCTATCCTTTCCCATTGTATGAAAGAAATATGGTTTCTCTTTCAATTTATTTGTTGTTTTTACACACCTGCTTATCTTAGAAATCCCCACTGGCAGGATGTTGATACCTAGTTCACTTCCACCCTCCCCCAGAAACACTGGGACAGGAAGGCACAAGCCATCTTATCTGTTCATTTAACATACATTACTCGACCGTGAGAGGCTTCTTGATACATACATGATACAACACATCTGGTGGCGAAACTCGCTGAAGCACTGCTGTCCTTATACAGTCTGTCACCTTCAGTCTGTACTTATCTCCCACACTTAGACAACACTCGTCATGCACTCTGCATGCGCCCATGCCAACCATGGGGTTTTGTAGAGAATAGTTGTCACACTAGAAGCTGTCCGTACAGAAAGACATAAAAACAAAGTAGCAAAATTCCAAGCAGTGCAAACGGCACTAGTTGTGCACTCCGCAGGTTCTTGTTTGAGATCTTTTTGGGCTATATCTTTTTAGTATCACATGGTATTTTGGTATAGTGGTATGTTTGTCAGCTCCTGGTAATATATTGTGGTAAATTTATTGGGGTGACTAACCTAAAAATGCTGCCTAATTATTTTACCAAGGTCACTCATGGTAAACAAGTATTGGACTTAGTACACCCTAAATCTGCTTGTGCCCTCCTTTGGTATCTTATGTAGTATACCACATTATGCCTTATGTCTATGTTTGAAAATAGTGATCATTTCACAACCAAATAGCTGTACTCACATGCACGCCTAGCACTTCTGAAAACTCAACTCATAAAAAAAGATTTATCTTACGTTTTACCACATGTGGTAATGTGAATTACCACTTGAAGTAAAATGAGCTTACCACCTGTTGGACCTCAGTCTATAAGCTAACAATAACTTAGACACATAATAAGAATGCTGATCTAATTTGTTTTTTTTTTTTGTGGCTTTATAAAATGTTAACATTCACGAAAATTGCCAGTTGCACTATACTATGCTCCTCTACAGTGGCTTATACTTGAAAATGGATAAAATGCATTTCATTAGAGCTTGCACACATTAAATAGCTTTCCTAATAATAAGCGTCAGTTACACATTAGTTGCTTGGTTGACCTGCGCACAGTCTGATGAGGGAACCTTGGATGTTTCTCAATCCTTGGAAGTTGGGAGACTTATTGTAACAAAAGCCAACTTCATAAATGAGTCCATGTAAAATATTGATCGTGAATTTCTTTTTTTTTTTAAACATACGTGAGAATTGCTTACAGGTTGTGTGATGGAAATATATTACACACTACTCAATTATTGTATAATTACCTAAATCTGTTGACGATATTCCCCGACTCGGTTCAGACAGGATAGGACAGGAGAATTATTTTCACGTCCACTCCCTTTCTGCCTGGAATGAACGAGTCAGCCTTTCAACTTCTCAAAGTCAGCAAAAGATAAGGGCCCTGTTGTCAGCTCTCTCTGCCAGTCCTTCTGCTACCTTCGCCAGTGAGTGAGTGAATGACCCAGCCTTCTCTGCCATAAGCCTTTTTCTCAAACTCATGTGTCATTCAAAGAGAACCTCCCCTTGACAAATCGGCCCATTAAATAGCACGTAATTTCCTTTGTGCCTTTTGACCGAGATTCAAACTGCAGCACAGAAGAGAAAAATGTTACATTCATCCGGCTCTGTTTCCTCCTTTTTCATAAATCTACAATAGAGTGTAAGGAAGTATAGGGAAATACTTTTCCCTATTCTGAATTTCAACAAGTTAGCTCCGCATTTTCTCATCCACAGTTTAGCAAGGGTCTGAATTTTAACTAGGGCCAAGTGTGCAAGACTTGTGTGTGAGCCTGGAGCTGTGTCTAATAGATGTCAGTATTCTAAAGCAAAAACCACATGCCAGCCAATTTGAATTTGACCCTGCACAGCATGTTTTATCATTTACACCCACCAAAGCAATGGACTAAATGCAGTGAAAGTAAAATAACATACTAATGCTACTAACATTCAAGGACCCACTAACATACACCTCTACTGATATTCAATGCAATTTAGACCATTGCTTATGAGTGCAAAACGTTGGTGCAACAGGTCAAAGTGGCCCATTTCATAAAATGTAAATCGATTTGAACTGCGCAAAGCCAACTGGAAATGTAGAATTAGATTTGTTCTACAATGAATACATGACCGGGTTGAGATGCAAGTTGATTTATTCAAACTGCCTCCATTGTTTATTTATGAAAAAGGAGGAAACCGCGCCGGGTGAATGTAACATTTTTCTCTTCAGTGCTGCAGTTTGAATCTCAGTCAAAGGAACAAAGGAATTCACATGCTATTTAAAGGGCTGTTTTGTTGAGGGGAGGTTCTCTTTGAATGACGCATGAGTTTGAGAAAAAGCCTTGAGGCAGAGAGGGCTGAGTCATTCACTCATTGACTGGCGAAGGTAGCAGAAGGACTGGCAGAGAGAGAAAGCTGACTACAGGGCCCTTATCTCTAGCTGACTTTGGGGAGTTTGAAGGCTGACTCGTTCGTTCCAGGCGGAAATGGACTGGATGTGATGAATTTTCCTGTCCTATGCTGTCCGAGCTCGGGGAATATCGGCAACCTATTTAGTAATAATACAGTAATTGAGTGTGTAATGTATGTGAGAAATGCTTACAGGTTGTGTGATAGAAATATATATATTTTTTTTTAAAAGTAATTCACAATCTATATTTTACATGGACTCCCATTTATGAAGTGATCTTTTGTTAAGATAAGTCTCCTAAATGCCAAGGATTGTGAGAGAACCATTCATGGTTCCCTCATCAGACTATGCGCTGGCCAGTCAGCAACACATGTGTAACTGAAGCTTATTATTAGAAAGCTATTTAATGTGTGCAAGCTCTCTAATGAAATGCTTATCATTGTTCAAGTACAAGCCACTGTAAAGGAGTAAAGTATAATGCAACTGTTTGATTATTTTCTGAATTTTAACATTTTATAACGCCACAAAAGAAACTAATTGGGGTAGCATTCTTATTAGGTGTCTTAGTTATTGTTAGCTTATAGACTGCGGTCCAACAGGTGGTAAGCCTATTTTACTACTGGCAGTAATTCACATTACCACATGTGGTGCAATGTAAATGAAATCATTTTTTTGGGTGGCTATATAAAATGTTAAAATTCAGAAAATGACCAAACAGTTGACACTAGAAGCAGTCTGCCCAGAAACCCAAACAAAATAGCAACATTCCAAGCAATCCAAACGACACAATTTGCGCACTCCGCCTGGAAACAAAATAATATGTTTCCTTTTGTACTTTTTGGGTTCGATTTCATGAGAAAATAAACCACGTCAGCAAATCTTCAGACACCAGAGAAACTTTGGCTAATCTGGAAATAAGAATATCAAAATCAACTATTGAACGCTGCTGATGGGTCAAGCATTACGAAAATGCTAAGATCACCTTAATCGGCAGACCTCAAAATGAAATCCCACAGAGCCCCAAGAGCTGTTTCAGTGCCATGAGAGGGCCTGAAGCCAGACTGCAATGTGGCAAGAATACCATGTTCTTCAAGAATGTTTTGGAGTTGTGAAGTGACAATCTTCTCAAGTATCATAACAGGCCTGCAATAGGGCAGAAATTAGAGAGCAAGTTAAGGTCCATTGAGGGTTTTTTTGAGCCAAGGAGTTGGGATATATTTTAGCTCCTTTGGCACAATGCCTTGCACCAAGGAAACATTGAAAAAAGCAGTGATAAAATCGCACAGTAAGTGGGCATGCTGTTTGGCAAGACAGTCTGGAATATGATCATAATTGTTTGTGGGATTTAGCTTAAAAAATAGAATGCTTATTTCCTCGGGGGTAACCGAGGTAAAGAATAATTCTGGTGATGTCAGTGCAGTGGGTGTCATGAAGTTGGAATCTTTCATAGAGGATTTAATGTTGGGGAGTTGAGAGCCCATATTCAATCGAATAGTTAACTTTCTTCATAATCATTGGCCAATCAAGAGAGGGGGATAGGCTCGGTGAAATGCAATGGGGGGTGGGAGGGAGGGTTAACTAAGTTATATATTACTCTCTATGATCGGCAATGTACATCTGGTTCTGAAGGAAAAAGGACTTGGCTGATAGAATGCCCTTTATATATAGGTTCAATGCTTCTTTCAGCAGCCTGGTGGTCAAGAAGATCTCTAGATTCAAGCTAGGTCTTTTTCATGTATTAGTACCCGTTGAGGGCTCAATCAGAATGAAACAAGCATTCTTATTGGCCCTCGATTCTCGGCTGGGATTCCATCTGCCTTGTCCACGGCATGGCAGCCCCTCAGCCAATGAGGAGGCCCGAAGCGGGGCCATCTCTGCTCCGAGCCTCCCCACGGCTGACAAGCTACCTTAGCCCCCCGCTGGGGACTCGGGTATGTTTATTTTTTTTTACCCTTCCCTCCCACCTCCCTGCCCTCCCCGCCCCACTTAACAAATGCCTGCTTTGTCCCCCGGCGGGGGACGATAAGCAGCCTCCAGCCATGTGGAGACTTCAAGCGGGGACATTACTGCCGGAGACCCAGGTATGTTTTCTTTTTTTTGTTCCCATCGCCCTCCCAACCCCACTTACCTTCTTGAATTGTTTTTGCGCTGGGAACACTTCTGTTTTCCCTTTACCAGCGGCCATTTTTTTTTTTTCTGTCCCGAAACACTGCAGCTTTTAGTGCCTTGGCTGCGCTCGGCCCTATAACTGTGGGCCCCGTGGGCATTACTTGAGTTGGTAATCCCCACCGCCGCTCGGGGCATATTGCTTAATTCAATACTTTCTTTAGGGCCCTTAGTGATTCAGTGTACCACTTATTACTCTAGTTTTTTTTGACTTGCTCCTGGATTCAAGAAGCACATTCAAGTGACAGACTGTAGAATTGACATGTTGGAGTGAAAAGTCTTCACAATTAAAATGAGGGTTGAAAGGAATCCGTCTGGATGATATTTGCTTGCCTGTAATCATGAGGTGTTTTATGCTATGCAAATAATGGTTCCATGTCATTTCATCGTGGGATTAACCCTTGCTGGGTTTTTCTCTATGGACATTTTATCGAAATAACTCAATTCATTTTTTAAATAATTTTTGGGGGTCGCGCAAAACCCCACATCCCCTTTAGTTTTTTTCTATTCCGAACAACCACACCCCAGAGATGTATAGATATACCCTACGTGACCAAGAGCTCAGGGAAGCGCGAAACGCGTCATTACAGGATTTCCCCCATGGGGTCCTGCCTATGTTGTTTGCTGTTATGTTAAAAACGTTTGAACTAAATTCGTTTCTACTCCTAGACACGAGTTTCATGACTTTAACCTTGCGAGATGCCATTTGCCTCTTAAAGAGTGCGGTTTTATGTCCTCTGTTTGTTCGGGGATATATATATATTACATGGCCACAGTAGTGGCCATGTAGTTATGGTTAAGTTGCTGTTTCCATAGGAAGGGCTCTTTTTGGGTGGCTTATAACTTCGCTCTCCCTGGACGGATCATTACCAAACTTTGTAAAAAAAGTATTTGGGTCACTCTGAATTTTTTTTGCAAAGTTTGGTGAGGATTCGTCCAGGGGGGCAAAGTTATAGGGGGGTCCCAAAACTTTTTTTTTTCCCATAGACTGAATGGGAAAAAAAATTAGCTCGCGTCTACAGCCCAAACCGCTGGATGGATTTTCACCAAATTTGGACCAGGAGCAGCGGCTTGGTCCCGAAAGCGTGCTTTTGCAAATTTGGTGAAAATCCGTCCAGTCGTTTTTTTTTAAAATGACCAACAAGTAGGTCAAAAAAAATTAGTGATATCTGTGTTCAGTCCGCGGACAGTGTCCTGATTGGCCAATCGGCTTGCGTGATGTTCGTGGACATGCAACGTGTTCGCTGATTGGACGGCACGGAGTGTGAAGCGCGTCAGATTTTCGGTAGCGCATGCCATCTTGGATTTGCGGTCGTCCGTGGACAGCGCGGTGAAACCTTGTTCAAAATTTGTATTTAATAGTGTGTTGGTGTGTAGGAGTGTTTGGGGAGGGTGGGAGTGTAAGAGATGGGATGAAAGTTGTGTTTTTTATGTGTTAGATGTTCTTTTTGTGTTCGATTTGTCTGCGGACATCACAGGTGTTCTGAAATGTTCTAACTGAACTGAATGGGGGGTGTTCTATGTGTCCGTTTTGTTCGCAAGCAAACTGAAACTGTTCTAAGAACACTCGCGGTGTCCTGAAATGTTCGCAAATAAACAAAATGGGGGTGTCCTGAGGACACTGTCCGTATTGTTCTCTGTCAAGTTGAATGTGTTCTTAGAACACTCATGGTGTCCTGAAATGTTCACAAATAAACGAAATGGGGGTGCACTGAGGAAGCTGTCCGTATTGTTCTCTGTCAAGTTGAATGTGTTCTTAGAACACTCGCGGTGTCCTGAAATGCTCGCAAATAAACAAAAATGGGGGTGTTCTGAAGACGTTTCTAAGAACACTCGCGGTGTTCCTGTTGCAGAAGGTTGACTGCTGTCAGGAGTTCTTCTTCGTGTTGCTGTTCATTGTGCAACATTTTTTTGTACTGTGTAAAGTTTACATCAGTTATAGTGCTTTCATTTGCTTTGAAAGCATCCTCATATGAGTCATAGTTATCTAATAATTCTTCTTTTCTCCATGGTTTGAAGAGTTGTAGCAGGGACATGTAATATACTTCTTTATGTTGAGGAGTCTTCAATGACAATTTGATATGATTAATTAAATTTGGTTTAGTGCCTTCACAGTTTGTCACTCTATATTTACCTTTTTTTTTCATCA
This sequence comes from Ambystoma mexicanum, assembly GCF_040938575.1. NCBI lineage: Eukaryota > Metazoa > Chordata > Amphibia > Caudata > Ambystomatidae > Ambystoma > Ambystoma mexicanum. The sequence goes on from NC_090932.1 coordinate 778,336,198, forward strand.
GGTTTCATATTATTTTTGTATGTGTAGTTTTGGGCTATGTGGTATAGACACATGTTTTCCAAAGTATTACTTCTGTTTGGGTAGTATGTGTCCAAGAAATTGTTTTTTAAAATGTCTTGGCTGTTGGGATCATGTTTGGCTATTGTTTCTATATATTCATATGATTTTAGAACTCTTTTTCTAGATTTAGCTGGACCAAGACTTAGCCATACTATATTTTCAGATTTACCATACAATGCAGCACCAGTTAAACGATCAGCTGCTTCATATGATCCACATTCTCTATGGGTGAGCATTTTTATGCCCAAGCTGTATAATTTCTGAGACGCTGTTTTCTCTGATGACAGGTCATTCCAGAGGTCTTGGAGCTCTGTCTCTCTTTTCTGCTTTAGTTAAGTATGCTGTGACATATCGTGCAACTGCAGTAGAATTGTCTGCAATGTACTGCGCATCTGTTTGCATTCCATAAGTGGGCAATGAATCACTGATATATGTTTCTTCTTCTTTTCTTTTTATGTAATATGTATTTTTAGGTGACTTACCTTTAACACTATGTCTAACTGAAGACATGAGGTTGTTCACTTGACCTGTATTTGTAACTGGTCTAGGGAAACCAAATCGGCATTTGGTGTAGTATTTCCCTTTGTTTTTGTATTTGCGACGACAATATTTTCCACATTTGTGTCTTTGAAATTGTAAAATGTGTGCATGAAGATCACTATTTGTGGCTTCTGATGGAATTTCAAAAGTGACATATTTTTCAAAAAACTGTAAAACAGTGCCATCACTGTCTTGACCAAATTTAGGAGCATCTTTAATCCATAAAATAATGTGGATATGTGGTGCTCCTCTGGCTTGGTATTCTTTTCTCCAAAAGTAGTGTTGCACTTCTCCAAGGGGAGGAACAGTTTTATTACAAATAAAATGTAGCATGGCAATGAAGCGATGGTGAAAATTTCTTGAAACATTAATAGGATCCAAAGAACAAAGTTCTCCAGGTGTTAGTATATCTGTGTTTGTTTTGTTTTTATTTGATATGCGTAGGAAATCATGTAAATCTTCCCATGCATATTCTGCACAACTTAATGTAACAAACCAAGTGGGTGGGCCAAGGTTTCTGATCATGCAACATACATCTCCATGACATCGAAACCAGTACTCTTTAGTACCACACATATTTGCTAATAGATTTGTAATATTTGATTGTAAAACCTCATCCTTTTGTTGCACTTTTTCTAATTATTGTGCAGCTGTCATATTTTGAAAGTATGATCCTGATTTTAATGTGTGCAACTCCGTAACATAAAGTTGCTAGTTCACTTTCAAAGAGTAGGTGGAATATGTATTCCCAGATTTAGACAAAATGTGGATCTTCAGAATACATCCGTAATGAGCGGTATTCTGAAGCTGATATTTGAATAGGTCTATCATCATTACTTCCTCCTTTGCTAGTAGGAAAGAGTAGAGGAAACGCACGTGCTTCTATACTTTGTTCCCATATGCTGATGGGCGATCCTTTTGACGCATTTGGTAAGTTTCCAGTACATCTTCTACGGTGTCATTACAGTGCAAAGGATGAATTGTATAATGGTCTAAAGTATTTGATATTGTAGCAGGATCTAGTAGCTCAAATTGACCAGCTTCTTGTGTTTCTTGAATTATTTCAGTTGTATCTTTCAAGTTTTCTTCAATATTAATTTCTTTGTAATATTCATTATTCTCTTTAAGATATTGTAAGGCTTGTCTAACTTTATATAAATCTACCAGCTGTTGTCATATTTTTGTCTTTTGTAGGTACTCCATTTACTAAGATAATTAAAGATTGCTGCATTGGACTTTGCACTCCTCGGAGTATGCACATTTTCTTTAGATCTAATGGTAAATAAACTACTTTTCCACGAATGCCTTTTACCAATTCAGAGGGAGGTCATTTTGCTGTTTTTGGTTGAAGGCGTATTATTGCTTGAAATGGGTGTACTGTTTGAATTATGATGCTCTCATATAAATTAAGTTGTTGTAGGGGTTTTGGTACTGGGTAGAATTCCAAATTATTTGTGATAGCACGTGAAGGAGTTTGGTTGTTGTCAAGTTTTGTAGTGCAGTAACTGCAAAGTATTAAGGGCTCAGTTATTTCGTATTTGTTTTCTGCTACAAGGTAGAGTGCTAATTCACACCATTTAGAATCTTCATTGTCTTCTATTTTGTATGATAGGTCTACAGTTTTGTTTTATAAAAGTTCTACAGCAACATACACATACATGGTTTGGTACTTCAGCTGATGTACTTTTAAATTTTAGTATTTCTTTTTTGTATGTGTTTAGCAAAAGGTTGCCATATGTAGAATTCTTGCTTAATTGGTTTAAAGCTATTACATTCTGTAAATGGCTTTCACTTCCAAAATATTGTTTCTGGATATAGTGAATTTCTTCAAGTAGGTCTTTTGCTGTACCATGTAGAAGGGTGTTAATTAACTTTGCTAGTGCTAAAGGAGGACGTTTAGCATAGTACAGTTTATAGACTAGATTTCTTATAGTTGAATGGTGTGTTGATATCCTTTTGATATCATGGAAAGTGGTTTTACAAGTAGGTTCTGTAATGCAGGCCAATAAATGTCCTTGTAGTCCTGTGTACTTGCGCACTGGACAGGTATCCATATTTTGCAGTAATTTAATTTTGATTTTGTCTTTGCTTTTTACATATTTATTGAGGAATTGGCGTAAAGACTTGAAAAATTGTTTGGGAATGTTACACATTGACGTTCATGGCCATTTGAACACTAGACATTCTGATTCAGTTGAATGGAGGGGTAATTCTAAGTTTTCAGGGCATATTTTTGTAAGGAGTACTTCTTGTTCTATTATGGTATTATTCACTTTTTCATAACCTCGACCACTGCTATGTATGGCAATTGTATTTGTTTGCTTTTGTTTGTACGCTTCTTCATTAAAATATGGTTCTGTGCTCGTAGTGTGATTCCATTCACCTCCGCTGATACTTAAGAAGTTCTTCATTTCGCTTATTGAGAAGTCTTTTTTGTAATTTAGTTATTAGTTTTTGTTAGTGGTTTCATTTTGTTTAACAGTAAAATAAATGACTTTCTTTTGAGAAGAATTGCACTGTCCATCAACGCTTCTAAGATTAATTTCCTACGATAGTTTTTAAGCATTTAACCTGATTTCACACCTGTTTTTATAAGATTTTGAAGGACTTTGTGAAGGTACATTTTGGCTAAAATCCTTTTCTTAGTATGCTTACTTTGCACTATATTAAAATTTGAAGTAGTGTTATCTGTAGTGAGAGCTGATTTTCTGTTAATTGTTGTTTGGTTTGTTTTACATTTTGATAGAGGAGGCAAAGTTTTTGTACTTGAAACTTCTTGTGTTTCACTAAATGACGGTATTAGCTGTTTTGTTTCAACTTTTTTTACAAATTCTGCTAGAGATGGATGCTTATGTTGGACACTTATTTTCATTTGCTCTACTTTTGCGTTGCTTTCTACGGACTTGACATTTGGTAGGCATTCTTTAGGGTCTGTTGAAAAAAATAAAGAAGGTATGGGCTGGGGTGTTCTGGAATGTATGTGTGCTGTGTGCATGAGTGTTTGAGTAAGATGATAAAGATGTATGTAATGGTGTGTGATTGTGCATTGGGAACTACAACTAGTAGGGATAGGTATTCTTGAATTTATGTGTTACTAAACTGGGTTCAGATGACAAAAAAAAGTAAGCTATTGGTGTGGAAAAGTACAAATAGTAAATCTAATGTATACAATTAAAACAGTTGTTTGTTCTATAATATGAAAATTGTAGCGGTTCAGTTGGGTAATTTGTGTGGCCAAAAATAGGAATTTGTGGGCCATTCTGGCTGTAAATCGCTGTTTAAGACATGGAGATTTTTGGACAAAATGGTACACAAGCTCTATTTTTAGGCACCAAAATAGCTTGTATTAACGTTATGGTATGTTTGATTAATAATACAAATATTATGGTGATATTTTACTTACTTCTTTTCTTAAAATAACAGGTAACTTCTTAGTCATTCTTTGTTCTTCGAATTCGACTGCTTCTTTTCAGGAGACTGGTCTTCACTGCAATTGTAAAAGCTTAAAATTAGTAACTTTGTTTGTATATAACACTGTTTTTAATTTAGATATTGATTTTATTAATTGAAATCCCCAGTGCCTTCTTTAAAACCATTAAACTAATTTATTTACATAAGATACATTGCATCAGTTCAGTAGATATATGTTCTTAATGAACAAATTGTATTGAATGACTAACTGTAGCAAAAATAAATATCTTTACTATGTCTTGTGAAATTTATAATATACCAGTGGATACCACTATTTCTGTAAGTAAGCTGTTCTAGGTAATAGAGCCTCAATGTCATGTCTAAATTAAAGTAATTAAGTAAATAAATAAAAAAAAAATATGAAATTGTATAAGTATTTTTTTTAAAGATTTAAACATAGATTGTGCTTGCTTGCAATTTTGTTTGAATATATGTAGTCGATATATTTCATTTAAAAAATGTTAGTTTAACATGATTTGAGTGTGTGTGTATAAAGAAAGTAAATAGTATAAAGGTTTATAAGTGATTTTAGGAAATTGAAAAAAATACAGTAAATTCATTTTGCAGATTACACAAGCTAAAAGTCTGTTTGAAAATGTGTTCATCTACTGTACAGAAAATATGCATACCTGAAGTTTGTGTTCATGCATATGGATATGCATGGAGCTGCAAGTAGAAATCTTGGAGACTTGTACAGTATTTCTGGTAGATGGTGCTTGCCAATGATATGACACTTGTACTCAGAGATTCACAGTACATTTGCAGTGCTGATCTATGATGATGCAGTTAGATCTAGAGGTATTGAATGTGATTGGTGCCTGGTCATGTGATTTTTTTAGCTACATCCAATGAGGGAATGGCAGCGAGTGAAGTGGAAATGGTAGAAGGGCTGTTCATGTTACGATATGTCCGCGGACAAGGCGGTAGTTCGCGGACATTGGGAGTTACATCCGGGGATTTTTGGGTTCAGGAGTCATGCAAATGAGAATAAGCACTGAAAGGGATTGGTCAGGAAAGTTTAGTGGGTGTGTTGTGCCAGGAGAGAGTTTCTCAGATACTCTTTTTGCTGAGAGAACAAAAGATAGCTATGGCTGTGTGTTTCAGAAAACAGATTGTTTGGATTTTGGGAGATTCATGGATGCATTGGTTGAAGATGCATGCAGAAAGCTGTGGAGTAGCTGTAGGTCTTGGATTCTCACACATGGAAGTACACTGGCATGGAGTACGTGGAATGAAGTGGTTGGACTTGCTACCTCTCTGTGCTACTTGGGAGACAGAGCAACATCCAGACATAATTGTAATTCATTGTGGAAGGAACAGTTTAGGACATGTGACTGGAATTTCTTTGCAATTTGCTATGAAAGAAGGACTTGGGAAGGTTATGGACATGTTTCCTAATTCTCAAGTGATATTTTCACGGATTGCGCAGAGAGAAATGTGGCTTCGTTCTTCTTCATTTGGTCCACAAATGGAAAAAGCAATGCACAAAGTTAATAAGGCTGTTTGTGCCTTTCTAAGAGATTTTGGCATGTCCTCTTTTCACAATGAAAATATTATGTTTCGTAGTACATACATTTTTCGCAGAGATGGAGTCCATCTTATGCTGGCAATCAGATTTTTCTGAGAAATGTAGAGAATGCATTGCGACCTTTTTTGAAATTACAACCATTTTGAAGTAGGTGTTAAGCATTTATAATTTATGACTTACAAAAACCACCCAAAGGCTCTTTTCAGAGCCACCACTTCTTCCCAGAGAAAATTGCAATGTTTGTGATGGGGTAGCAACCCAATTTTTTAAATGTTCGTGAACTGTCTGCGGACTTCTAAAAAATACAAAGGGCCCTGCTTCATTTATTTTCACTTCTATTTTTTAACTGTGAAAGGCGGCTCTGAAAAGAGCCTTATTTTTTTTTGATTTTTGATACACGACACAGTAGGAGAGGAGGGGAAAGGAAACACGACACACTAGGAGAGGAGGGGAAAGGAAGGTAAAGGGGGGGACACCAACCACAGGGATAAGAAAGGACGAGCTGAGAGGAAGATGTAGAGTGGGCTTTATTTGGGTAGTGAGCAGATCTTCTCGTGCTCTGAGACGATAGTCTCAAAAGCACTATGAAGTCGCTCCCCCCTGCAGCGTATTGTCACAGTACATACATACAACTGTGACCCTCGAAAGGTAAGGGTCTTCAGCATTCTGTATGGTCTGTGAGGCAGCTTGAGGAAGACGCTGTCCCACAGAGGTGGTCCTTGTGGTGACAGGATCAGAAACAGAGGATGAAGTAGAGGAAATCAACCTGCTACGTTCTTTGCAAGGTACAACCCTGCAAATAGCCCCAGAGTGAAATTACCTCAGGTGTCGCTTCATAGTAGTGGTCCCAAAGCTGTACTTACCCTGCTTCCTGCGACTGAGTATCATTTTGCACTCATTGCAGGTAACACGGTTCGCATGAGCCTTAGGAACATTACCATGAACAGTAAATAACCGTCACACCCAAGACTCACGCCTAGTGTGGGTAGTAGGGTTTTCCTCTACCTCATTCTCATCCTCTTCCTCCTTCGCATCCTCACTCCTGTTCCCCTCTTCAGGCCCTTGGGGAGGTGGTGGTGGAGGGTGTGGGGGCGGGGGTGGTGCTGAAGCAGGTGCAGCACCAGGTGGCAGTTCAGCAGCCAGGGATGCCATCTCGATGGTGTAATCAGCAAGTTGCTGGAGAAATAGCTGTGCTCTGAAGAATAGCCAGAAACACAATGAGGATGAGCTCTAGTGGCTGGGCTTTTATAGGGGTGCTTGTTCGCGGACAGATCGAACACAAAAAAAAGTTTGAAAAGTTTCAAAAGGAATGTAGAAACTCAGGATTACTATGTGGGACTTGTGCCATGGTGAGATTTTATTGAAAAATATTATGGATTCATTGAAAATGTACTTTTAATTTGTTCGGGGACCCGAACAGTGTCCGCATTCAGAACACGCGATCCGTGTGGGCGCGGTCACATGATCCGTTCGCGAACAAGTCCGCGAAGGAAGCGCATGTCGGCAGGACACCAAATGCACGGAGATTGGCTGATGTTCTACGGACACTGTTCGGGTCCTGAACTAATTAAAATTGCGTAACACGTGAAACTAACATTTCAGGACACTGCGTGTGTTCTTAGAACAGTTTAAATTTGCTAGTGAACAGTAAGGACAGATAGTGTTCTTCAGGACACGTTCAATTTCGTGTAATTACGAACAATTCAGGACACCGCTTGTGTTCTTAGAACAGTTTGAACTTGCTAGCGAGCACTACGGACAGATAGTGTTCTTTAGGACACTTTCATTTTTTTTTACAAACATTTCAGAACACCTGCACTATCCGCAGACACCTACATCATTTAAAAAAAAAATGAAACTATTTACAACACAATATAAAAATTAAACTTTATTTAACATATATTAATTTATGACAGAGAAGGTAAGGCAGAAACAAACAAAAACAGGAGAATTAGGGGTTTCATCATGATTGTTATTAGGTGAAGAAGGGATGGAAGTCTCATCAGAACGTTTTGGGTTATAGAGAGGGTTTGGGGATAATTGACTGGGATATGGTGAGGAGGGACAAGTACATGTGGGGCAATGGTACGAGGTTTTTGGTATAAAATGATCTTCCACAAGTTTTCAAATTATTAAAATTAGTCAACAATAAATCAATTTTTTCTTCTATACTGTGAAAAGTGTTATCAATAACAGGTTTTTCTGAAGCATTTTCTATTTTGGTATGCTCTGTAAAAAAAAATATATAAATAATATATATATATATATATATATATATGTGTGTATATGTTAAATGTATACAAAATAATAATAATTAAATGGTTTATATTATAAAGTGCTTACCATTAGTTTCACTATCTTCTGACATTTCTTCATGTGGGAAATGTTCCTCTAGCCAATCCAGAGTACTAGACATTTCTGTGAGAGAAACAAAAAGATAATCTATTTTTTTATCTAATACAGAAAGTTTATAAATATATGAATAAAATAAAGTACACTTACTATTTCAGGTAAGATATGTCCTATGTATTCAGTGGGTCTGCTCTTGTTCTCAGTTCTGTCGTGTTTGTGAGGTAATTATGTTGGAAGCCAATTTATTTTCTTGTGGTATATTCCATTTTAGAACATAGTGCATTTAAATGAAAGGTTAGTGTGTTGTATATATGGGTTACATTTCTTATGTATTAGTACATATAATGTGTTTGTGTGCTTTTTTTTGAATTTGTTAAATGTTCCTATGTTATGATATAACAATCAAACATACCCCCCCAGAGTTTTTTAGGTAGTGGTACTGTTCTTCGAACATGTCCACGAACATTAAATGAGTTCGCGGACATCAAGTACAATAGAAGAGATTCAGTCGGTTCCATATGATATGTATATAAAGTGAAAGTCATTATTAAGTTACACTACTAAAAACCTATGAAATTCAATGAAAAAACTTTGTTAAAGGGATGTTATGGTTCCAAGTAAAACTGAAAAACCCTTGAAATTCGCCAGTTATGGTAAGCTAAGCAACCATAACTCGCGCCACCACCGTGCACTGCTAAGACTAACACCCGCGACATCAAAGATGACATCACATGTGTATGTACTTTTCATGAAATATGTGTACAAGGGATTCTTATTATAATGTTGCGAAAAAAGTGTCAAGGATCATTGCAATAAATATCATACCCTAATTAGTGCATTGAACGATGCATTGATATAAATAGCATTCGACTATGGGATTCTATCCAGTATACTAAGCTACTGATGCAGAAACATAGCATTGTGTGCAGCGTACAAGATGAAGGTATAATATTCGTAATGGTAATATGTTGAATAATGATTGTTTTCTTAATAGATTTTTGTGTACTGTGAAATATGTAATAAGTAGCTAATAAAACCCATGTATTACATAATTGCATTAATATAGACAAAACACAAAGAGACAAGAACACATACCAATATGGGTATATACAGGGAAAGTGAAGTTAGCAAAAAAGCACAAGTAGTAGCAGAAACAATTCATAATCTAAATGATTATTTTCATGCAAATAAATGATTGCTGTTTCAAAGCTGCTATTTACCCTATGTATATGTATCACTTGATGTGATTGGACCCTAAGGAAAGTAGTGTGAGTACAATGTATACAAATATGACCGTATACAGGGAAGGTACAGCCATAAAAAAAAACAGAACTATCAGAAAGTGCTGATAAGTCTATTGATTATCTTTATGCACAAAAAGGATTGCTGTCTTTCAAGCTTGTCTTCCCCTATGTATATGTTTCACATGATGTGACTGGACTCTAAGGGAATTACTGTAAGAACCTACTTGAAGGATACGTCTACAAATAAAATAAATGTTTTAGTTTCTGACTGTTGCTGAAGAAAACCATGTGGCCTAGATATGTCAGCAAAAGAAAAGAGTGAGCCAGACATGTGATGTTGTCAATGACATTTGTGATGTCATCCTTGATGTTGTGGTGTTAGTCTTAGCAGTGCCCGGTGGTGGCGCGAGTTATGGTTGCTTAGCTTACCATAACTGGCGAATTTCAAGGGTTTTTCGGTTTTACTTGGAACCATAACGTCCCTTTAACAAAGTTTTTTCACTGAAATATATATATATATATATATATATATATATATATATATACGTGTTCGCATCCATGTAGTTATGGTTAAGTTGGTGTTTCCATAGGAAGAGCATTTTTTGGGTGGCTTATAACTTCGCTCCCTCTGTGCGAATCCTCACCAAACTTTGCAAAAAAAAGTATATGGCCCACTCTGAATTTTTCTGCAAAGTTTGGAGAAGTTTGGTCCAGGGGGGGGCTAAGTTATAGGGGGGTCCCAAAACTTTTGTTTTTTCCCATAGACATAATGGGGAAAAAACATTGTGCACGCCTACGGCCCAAACCGTTGGACAGATTTACACCAAATTTGCGGCAGGAGCGGGGGCTTGGTCCCGAAAGCGTGCTTTAGCAAATTTGGTGTAAATCCGTCCAGTAGTTTTTTTTAAAATGACCAAAATGTAAGGCAAAAAAATTAGATATCACTGTTCGCTCCGCGGACGGACTTCCCGGTTCGCTCCGCGGACAGTGCCCTGATTGGCCGAGCAGCTTGCGTGATGTCTGCGGACATGCGACGTGTTCGCTGATTGGACGGCGTAGTGCGTGAAGCGCGTCAGATTTTCTGTGGCGCCAGCCATCTTGCATTTGCGGAAGACCGCAACAGCGCGGTGAAACTTGGATTAAAAATTGTGTTTTAGTGGAGTGTGTTGGTGTGTAAGAGTGTTTGGGGAGGGTGGGGGGAGTATGAGATAGGTTCAATGTTCTGTTTTTCTTATATGCTAGACACTTTTGTTGGGTTCAATTTGGTCTGCGGACAACACGGCTGTTCTGAAATGTTCTATATAAACTAAATGGTGGGGGTGTTGGAGGACGGAGTATGTGTCCGTTTTGTTCGCAAGCAAGCTAAAATTGGGCTAAGAACACTTGCGGTGTCCTGAAATGCTCTGATTACTTACCGGTAATCTTCATTACTCCTAGTCCTACTCTTCCTCGTCACAGTGCTGACGACCCTCCTCACCCTCCATGCGGGGAAGCTCCCATGCTCCGGCTTGGTAATATGAAACTGAGTGATGTGGATGTGGGGGAGGAGTTATAGGAATTTAAAGAAATAGAAGAAGGTCCTGTGGCGGAGGCAGGGGCCTCATTAAGTAAGTACTGGGACGAGGAAGAGTGGAAGTGGAGGTAATGTTTGCAATTAAACAAAATGGGGGTGTTCTGAGAACGCTGTTCGTATTGTTCGTTGTCAGGTTGAAAGTGTTCCAAGAACCCTCCTTATGTCCGTTGACATACCAATTTCCTATGGGCCTTACCCGACTTTTTGTCCACTAAACAAACGATAAATCAGGCTGCTGTGCGCCGACGTGATAAACCTATCACTTGCCCCATCGACCTGGCTGACCTGCTTTTGCGACACTAAATCATATCTCCCGCCCATAAGCCTGACATTATCAAAGCATTCATATTCCCCGTCTCTCTCCGTGACGGTACAGGGTGCGTAGCCAAATGCGCCCAGTCGTCTCCAGTCCTACGCGACTTTACACAGAACCCGGAGAACAGAGATCCTCTCACAACACAGCGCGCAACAATTCGGAATATGAAACTGATTTAAAAGCAAACAGCAAGATTGTACATTTCGTAAAGTACTTTTATTTGACATCAAATGTTTAGAGAATATTCAGCGAATTGCATTTGTCTTTGCTGTCGATCCGCAAAAGTTCATCTTGAGTCACGCGCTGTTCCTTTGCGGTACACAGGGTGTTTATTTATGATAAAAGAAGCACTATGGTCACACTGATAATCGGAAGGCTTTTCCAACAACAAGGCATTATACCACCATAATGGTTATGTTGCTTCTAGCCTCTACTACCGCGTAAGGACATATTGGTCCTTGGCGATTGTCCCATAAAATGGTGAGGGTCATGAAGTTGTTTAGAAGTAGCTGCACCTGGCAGTTAAAAAAATCTGTCTGCCGGGGTCTGAAAATCATGGCATTGACAGTACGGGAGTACGTACCTGTTTTAAAAAACATAAATTAGTCTCACCAGCCGATCTTCATTAAAAATATTCATTTTATTTATTAGGGTGTGAAACTATTTGCTAGCGAGGATAGTGCAACGGAGTATGTTAACTTATTCCCATTAACCCACCCTCTGTCCTCTGCCTTTTTCAGAGCCCTCTAAGCGACAGGGGACCAATTCGGCGTTGATAGTGCACGGTAGAAAACACTATGCCACATTGAACGAACAAGTACAACTTAACCGGGCTTTAACGCCACGCTATTTTTATTATATTTCGGTATAAAATAATCTAAAGGGTTACTTACATTATATTGGCATTTTCCATTGTCTAAGCGTAGTGCAGTCCCAAAATACGACTCCATCTGTGCCAACGATCTTTCTCATAGTGATATAATATATAAAAGTGGTTTCATTTCAGAAATTTCATCCTTATCGTGTCTTACGTTTTTGCAACACTCCTTCAAAAGAAGTCTTTTAGCACGATCCCTGTCTGTCAAGGTCAAAGAACAATAGAACCTTATGGTGCGAGTTGTGGGCCTCTCCGGCACCCGAGCAAAAAATGGAAGCAGCTGACCTTCACTGTAAACGACCATAAATTCTTAGTTTGCAACATTCTGTGTACAGCCATCTCTGAGAAATTGCTTTTTACACTCCATCTTTGTATGTTTGCGTGCTAATAAAAAAACTTTGTTAAAGGGACGTTATGGTTCAAAGTAAAACCAAAAACCCCCTGAAATTCGGCAGTTATGGTAAGATAAGCAACCATAACTCGCGCCACCGTGCACTGCTAACACTAACTCCCAGGACATCCCAAATGTCATTGATGACATCACTGATGACATCACATGTCTGGCTCTCCCTTTTTTCGGATAACTGACATATCTAGGCCACATAGTTTTCTTCAGTAACAGTCAGGAAGTAAAAATTGAAAAGGTACTATATTTGTAGAGTTAGGGTCAAGTCACATCATATGAAACATACATAGCGGAAGACACAGGCTTGAAAGAGCATGAAGATAATCATTAGGGTTGCACTTTCTCCTAGTTTTATTTTTATTAGTCTACCTTCCCTGTATATGCTCATATTTGTATACTTTATACTCACACTCCTTTCCTTTGGGTGCAGTCACATCATGTGATATACATACATATGGTAAGTAGCAGCTTTGAAACAGAGCAATAGTTTCTCTGCATAAAGACAATCAGTTAGGTTATGAACTTTTTCTGCTACTACTTCTGCTTTTTTGTTTACTTCACTGTCCCTATATATACTCATATTTGTATGTGTTGTCTCTTTGTGTTTTGTCTGTAATAATTATGTATTGGGTTTTATTATCTACTTATTACATGTTTCACAGTATGCAAAACTCTAATAAGAAAGCAGTTATCATTTCACTATTCAACATGGCAAGATTATTAATATGGCACCTTCATGTATGCTTCACACACTGCCTATGTTTCTGCATGAGTAGCTTAGTATACTGGATAGAACTTCATAATATAATGCTATTTATATCAATGCATTGTTTAATGCACTAATTAGCTCATGATATTTATCCCAATGATCCTTGACAGTTTTTGGTCAGCATTATAAGAATCCCTTGTACAGAGTTTTCATGAAAAGTAAATGCACATGTGATGTCATCTTTGATGTCCTGGGTGTTAGTGTTAGCAGTGCACGGTGGCGCGAGTTATGGTTGCTTATCTTACCATAACTGCCGAATCTCAGGGGTTTTTCACTTTTACTTTGAACCATAACGTCCCTTTAACAAAGTTTTTTTCATAGACTTAATGGGAACATTTTTTTTGCTCGCGCCTATAGCCCAAACCGCTGGACAGATTTTCACCAAATTCGGACCAGGAGCAGCGGCTTGGTTCCGAAAGCGTGCTTTTGCAAATTTGGTGAAAATCTATCCAGTAGTTTTTTTAAAAAATGACCAAAAGTAGGTAAAAAGAAAATGAGTTGTGTTCGCTCCGGGGAGACACTTCGCTGTTCACTCCGCGGAAGTGTCCTGATTGGCCAATCGGCTTGCGTGATGTCGGCGGACATGTGACGTGTTCACTGATTGGGTGGTGTTAAGCGTGAAGCACGTCAGATTTTCGGTAGCGCCCGCCATCTTGGATTCGTGGACATCCGTGGAGAAAGTTTGTTCAAAATGTGTATTTAGTAGTGTGTTGGTGTGTAGAAGTGTTTGGGGAGGATGGAAGAGTATGAGATGGGTTAAATGTTGTGCTTTTTTATGTGGTAGACGGATCTTTTCGTGTTTGATTTGTCTGCGGACATTACGGGTGTTATGAAATGTTCTAAATAAACTGAATGGGGGGTGTTCTGAGGACCCAATATGTCTGTTTTGTTCGCAAGCAAGCTGAAACTGTTCTAAGAACACTCGGGGTGTCCTGAAATGTTCACACATAAACAAAATGGGGGTGTGTTCTAAGAACACACGCGTTGTCCTGGAGTGTTCTAAGAACTCTTGTGGTGTCCTGAAATGTTCATAGGGGGTGTCCTGAAGACGCTATTGTTCGATGGCAAGTTGAAAGTGTTCTAAGAACACTGGTAATGTCCCTGGACATTAAAAGTTTCTATAGGCCATAGTTGAAATGTTTTACTCTATGGGTGTGATATGCTGCGGTGGTTGTGGCCAGGGCATAGAGTGTTGGGTGCATGGCCATTTGGCCATGCACCCAACACTCTATGCCCTGGCCACAACCACCGCAGCATATCACATTTATAGTTGCTTATAACTTTGGGTCAAAAACAAATTTATAAGGAACAAAGTTATAAGATACTATGGGTGTGATATGCTGTGATGGTTGTGGCCAGGGCATAGTGTATAATATACTTACTGTTTGGTTTAGTAACTGGAGTACATGTGTTTCTTGTTAATTTCTGTGATAAAAGAAAAGAGCATGTTAGTATTAGTATTTTGTAATGACTTTTTACATTGTATAATCAACATTTATTTATTTTTTTGGACCCTCATATTTAGTAGATTACAAACCCGAGTACTATGCAATCTGCTCAGTTTCTGTGTTCGTTGCTAAAATCATTGGGTCTGTGGGAGAAAAAAAAATCCATGTTGGATTAAAAAAAAAAACTTTTTCTGTTATGCTACAGTTTATTTGTTTGTTTGTTTTCAGTGTTCATTTGTTGTTTCTGGCTAATACTTTATACATTGGGTTTTTGCATTTTTTTTGGAGCAGTAACATATTATTTGTTTGGATATTATGAAATTTTGGAGCAGTTAGATACCAGTAGGCGTATTCTAACCGTCTATTTTTTGCTCTAATTTAGTGGTATTCATTTATGTGATTAATTGTTGTAGAATCTTTGGGCAGTTAGATGCTTTTGGAATATTCTAACAGTTTATATTTTTTTACTACAAGTTTACTTGAGGTTTAAGTACAGTTTAGTTATCAAATTTTGGTTTTAAGAACATTAAATAAGCGTTTGTAAGATTTGCTGGTAATCTCTGCTTTAGAGTAATGGTACTATCATTACATTGAAACCATCACATTTCTTTTTTATATATGCAGTGTAGTGCCCTGAATTGGTTGTGGCTCCTGCGTGGTAGATTATACCTATTGTTGTGAAGGTTGTCTTACCAAGTGATATTTGACCATGTGTGAATCCAGTCAGCTTGCAGTTGTTTTTGGTACCATCTGCATTGTAACGTAGAAGCATTACTATTACGTATTTACTATGTGTTTGTATTACTAACGTGGAGCGATTATCTGAATTGCAGGTAGAACATAATCTACCATGGTTTGCATTTTGTACAAGTTGCTGAAATGGAATGGATTCACAATTAGGTATTGGTATATATACAAAGCGTTCATTGGGGATGTCTTCTGTTGTCACATTGTTGCAGAGAGTGCATGTATGTTTCCACATGTCTGAAATCTGGAAGATTTCATTTATAGATATGTTTTTGTTTTCCAGTACTTGAAGTAAGTACATTAGTAATTCTTGTGGATCTTCCTGTGAGTTTATAGTGAATTTCACCATCCAGGACAGTAGTCCAATTATTGTCTTATTCCATAAACACTATACGTGTTGTCAGGATTATTTGCTGCATTTCTGTGAAGTACTAACATTTGCAAACACAATGGGTCTGTACTGTGTAAGTAAATGTCAACAATTGGTGGTAATTGAAATAGAATATTCATTGCTACATTTGCGTAGCAACTTACACCAACTATATTTGAGAGTTTAAATGGACCAGGTAGTTCTGTATCTGACTGCTTTTTCTGGAGTTTGTCTTCCTTCTTTGAAGAAGTACCTGGTTTACTTCCCCTAATTGATTCTTTTTTGCTTGTGGTAATTATGAAGTATTACTTTCTTTTACTCTTTGGAGGATTTGCAGTGACATCCTGTTGCTTTGCTGTTTGATTTATTTTTCTTTTATAATGTTTTACTTTTTGTGTGAATGTTTAGATGGGGAGTGTATAGTGAGCGAAGTCTGTTGTACTCTAAAATGCAAGGAATATCTGCGTTTATTTTACTTGCATCAAAGTTGATTGGAAATAGACTGTCAAGTGTACGTAAGCGTGATAGTGCTACGTAGCTCATGCCTTCTTTAAAGACTGTTACCAATATCTATCATTGCTTTGTCTAGGGTAAGACCTTGTGATTTATGAATCGCGACTGCGTATGCAAGAGTTAGAGAAAATTGTTCTCTGTGTACATACATGTCTTTGAACAGAAGGAATCGAGCTGTTGAGCGTCCTATCCTTTTAACTTCTGAAAGTTTGTCAAAGAGTATATTGACGAACTGAATTTTGTTGTCACGTGGGTATGTTTGAAAGCCAACAACTGTACCCAGTGCTCCATTAACTAGTCCTTGGTCCACGTCAAGGTTACATTTAAGCATTACTCTGCAATTTAAGGATCATTTTAATATCTTTTCTAAGCCTGCTGTGTTTGAGACTGATTTTTCTAAACTATTTAGTCTTGTTGTGGCTTGGTCACACATAGGTAGTGTCATACCATGTACATCTAGTTTCTGTGACGTTAATTTCCATTATTGGTTGCATTTCTTTACTTAACATTATTTCATTGAATTTGAAACAGCTTGCAAGAGTTGGCATTAAGGCCATACAATTGACATTTTTATGGGCTAATTGTTCCATAACATCTGTAGCACATGCATTATCACCATAAAGTGCATTAATTTGCCGGGTTTTCAATATTGTTTCTGCTTCTTTAGAGAGTACACCAACTCTGATACTTTTTAAGATGTTGTCATAAGTGAGATCTGCAGATTGCCGCATGTTTTCTGTTAATTATCTGTATTGGAAATGTTGCAAAGGGTTAACATTTCCAATGCTGCCAACAGTTTTACGGCAGAGTTTGTGTCCTAATGTTTTAAAAATAGGCTCACCTTTTACTGGTGTCAATTGAAGAAGATCTCCGAAAACAATGTGTTTTCCTGCAAAGAGCTCTTCATAGTTTGTTTTCAGTACTTCTTGTAATCTGAGGTGAATCAAAGCCAACATTAGGTTGGAGACCATGCTCACTTCATCTATTAGTAGCATTTTCATTTGTTTCAATACTCTGCGTAGTTCCATTGCAGCTTCTGCAGAAAGTTTGTAATAGTCTAATTTGTCCTGGTGTTCTACTGGCAATAGTAGTAATCGGTGTAAAGTGACACCACCTATGTTGTAGGCAACTAAACCTCTGGGGGCAGTGACAACAGCTGACAGTTTGTTGTTTATCAATTCTTGAAGGAATTTACTGATGATTTTGATTAGGAATGTTTTGCCAGAACCAGCTTCACCACTGACGTACAGTAGTATAGGTTTATAATTATGGCAGGAACATTCTTTATTTTCATGTTGTACATCATTTGCAATTTGTTTTGTTACTTCTTCAAAATTGCTTCTTTGTTTAGTTTTGATTGTAGTATAGTTAAGTCTTCTTTATCTTCATACTGACACATGGTGTTTTCTACTTCTATCATAGCTAATTCTGCCTCATTTATTATTGGTGGTTCTCCCAGTGGTTCTTGGCTTCCTGTTACAGAAGGTTGTCTACTGTCAGTGTCTTTATCTAGTTGGGCCTGGAGTTCTTCTTAGTGGTGCTGCTCATTGTGCAACATTGTTTTGTATTGTGTAAAGTTTACATCAGTTATAGTGCTTTCATTTGCTTTGAAAACATCTTCATATGAGTCATAGTTTTCTAGTATTTCTTCTTCTTTTCTCCATGGTATACTTCTTTATGTTGAGGAGTCTTCAATGACAATTTGATATGATTAATTAAATTTGGTTTAGTGAGTTTAACTAAGCTGCCTTCACAGTTTGTCACTCTGTATTTACCTTTTTTTTTCATCAGGTTTTATATTTTTGTATGTGTAGTTTTGGGCTATGTGGTATAGGCACATGGTTTCCAAAGTATTACTTCTGTTTGGGTATGTACAATAAAGTGTTTTTTAAAATGTCTTGGCTGTTGGTATCATGTTTGGCTATTGTTTCTATATCTTCGTATGTTTTTAGAACTCTTTTTTTTCTAGATTTAGATGGACCAAGACTTAGCCATACTATATTTTCAGATTTACCATACAATGCAGCACCAGTTAAACGATCAGCTGCTTCATATGATCCACATTCTCTATGGGTGAGCATTTTTATGCCCAAGCTGTATAATTTCTGAGATGCTGTTTTATCTGATGACAGGTCATTCCAGAGGTCTTGGAGCTCTGTCTTTTCTGCTTTAGTTGAGTATGCTGTGACATATCTTGCAACTGCAGTAGAATTGTCTGCAATGTACTGCACATCTATGTTTGCATTCCATAAGTGGGCAATGATTGCATTATAATCATTTATATATTTTTCTTCTTCTTTTCATTTTATGTAATATGTATTTTTAGGTGACTTACCTTTAACACTATGTCTAACTGAAGACATGAGGTTGTTCACTTGACCTGTATTTGTAACTGGTCTAGGGAAACCAAATCGGCATTTGGTGTAGTATTTCCCTTTGTTTTTGTATTTGTGACGACAATATTTTCCACATTTGTGTCTTTGAAATTGTAAAATTTGTGCATGAAGATCAGTATTTGTGGCTTCTGATGGAATTTCACAAGTGACATATTTTTCAATAAACTGTAAAACAGTGGCATCACTGTCTTGACCAAATTTAGGAGCATCTTTAATCCATAAAAGCATGTGGATATGTGGTGCTCCTCTTGCCTGGTATTCTTTTCTCCAAAAGAAGTATTGCACTTCTCCAAGGGGATGAACAGTTTTATTACAAATAAAATGTAGCATAACAATGAAGCCATGGTGAAAATATCTTGAAACATTAACAGGATCCAAAGAACAAAGTTCTCCAGGTGTTAGTATATCTGTTTGTTTTTTTATTTGATATGCGTAGGAAATCATGTAAATCTTCCCATGCATATTCTGCACAACTAATGTAACAAACCAAGTGGGTGAGCCATGGTTTCTGATCATACAACGTACATCTCAATGACGTCGAAACCAGTACTCTTTAGTGCCACACATATTTGCTATAGATTTGTAATATTTGATTGTAAAACCTCATCCTTTTGTTGCAGTTTTTGTAATAATTGTGTAGCCGTCATATTTTGAAAGTGGGATCCTGATTTTAATGTGTGCAACTCTGTTACATAAAGTTGCTAGTTCACTTTCATATAGTAGGTGGAATATGTATTCCCAGATTTAGACAAAATGTGGATCTTCAGAATACATCCGTAATGAGCGGTATTCTGAAGCTGATATTTGAATAGGTCTATCATCATACCTTCCTCCTTTGCCAGTAGGAAAGAGTAGTGAAAAAGCATGTGCTTCTATACTTTTTTCCCATATGCTGATTGGTGATCCTTTTGTTTGACGCATTTGGTAAGTTTCCAGTACATCTTCTACGGTGTCATTACAGTGCAAAGGATGAATTGTATAATGGTCTAAAGTATTTGATATTGTAGCAGGATCTAGTAGCTCAAATTGACCAGCTTCTTGTGTTTCTTTAATTATTTCAGTTGTATCTTTCAAGTTTTCTTCAATATTAATTTCTTTGTAATATTCATTATTCTCTTTAAGATATTGTAAGGCTTGTCTAACTTTATATAAATCTACCAGCTGTTGCCATATTTTGTCTTTTGTAGGTACTCCATTTACTAAGATGATTAAAGATTGCTGCATTGGACGTTGCACTCCTAGAGTATGCACATTTTCTTTTAGATCTAATGGTAAATAAACTACTTTTCCACAAATTCCTTTTACCAATTCAGAGGGAGGTAATTTTGCTGTTTTTGGTTGAAGGCGTATTATTGCTTGAAATGGGTGTACTGTTTGAATTATGATGCTCTCATATAAATTAAGTTGTTGTAGTGTTTTTGGTACTGGGTATAATTCCAAATTATTTGTGATGGCACGTGAAGGAGTTTGGTTGTTGTCAAGTTTTTTGTAGTTCAGTAACTGCTAAGTATTAAGGGGTCATTTATTTCGTATTTGTTTTCTGCTACAAGGTAGAGTGCTAATTCACACCATTTAGAATCTTCATTGTCTTCTATTTTATATGATAGGTCTACAGTTTTCGTGTTTCGTTTATAAAAAGTTCTACAGCAACATACAAAAAAGAAATACTAAAATTTAAAAGTACATCAGCTGAAGTACCAAACCATGTATGTGTATATGTTTAGCAAAAGGTTGCCATGTGTAGAATTGTTGCTAATTTGGTTTAAAGCTATTTCATTCTGTAAATGGCTTTCACTTCCAAAATATTTTTTCTGGATATAGTCAATTTCTTGAAGTAGGTCTTTCGCTGTACCATGTAGAAGAATGTTATTTAAATTTGCTAGTGCTAAAGCAGGACTTTTAGCATAGTAAAGTTTATAGACTAGATTTCTTATAGTTGAATGATGTGTTGATAATCTTTTGACATCATGGAAGGTGGTTTTACAAGTAGGTCCTGTAATGCAGGCCAATGAATGTCCATGTAGTCCTGTGTATTTGCGCACTGGACAGGTATCCATATTTTGCAGTAGTTTAATTTTGATTTTGTCTTTGCTTTTTACATATTGATTGAGGAATTGACGTAAAGACTTAAATTGTTTGGGAATGTTACACATTGACGTTCACGGCCATTTGTACACTAGACATTCTGATTCAGTTGAATGGAGGGGTAATTCTAAGTTTTCAGGGCATATTTTTGTAAGGAGTACTTCTTGTTCTATTATGGTATTATTCACTTTTTCATAACCTTGACCACTGCTATGTATGGCAATTGTATTTGTTTGCTTTTGTTTGTACGCTTCTTCATTAAAATATGGTTCTGTGCTCGCAGTGACTCCATTCACCTCTGCAGATACTTAAGAAGTTCTTTCTGTTGACATTTCGTATATTGAGAAGTCTTTTTTGTAATTTAGTTATTAGTTTTGTTAGTGGTTTCATTTTGTTTAACACTAAAATAAATAACTTTCTTTTGCGAAGAATTGCACTATCAACACTTCTAAAATTAATTTCCTATGATAGGTTTTAAGCATTGAACCTGATTTCTCTCCTGTTTTTATAAGATTTTGAAGGACTTTGTGACGGAACATTTTGGCTGAAATACTTTTCTTGGTATGCTTACTTTGCACTATATTAAAATTTAAAGAAGTCGTTTTATCTGTAGTGATAGCTGATTTTCTGTTAATTGTTTTTTGGTTTGTTTTACATTTTGATAGAGGAGGCAAAGTTTTTGTACTTGAAACTCCTTGTGTTTCACTAAATGACTGTATTAGCTGTTTTGTTTCAACTTTATTTTTCCAAATTCTGCTAGAGATGGATGCTTATGTTGGACACTTTTATTTCATTTGCTCTACTTCTGCGTTGCTTTCTACGGACTTGACTTTTGGTAGGCATTCTTTAGGGTATGTTGAAAAAAATAAAGAAGGTATGGGTTGGGGTGTTCTGCAATGTATGTGTGCTGTGTGCATGAGTGTTTGAGTAAGATGTATGTAATGGTGTCTGATTGTGCATTGGGAACTACAACTAGTAGGGATGTGTATTCTTCAATTAATGTTACTAAACTCAGGTTCAGATGACAGAAAAAAATAAGCTAGTGGTGTAGAGAAGTACAAATAGTAATTCTAATGTATACAATAAAAACAGTTGTTTATTCTATAATATGAAAGTTCTAGCGGTTGAGTTGAGTAATGGTTGTCCAAAAGTAGGAATTTTGTGTGCCATTCTGGCTGTAAATCGCTGTTTAAGACATGGGTATTTTTGGACAGAATGGTGCACAATCTCTATTTTTAGGCACAGAAATAGCATGAATTAACTTTACAGTATGTTTGAGTAATAATACAAATATTATGGTGATATTCTACTTACTTTTTTTCTAAAATGAGCAGTTTCTTTTTAGGATAATGGTCTTCACTGGAATTGTAAAAAAACAAATTGGCAATTTTCTTTGCATATAGCATTGTATTTAATTTAGATATTGAATTTTTTAATTGAAATCCTCAGCGCCTTCCTTAAAACCATTAAAACTATCTTATTCACATAAGATAGTTCGCACCAGTTCAATACATATATGTTCTTAATGAACGAAATTGTATTGCAATGAGTAACTGTAACAAACAAAATATCTTTAGTATGTCTTGTGAAATTCATAATGTACCACTGAATACCACCATTTCTGTAACTAAGCTGCTCTAGGTAATAGTGCCTTAATGTCATGCTTAAATTAAAGTAATCAAATAAATGTAATTGTATAAGTATTATTTTTTGAGATTGGAACATTGCATGCATGCAATTTTGTTTGAATATTTGTAATCTATAAATTTCATTTAAAAAATGTTAGTTTAACATGATTTGATAGTGTATGTATAAAGAAAGTAAATAGTATAAAGGTTTATAAGTGATAGTTGATTTTAGGAAATTGGAAAAAAGACAGATTCATTTTACAGATTACACAAGCTAAAAGTCAGTTTGAAAATGTGTTCATGTACTGTACAGAAAATATTCCTTCCCTTTAGGTTGTGTTCATGCATATGGATATGCATGGAGCTGCAAGTAGAAATCTTGGAGACTTGTACAGTATTTCTTGTAGATGGTGCTTGCCAATGATATGACACTTGTACTCAGAGATTCACAGTACATTTGCAGTGCTGATCTATGATGATGCAGTTAGATGTAGAGGTCTTGAATGTGATTGGTGCATCGTCATGTGATTTCTTAGCTACATCCAATGAGGGAATGGCACAGAGAGTGAAGTGGAAATGGTAGAAGGGCTGTTCATGTTACGATATCTCCTCGGACATGGCGGTAGTTCGCGGACATCAGGAGTTACATCCGGTGATTTTTGGGTTCAGAAGTCATGCATGTGAGAATGAGCAGTGAAAGGGATTGGTCAGGAAAGTTTAGTGGGTGTGTTGTGCCAGGAGAGAGTTTCTCAGATACTTTTTGCTGAGAGAAGAACAGATGGCTATGGCTGTGTGTTTCAGAAAACAGATTGTTTGGATTTTGGGAGATTCGTGGATACATTGGTTGAAGGTGCATGCAGAAAGCTGTGGAGTAGCTGTAGATCTTGCATTTCCACATGTGGAAGTACACTGGCATGGAGTACGTGGAATGAAGTGGTTGGACTTGCTACCTCTCTGTGCTACTTTGGAAACAAAGCAACATCCAGACATAATTGTAATTTATTGTGGAGGGAACAGTTTAGGACATGTCTGGAATGTCTTTCAAATTTGCTATGAAAGAAGGACTTGGGGAAAGTCATGGACATGTTTTGTAATATTTTCACGGATTGCGCAGAGACAAATGTGGCTTCGTTCTTCTTCATTTGGTCCACAAATTGAAAAAGCAAGGCGCAATGTTAATAAGGCTGTTTGTCCATTTCTAAGAGATTTTGGCATGTCCTCTTTTCACAATGAAAATATTATGTTTCGTAGTACATACATTTTTCGCAGAGATGGAGTCCATTTTACTTATGCTGGCAATCAGATTTTTCTGAGAAATGGACAAAGTGAATTCCAACCTTTTTTAGAAATACAGCATCCATTTTGAAGTAGGTGTTAAGTATTTATAATTTTTGACATACAAACACCTCCCAAAGGCTCTTATCAGAGCCACCACTTCCTCCCAGAGAAAAATGCAATGGTAACAATAGGGTAGCACCCCAATTTTTTTAATGTTCACGAACTGTCCGCAGACTTAAGAAATACAAAGGGCCCTGCTTCATTTATCTTCACTTCTATTTTTTAACTGTGAAAGGTGGCTCTGAAAAGAGCCTTATTTTTTTTGTTTTTTTAGACACGACACACTAGAAGAGGAGGGGAAAGGAGGGTAAAGGGGGGGGCACCAACCACAGGGATGAGAAAGGGCGAGCTGAGAGAGGAAAATGTGGAGTGGGTTTTATTTGGGTAGTGAGCAGGTCTTCTCGTGCTCTCAGACGATAGTCTCAAACACTCCGAAGTCGCTCCCCCCTGCAGAGTACTGTCTCACAGTACATACATACAACTGTGACCCTCGAAAGGTAAGGGTCATCAGAATTCTGTATGGCCTGTGAGGCAGCTTGAGGAAGACGCTGTCCCACAGAGGTGGTCCTTGTGGTGACAGGATCAGAAACAGAGGATGAAGTAGAGGAAATCAACCTACTACGTTCTTCGCAAGGTACAATCTTGCGAATAGCCCCAGAGTGAAATGACCTCAGGTGTTGCTTCATGGTCGTGGTCCCAAAGCTGTACGAACCGTGCTTCACGTGACTGAGTATCATTTTGCACTCATTGCAGATAACACGGCTCGCACGAGCCTTAGGAGCATTCCCATAAATGGAAAATAACCGCCACACCTAAGACTCACGTCTAGTGCGGGTAGTAGAGCTTTCCTCTACCTCATTCTCGTCATCTTCTTCTTCCTCTGCATCCTTACTCCTGTTTCCCTCTTCAGGCCCTTGTGAAGGTGGTGGAGGAGGGGTTGGGGTGGTGCTGAAGCAGGTGCAGCACCAGGTGGCAGTTCTGCAGCCAGGGATGCCATTCCGATGGTGGAATTAGCAAGTTGCTGGAGAAATAGCTGTGCTCTGAAGAATAGTCAAACACAATGAGAATAATCTCTAGGGCGTGGTCTTTTATAGGGGTGCTTGTATGCGGTTCACGGACATGCACGCTGTCCGCGGACAGATCGAACACAAAAAAGGGTTCAAAAAGTTTCAAAAGATAGGTAGAAACTCAGGATTACTATGTGGGACTTGTGCCATGATGAGTTTATATGGAAAAATATTGTGGATTACTCGAAAATGTACTTTTAAATTGTTCGGGGACATGAACAGTGTCCGCATTCAGAACATGCAATCAGCATGGGTGCGGTCACATGATCCCTTCGCGAACAGGTCCACGAAGGAAGCTCCTGTCCGCAGGATACCAAATGCACAGACATTGGTTTGCGCATGCACGTTGATGTTATACGGACAGTGTTCAGGTCCTGAATTAAGTGCGGAAACAAACATTTCTGGACATCGCGTATGTTCTAGAACTTCCAATTTCGTTTGATTATGAACTTTTCAGGACATCAATTGTGTGTCCGCGGACATCTACATTGTTTTTAAAAAAATAAAAAATGGGAAGTAATTACAACACAATATAAAAATGTAACTTTATTTCACATATATTAATAATTTATGACAGAGAAGGTGAGGCAGAAACAAAAACAGGAGAATTAGGGGTTTCAACATGATTGGGATCAGGTGAAGAAGGGATGGAAGTCTCATCAAAACGTTTTGGATTATGGAGAGGGTTTGGGGATAATTGACTGGGATATGGTGAGGGGGGACAAGTACCTGTGGGACCATGGTATGAGGTTTTTGTTTTAAAATGATCCTCAACAAAAGTTTTCACATTATTAAAATTGCTCAATCAATTTTTTCTTTTAAGCTGTCAAGCGTGTTTTCCATAAGTTTCTTCAGACATATTTTCGATTTTGGTATGCTCTGTACAAAGAAATATATATGTTAAATATATATAAAATAATAACAAATGGTTTATATTGTAAAGTGTGTACCATTTAGCTACACTATTTTATGACATTTCGTCATGTGGGAAGTGCTCCTCTAGCCATTCCAGAGTACTACGCATTTCTGTGAGGAAAAAAGAAATATTATATATATTTTTTTTAAATCTAATACAGAAAGTTTATAAAGATATGAGTACAAGGATGTACACTTACTATTTCAGGTAAGATATGTTCTGAGTATTCTGTAGGTCTGGTCTTGGTCTTAGTTGTGGAGTGTCTGTGAGGTAATTATGTTGGAAGCCTAGTCATATTCTCTTGGTATATTCCATTTTAGAATATATTGTATTTAAATGAATGGTTAGTGTGGTGCATATATGGGTTACATTTCTTATGTTTTACTACATATAATATGTATGTGTACTACTTTGTGAATTTTTTAAATGTTATCATGTTGTAATATAACAATTAAACATAACCCCCCGCCCCCCAGACTTTTTAGGTAGTGGTACTGTTGTTGGAATATGTCCGTGGACATCAAAAATGTTTGCTGACATTACATTCAGTAGAAGTGTTTCAGTATGTTCCATATTACATGTACATAAAGTCAAAGTTACTATTAAGTTGTGCTACTAAAAACCTATGAAATTCAGTGAAAAAAACTGTTAAAGGGACGTTATGGTTCCAAGAAAAACCCTTGAAATTCGCCAGTTATGGTAAGCTTAGCAACCATAACTCGCGCCACCACCGTGCACTGCTAAGCCTAACACCCAGGACATCAAAGATGACATCACAAATGTGCACTCAGTAGTTGTCCCCGGCTCATTCTCCCTTCTCTGTATCAAACCTGGGATAGCGGTCTCGGCATAGTAGTCGGACCCAACGGTTAACGCGCTACAGGTCACGCCACTGCTCTACACTCTGTGTTTCTTTTAAGCACTCTGCCAGCCCTCTGAAATGCTTTCCACTCATGAGGGAAATTTGTCTCATTAGGGCGAAAGGCCACTCTTTTTTTGGTTGTGGTCTTCGTGGCCGGCAGGTAAAAATAAGGTGTAAGTCTGAAAAGGATCGGCATCTGTCTTTGTACAGAATGCATGCTCCAGCCTCTGCTTCTACTTCTCCCCCCAACACCAAGGCAGCCTGCTGGGCATCCTCGTGCACTCTCCTGAACCACACCCTTCTCATGGGCCATCCTGTTCTACCTTCTGCAATATGATTGGCCTTGATTGCCAAACCCTTCTCGTTCTTTTTCAGTCTCTAAACCTCTGCCTTCTCCTCGGGCGCCGCTCTCATCCACAAGTCGGTCACTCCAGTCACCACTCACTCTCGCTCTTCCTCTTCGTCCTCAGTGTTCTTTCTCACTTTCTCTAGTACTCTTCTCTGTACCCTTCTTCGTACTCTTCTGCCTTCATTTGTTTCTGATGCTCTGATATAGTAGGACTCACCCTGACGTACGGTCCATTTAATTAACTACAGCTGGGCAGGTATGTTTTTCCAGTCGCTTGTAGCATTCTAGAAAGCTTATCCGTCTCAGTACCCAACTGTCAGGTGGTTCGATATTTCACAGTAACACATGGTTTTAGTCATGAGCTTAGACCCACAAGGTTTAGGGTCTATCGTCAGCTACCGCGTTGGGATTTAAGGTGGTTCTGCCTATCAATCAATTCCTTATCCCCAGGAGGAGGAGTCTCTCTCACTGAGATTCTCCTGCATGTTACCACGCACAGGGGGACTATTGTTTAGCAGCCCCACCTCCCTAGCCTCTTGGATAGGGCTTCTCACCTGGAGGTCGGGGGGGGGGTAGTGACATAATCTGAAGGATTGTCCCAGCAGGCAGAGAGACAGGCTTATGGTCCATCAGCAGTGTTCACCTCTAATGGTCCCTGGGGATGGTTAGGAGACAGATCTTGCTTAAGCCCTTGGAATCTCTGCCTACACTGCACAACTGGAGAACTTTAGAAAGGACTGCATTCTCAGCGGGGTCCAACAAAATGTTCAGGATGGTTCAAGATGAGTACAGTTTATTTAAAGAAGTGGTGCGAGACACCTTCTTTTATAATCATAAGTCCCCAGGCTGGACTAAAGCTAGCCTGCTTTAGGGGTCTGATACCTGCTCTTGAAATGTGTGGACTTTCATCTTATGATGTCACACCCAAAGTGCTTTTCTCCAGAGCTAGTGGGGGGGAGGGGTCAAGAAGGGGAAAGAGAGGCAGAGAGAATCAAGATGGCAAAACCTCTCCCGAACGCTCCCAAGCAGTACAGATCCTATTGAGAAGGAGAGGGGCAGAGTTAGGATCGCCAAAGTCCTTTAGAGAGACCGCACCCTGGTGTGAGGCCTGACTTTCTGTCAATAGGTGTTACTTTTGGTTTCTGCTCCCAGGCCAGCATCCTGTGGAGGTGATGTCCCAGGGAGAAGGTTGTTACCTTCCCATGCACAGGATCAGAGAGAGGCACCCCACTAGGCTTAACTTTCTGCAAGTCTGGGAAGAGTTTAGCCTGTTGGGGGGGGGGGGGGGGATACTCATAACCCCTTCCAAAGCTCAACTGGGCCGACAAGGCTACCACATGTGCGATATCAATTTTAATGTGGCTGGGTTAACACTAAGATGTTGGCCACCATACACTAACTCGTTATTTACGGTTGTATGTGCAACCAGGACAACCTCTTCAAAGTTGCCATTTTTGGAACAGGGGTGCATATTTTAAATGCAGCCCCTGTGTTGCTTGGCTGCCACTGCAGCTATAAAGAGGGCATCTGTAACCTCTGAACCTGCTCTGTGCCACTTGTAGAGCAGGCACTGCAAATCAAGATACTGATGCAGCAAGTCACAAGTACACAGCATGCTTTTGGTATGGAGAATATGAAAAGGGAATTGGATGAGCAGATTTCCCTTTCAGAGATCAAATTACCCAGATCATTTTTTTTCATTTAATAAGACTAAAAAAAGCCAGGGCTTTCACACCCTTGCCAGATGGCAATTCATCGCAGTGGGCAACATTGCAAGCCTGGCAAAATTGTCTTTTTGTTCTGTTGTGCCAGTCGCCTGGAAGCACTGTGGCCTGGGCTTGCTTAGTGTTGGACACCTTTTTGTTATTTCTTTTGAAATTATTAGGCACCTGGGTGAGGGACCTATGGTAGGAGCTGATCATAATGTGGCGATATCCTGACCAACCTACCATTTACTTTCATTTTGCATCTTGGTCATTCGACTTTCCCTCCCTGCACGTATCCCCTAATAAATGCATGTTTGAAAATATCTAGCTGCCTGGCCTATGATTGTGATCATCAGTCACAACCCGGCATGGATCAAAGGATAATGGGTTTTCCTTCATGCTTTTTTATGCTTAAATCATCACAAGATTATCATCACTTGCCTTACCACATGCACAGTGCCCTTCACTTGTGTATTCATGTTCCATTGTCTATTTTGGAATTTTAATTTCCAATAAGCATATCAATGGAGGTATCCCACTATGTGACACAGAAGTAGTTCTTATACACTGTGCTCCACTCAAAGGGCCCAAGCGCAAAGCAAACATTGTTCAGCCACTGAGTCATTTGAAGGTTTGTCCAAATTCCAGCTGTGACCAACTGTAGTCATATCAGTGCTTTGCTCACACCGTCAGTCAAGGATATGCAATGTTGAAGATGAAGTCCAGCCTAATAGAATAGATTTTTCCAACTCTTGGGCGAATGGGTATTTGTGTTGCCCTTGCAAAGCATTTATGGTAGTGTATAACCAGCCTAAAATAGAGCATATCTTGTGTTTCAAGGCAAGCATATGACAGAGGCGGGATCCTGGGTCTGTGGCAACATGGGAGGATCTGCATAATTGCTAAGTCATCGGGGAAGATGGGTTATGGGCTGGCAGCAGTGGCATGTCTGCCTCGGCCAAACTAAAGATAACGTAGGAGCACTAGCTGCCACCTCAACCAGTGTTACTATGCTTGGAGTGCTTGTAGACAGAGTTGGTGTTATAATTGTAGTTGCTGCCAAAAGCAGTGCAGGGCTTCCACTTCGGATTCCTGTATCCCCAAGAATTGCAACCATTACTAATCCCCAAGAATTGCAACCGTTACTACCATGAACCAGGTAACATCCCAGTGCCTTGCTCTCCCTCGTCCTACCGGTTCTTAAGGACTTTGTTTGGTGCTGCTTACTACCTCATAGACCTGCTATGCCGGTTGCCCTGTTAAAAATAGTGCTGTGCTGTGGGAATGTGCACCTTGGAACATCGTCTGGAGAGATCTGCAGTGCCTCAATACGGTCACACCAGAGCAAATTCATCCTCCATCCAGGCAGGCGGGCCATTTGTTGAGTACATCACGAATCGAATCAGCCTACCACTAATACCATTGCCTGATCACAAACGCCACATTCAAGTGTCTGTGGCTAGTGTGCTATGTTACGTTCTTATGAGCAGACACTCCATCAAGCCATCAAAGCACACAATGCTCAACCAAGTAAGTCATGGGCCTGGCAAAGTGAAATCTGTCTGAAAATCCAAAAGCCCTAGCAAGGCTAAATTTAGCCTGTCTTTCTTTGAAAAATGGAAACTCCCCAAATAAATGTCTGTTTAAATAGATCTGTCTGTCTGGCTTATGATTGGTCAATGTCTGCTTTGTGAAAGATGTCAAAAAGTCTATCCTGTCCGTCTGTGAAATATGAAAAATGCCAGATTTTTGCAAAAATGAACATGAAATATTCTATTGATCAATGCCAAAAACCAATCACTAAAATCCTTGCTTAGAGTAAAATGTTCCAGGTAGCAAACAAAACCTCCTTCTACCCCTCTGAAAGCTACCTAATCAATGCTCCAGAAACAAGGTTCTGGCATATACAGGTTAATCTGGCTGTCTGCACCTGATTACCCAAATCTTGCAAAAGTTCCACCTGCTGAGCCGATCCTGAATACATTGAAAAGTCGGTTGATACCGAGGAAGGCCACAATTAATTATCCAGACTTAAACAGAGAGAGAGCAAGCAAGTTTTAGAGATAGATTGTTATAGATAGACATTTTCCAGTGTAGGTCTGACCCTTAGTCCAGCCACAAGAAAAGTCCAAAAATATAGCTGGTATGCTATCCATTTTCTGGGCCAGTTGCTTGTCATTAAGATACTGGTTGTGTCTATCCATTTCCTGATGAAGAGTATATTGCTTAGGGAGGTTGGACAGATTGTTAAAACAGTTGTGTACAAAGATCCAGTTAATTTCTCACTCGGAATCCGGAAAGAAAAAGGTACATCTCAGAAGGACCATGAAAATGTACTAACGCTTTAACAGGATATTATGCATAGAAACTAGCATGCATTAGGATGTCTTTCCATGTGGATTCGAGGACAAGCAGAAAGAAAGAGCACCGAGTGAGGACCCGGGAAAGGGGGGGGGGAGTTGTGAGAAGGGGTTTGGCAGATCAATGTATGTATGCATTAGAGAGGGAGCAATGGCGCCAGCAAGGAACGACCAAGATAAAAAAGCAGGATGCTGTGTGAGGGGTGCAGTCGACGGAGTGGTTTGCAGGGTTCCTGAATTTGAACCCGCTCATCTATTCGCACCCACTGCATCACACTTGGTGAAGCTGCCATTTTGATGGAATGTTTGATGCGGGTGGGTAGGGAATCATTTTTTATGGATATTTAGGGCAGTGGGGGTGAAGTGGGGAGTCATGGGAATGGGTTACGTGGGCTTGCCCCTCCATGAAAATATGCAACCAAAAATTAAGCAAAACTGAAAATGCACATAGGTGTCTCGTATCGACTAGGCCCTCTGTAGAACGTCAGGCTGAGGAGATGAGAGAGGAAACGGAATGAGAAAAAATGAAGGGGTGATTATTGCATTAACCTTGTTATATGAGAAAGACGGCAAATGTACAACTGGCCACTGTTAAATATCCAGCATAGAGTGACAGAATGGTGCAAACATGCAGAGGCGGCTTGCAGTAAGATGCCAGCATGGAGTTCGACAATCTGTGCGTTAGTCACAAACTGTTGTCACTGATCCAATTCCACCTTTCCAGATAGTCTTGATCCTATTGTTTTGTCAAGAAAAGTCAAAACAAATTTGGAATTTTAAAGAACATCCAAATTAAGATTCACCTAAGCATCAAATTGTGCTGCATATTAGCTGCATCCCAATGTGGAAATGGTCCAAAAAATGTGTAATCTCATCCATTTTAGCCAGTCTGTGTCATGTTATATCATTCTCCTACCCCTTCCTCATCTTTTTTCCTTATATCATTTCTAGCATTGCAATGCTTCCATTAGAACTCAACACCATCAATTAATTTCATCAAGAAGTGACAATACTGTTGCCCAAGCTTCCCCATACCTTGCCCTCGTAACAGTGATCTCCATTTGGTCTAGTCATGTTCAATTCTCCCCACTAATGTCGGGAACAAAATCATAATTATCCGAAGCCATGGTACATCAAAAAGTAACTTAAAACTGTCCCTATTAACATTTCCAGGCTCTAAACCCACACAATTCATGAAATGACAATTTAAAAAAATGAATCACCTCGAAAGGTCAATTAAGTTAATCAGTGTGTCAAAATCACAAAGGTCCAAAAGGAAACCTAAACAATTAATAAACATATGAATGTCTGTTGTGCACTCTAGGTTTCAATTCTCTTTCTATGTTCTTTGTTGGGCTGACTGTAAGATCCCCCCCCTGGTTCTTCAAGCAGGCCTGACGCTTAATCATGGGCACCACTTCTTAACCCAGTTCAGTGTTGGCTACAGAGGGGCCTTGAAGACCTCCAGGAAAAGTGCCCAGGCTGTGGCTCTCACGTGGCACATTTGGTTGTCAGAAATAGGTTGGGGAAGCGCAAGTGACCACCTGATGTGGTTCATAATTGTGAGCTAGGTTAGTGTTTTCCTAATCTAAATTCTTTGATGCGTTGCCTGGAAAGGTACATGTAATTTCCTTTGTCTATAGGGATGGCACTAAACCTATTCAATGTCTAAAGAATTGGACTGACATTTGAGAAGGCATGGTAGTGTTGTGTGAGTGCACGTCACTTGGAATGATCTATACCCAATGCTAAGCTTACACTGAGTTCCAGATCCTGCTTTCCATAATCTGTCACCCATCACCTCCCTTTGGTTTCATTAGCATTGGATGACATGCTTTTGTCTTGACTAAGTGTAATCTTTTGTTTACCGCTTATGAGAACTAAACGTATTTCATGATGAAGCATCCAAAAACCTGAGATATATTACTCCCCCACAGATAAGCAAAGCATTCGCATATTGAAGGCTATCTATGTGCCATTGCTGGGAGCAGCTGCAGCATTCTGCACTACAGTAGGCTGAATACACCTCCCTTTGCTGCTTGCAAATGCATTAGAACATGTCTGTATTCTGAAAATATAACATACAATGAATGTTAAAATTGCTTGTAATTACAAGCAACCCAATCATCACATATTGTTTTAGCTATTCTCCACATGTGATTCTTTGATACTGTGAAAAATGTCTTCCCAACTTAATGGAGGGACACCATGGCCCCACATGGGTCTCTAATGGAGAATAGGCTCAACAAGAATGGGAAGAGACTTGTTCCCAAGACGGTGACCTATGTCTGTTGAGTTATAAAACCACAGCCTGACAAAATGCCTAAATAATGGGGAAGACACATTTGCTGGTAGGGGAGTATAAAAGGTGACGTCGCCCCACGACAACAACCCAGAACTATAAGCTGAGAATAATTATGCCAAACTCATACCTAGTACGGGTATGCAACCTTTGGCTCTCCAGATAGTGTGAAAAATAACTCCTCATCCCTAGGCATCAGGGGAATTTTAGTCCAGACCATTTTGGCAGCAGACACCTACACTAAAGCAATTGGGGAGAAGTACTTGCTACTAGATGAAGATGAGAAGCAAGCAAGATTGGCCTAAAGTCTTGAAACTGCAAAGCACAATGCAAGCTGATTTACAGAGACTATGAATTCAAGAAGCGAGCTGGGGTCTATGACCATCAGCATAGCCAAAGAAGTGACAGGGGCTCATCTAATGAATTGTGAAACCAAGGACTGTGGTGAAGAGGTTGGGGGCAGTGGGGAAATGCCCAAAATCCTATAAGAAGACTACATCAGCATTTTGAATTATCTGGCCCTGCCAGCTTTCTTTAGAACATCCCAAACAGGGAGATAATTACTATAACCTGGGAAATATTGAACATAGTAAAAATATTTCTCCATGACTTCACTCAACTTCCATGGACAAATGTTCAGAGAAACCAAAGCAGGCTTTCAAATGCAACCGAGTAGTACCTCGCTCCAATTTCAGACGCAAGGATCTGTGGCAGCAACCTCGCTCGCAGCGTTGACCACATTAGTTCTTAGATGAAGACCGGTTATAGGTAACAGAGCCCCAGGAATGTCATGGGATTCGTTCTCCGCCTCTACTGAACACCTTTGAGGAGAGATTTAAAATCGCCACCATCTTGTGTCCTTTGTACAACAGGCAGCTGTAGTAATAATGCACATGGTTTCTCTGATTTCCTCAACGTTAACCAAAAGGACAGCACAGCTCTACACTGAGACAATCTGGGGCACATGGTGGAGTCTGTAGAATATGCAGGTAATTCCAAGGAACCAGAGACACCCACATTAATCCTCCTCTTAAGAGACATTGATCAGTAAATGCCTTCCTGCAGGAGATAAAAGCTGCTCTGCTCATTTTAGTCAGAGCAGAGGAGGAGGCGCAAAGAATAACAGAAAAATTAGCAACTTCAGGTTGAGGTTAAGTTTTACATAGTCTATGGTTTGTGGCCCCACTGTTACGTTAGGACTATGGAAGAGTAGGATGTTTAATCGGGTGACATCAAATTCAGCAGAATTTTCCACCCACCCCAAACCAGGCGTGCACAATTTTTCTTTATTTAATAATGTTTTTGTTTAACCTGAGACCCCTAATTTAACAACCAACCTCTCCATTCTGTACAGGAAAAACACAGGATTGCACAGAAGGTATTTTTATTGATAAAATAGAAATACTTGAATCAATTTCAATAATAACAGTTATGCATCAATTAAATGTCAAGAATAATTATCAATAGACTAAGAACCTCTGTTTTTAATGCTACAATTATAAAAAATATACATAAGGTGATGTGTGTTTTACAAAAGTCTGTATTGTGTTTACCCTTGCAACATATGCATCAGCGATTGAAAAATGCATGAGGCTCCAGGGTAAGATTTTCATTTGTTAAAAAGCAAATTAGTTAACATCATCCCTGCCTACTGAATTATCTCTACTTACCATTTATTGAAAAACAATACCCCCCACTTACTCAATAGACCTGTAAGATTGTCAGCAGCGACCTGTAAGATTGTCAGCAGCATTCAGGAAAACTCAGATGCAACAAGCTACTGAACCTTCCTGCCTGTAAATTGTTTGTACAAAGAAAAATGTATGTTCAAGATATGCATTGGCTAAATTCCTTTCAGTGGTGCTTTGATTTCATTAATGTGAAAAAACATACATTTCTCACTTTCAATTGGCCACTTAAAAGTGGGAAAATGGGTAGCAAACGACCACCTTTCACCTTTTATCTTGAGCAACTTAGCATTAATAATATTCTGATTGATGGTGTTCCCAGGAATTAACTTAAATTATAATATTTGACTCCCAAAATACTTCTTCTGTGCTAGATGTCTTTGCCTAATGAAGGAGTGCGGGGATCTTGCTGTATACATGTACACCATCAGACCTAGTCTTTCAAATGTATAATTCCAGAAGCGCATACACTTCTGAAATGTTCCCTAACTTATCAGGATGTATAATCAATGTATATATTCCTGCCCCTCAGTACTTACTATATAGAGAAATAGATATAAACCTCCTGTTATTGGTATCTTTCCTCTCAGGACTAATTCCCCATTATATTGTATTTGTATATAATATTATTTTGGCTGTCTCTCAGACAGGTGAACAGCCTCTTAAGGACTGGTTCCACCCCTCCACCCCCTCTAGGAACTGGTGGACCTCTGTCAGCAAGATGTGGTCAGCTTCCGTTTACAACCTGTCTGCTGTCTCTTCAATTGAAGGCATGGGACCGAACACCTGGTAGGCCTTGCTGCAGTACTCTACTGAAAATCCATCAATGGCTTTCAAAGCAAAGCAATCTATTTAATCTCTTTACTGTTATCAATTCAGCTTTCTATCCGTCTACCAATTAGTGAGTGAGCAAGTGAGTCTCTCCCCAGAATCTAAATGGTTGATCTTTTATAGAACAGAAACCATTCCATTTTGTGGTGTGTAAAATGTCTATCCTAATAGGTCAATGTATGTTTTTGGACAGTGTTCCAAAAGTGACCTCCCCGTCTGTGGTCATTGGGCACATGAATGAAGGGGGCAGTCTGATGGGAGTAACTTCAAAAGCATGTTTACTTTCTGAAACAGTATATTCCACACGTGTAATCATACTACCAATCGGGTCATCAGATTTCTCTCTGTCGTGAATTAAATGATGCAATTTTTATCTCCACCACTTATGGTGACTGACTTGCACATTTTGGCTTTTAACTCACTTATACGTTTACGCACAAATTATTTTTCCATCTGAAAGTAGCGGGCTCACAAATATGGATGCTAAAATATATGGGTCACAGGTGTGTGCTGTTTCTTTGCAACTAAATACATAATGAAAATATCACAATTGTTTTTGGGTCTATCTAATAAGGACTTACAAGCTAAACATTTAAAAACACAATTAGCCCTTTGAGATTTTGCTTAAAAGTTACCACTAAACATACAAATCTAATGCAATTTCAATGATGCATTTTCTTGTCTTCCACTTTGCACAATATTACATGTAAGTCTTTGGTTTTTCTGCCGGGTATCCATCTGGTGTCTATGCTGTAGTTCAGAGCTGAAGTATTTATGACCCAGAGACCTGCTGTCATGGCAACGTCCTTTGTATTTTATGTTGCTGGGCCATATATGCCATGTTAGAGGAGTCACAGGGCCTGGCTGGCCTTTTGAAGCAGACCTCCAGGTCGGAAATGTGTTTATTCATTCATGAAAGGCCTGGCTGATCACAATCACATATTAGCTGGTGGAACCACTGGCCAAGCTGAAATCATTGTTAATTTAAGATTGTAAGCCCAAGCACATAGACATATGTATGCCATAAATGTCAAAATTGGATTTAACTGTCAGAAAGCCAGGACTGGAAATATTGATTTCTCCACTCAAGCGTTAAATTTCCTTGAGAAAGTATCTTCCTTCTCATCTTGTTGCAGGGGTTGTGGGAAGGAAGAATACATACGTCAGATCAAACCTATAGCTAGTGCTTGATTCAGAAATATAGCATTTACATGTATTTTAAAGTGACTATTAACACATGCAGAAGAAAAACAGAACAACACTATAGCATTGCCTTTGCTGATCAAAGTTCTGTGCAAGACACATCTTTAATGCTGTTCTTTTTATCTTAGTTTGAGAAAGGTTTCATTTGAATATAGGTTGCGGGACACTTTCTAGTACTTGGAAATATGTATCTTGAGCCTTGTCAATTATATTTTTACTAGCCTAGGGGGGCGTGTCCATTCTCGGATTCTGTTTCATATTCCATTGAAAAAGATGAACAAATATTGTTTGCCACAAAGGTAAAACACGAGCCATGCTAATTTCACTGATTAATTGAACACCAAATTTTCATTTCTCTGATTTTAAATTCTCACATGAATATCATATTTGTATGCTTACTCTGATTATTTGCAGTGTTAGCAGTGGTGGCAATTGTCGCTGCTAAACACACACTGCAAATACAGACTTCGTATCACATTTTTGTAGAGAGTGTGGGCAAGGGTAGGTTTAGACAAAGACAATTAGTTTGGACTATCAGACATTGACTGCCTTTAGAAACCTCAGTTAAGAGGACCCCCTTTAGAGTTGGGACCAGTTACACCAACCCGTAAATGGCCCAAAATGTCACCCTCACAATTGCGACGGCCGAAATGCTCAACTTGTTGTTCGTTTTTTTTATTTTTTTTAAAACACCCCTTTACACAACATAGATATACGTGGGGAGTATGGGATATTATAGTAATATGGGGGCTGCAGGGGGTCTCCCCCCACATATCTATGTGGTGTAAAGGGGGTTTAATTTTTAAAAAAAAAAGTAAAGTCGCCATTTTCAGCCATCGCAATTATGTGTGGTCGCAGTGATCACATAGATCCCACCAACCCAGGAACCTTGGTACATAAAGGTTTTGAAACGAAGATCTTCAAATATGTGTCTCTTGATACTACGCCTGTCTCACACCTCACAACTAAGACAATTCAGAGCGATTTCTAGCTCAGGCCTATTTTTCAGACTCTTTTCTCCAAATGTCAACCAGCGTATCACAATGTTCAATTTAAATTTTTCTGGATTTGAATTAATAAAGTTCCACACCTTTCTATATGTCAGGGTGCACTTCCCCAAGTTCAAAGTCAAAAAGATGTTGCAAAAAGAAGCATCTTGAAGCTTTCTCTTTAAACTTTTTTCCATAGTTCGTTACAGCTCAGGGTTCCCTTCCCCAAGACTTATATGGACCAATGGTAGTTTTCCTCTTTATGCAACAGCAGCCTTCTGTGTTAAGGTATAGGGTTTCTCTACTATTGGCGTTGTTGTTAGACCAAAACAGTCCACTCATTACATTTTATGCAACCAGGAACCTTGCCTTTGCTTTCAACAGTTCTTTATTCATCAAATAGTAGTTCTCTGGTCTAGGTGCAGTTGTTAGATGACACGATCCACTCATTACAGGTCATGCATCAGGAACTTCAAGCTCTCTTTGAGCAGTTTAATATTGCAGCGGAACCAATGGTGTCTAAAATGCAGCTCCACAACAAGCACTTATTCAGCCTTCACTTCAACTCTGCAATCAGTCTTTCATTTAGCTTAATTTTCAATTTTATTCTGTTCTCTCTTAGCAAGTTGGTTATTTGCATTCACTTTAAGGTTCAATGTCAGCAGTTGTGCTGTTTCACGTAACTCCCTATTCAAAATGAATAGTCTTTGCCTTCTTCGCACTACAGTATTTAACCTATGCAGGGTTTACTTGTTTCCTTCAATTCAGTATTTTAATAAATGTAACCTTGCTTGTTTCACTCAATTTGGTATTGAATAAGTGTAACTTTGCTTACTTCCATGGGCTACTACTCCATTCACTGTCTCTTGGAGCACCCGGGTAACTCCAGTGTCCACGACACTCTTCCGATCCCAGCAGTTCCTTTTTCCGGGTTCCTCCCCGAATGGGAAAGACTTTTGCTGGGTGCTTAATTCAGCACTCCACGGCTCTTGTGTATAGCTCTGGCTCTTCTCGCTGGCAGTGCCTGCAGGCCACCTTTTTATACACATGTGGTTCTTCAACGGGTTGCATGTGTACTCTATTAATTAAGGTTGCCTGACCAGGATTACCATGAAATGCCTGACCTTCATGTATCGTCTTTGTCCCAGTACAAAAGTGGTGAGAGTACGTGGTGTCTATTACTGTTGCTTCTTTCTCATCTCAGTACTAGAGTGGGTAAAGTGTGTAATGTTCATAACTCTCAGTTGTCTCTTCTTCATCTCAGTACTGCTAGGTACCCCAAGAAGGGAATGAAGGGGAACTGCTCTATAATGACCCATAAAGGTTGGGGATGGGTTAGGCTGGTTGTTATGCGGATAAGGGGGATACCATGTCTCGCCTAGAGGTACCTTACTACCAATACCCAAGGACCCTCCGCCCAGGTGATGCTCCCTCACTTGTCCACCCCCATGGTCAGTATCCAATAGCGATGGCCTTTCCCTGGCCACCTGCGTAGAGGATCCAAGGGGAGTATTAGTGAGAATACCCTCAGGTTTCTCATACTTCACACTGCATTCTTGGTTACAAAAACCTATGAGTTGAAGGGAATGGTTGGGGGAATTGTCTACATATAGGATACTTATGGGTTAGTGTTGTCATTGGATTTGACTATCTGACGGCCCTACCCCTAAATTGATACAAGTAAGAAAGATATCATCTAAGCAACAGATAATTGGCTAATGCAACAATTATACAGCAGCCTCGTTTTGAGAGCTGTGATTGGTTTGGCATTGATCTTACCAACCTTGGATATTTGACAGCTCATCAGCACATGAGCAAAAATTATTGTGGGAGGAGTGACATCAGGGAGCTGCTTCTTCTAATTGAATAAGACACCATCCTTGATTTTCTAGGCCACATGCCGGGGTATCTAGCTTCGTACTTGGCCTTGTCTAGCGTCTCTCATTCTAGAAATCAGTGGGGGGTTGAGGGAGGTGTCTTATCAGTGTTTGAAGTTCATGAATGGACACTGTTCTTCAATTATAAATTATGTGTGAGGAGACCATGTTTTAAATGATTATATTTATGATTTTAGCTCAAATTAATACGAGTGCTATTACTTTCGCTGTCCATTTGAGACTTTGTCGAGCTACTGCCCATGCAGTATTGAGCTTCTAATTAATGGACACCTGGCATTGAAAGGCTGTTCCTTTCACCTAGTCTAAGAGAAATATGCCTAACGCATGTGAATTGTTATTTTCTGTTCTTCTCAGAGCCATCCAATCCTCCCTTTTCGCAGTAACCTTGGAGGGGGCTGTGTAGCCACTGTCTGGCCTGCACAGGTCTGTATTCTAGCTCATTTCAGCATGTTGAATCTCCCTGAATCTCCCTGAAGCTTTGAGGCTTCTCTGAGGCTTCCCATGTGCTCTAACATGGCTTTGCTGTCCATTTTATTCAGAATGGCCACTCATTACTGTTGCATTTCTACGTTTAGCAAGCTTTTATTTGTATCTTGTATGTCTTGTGTTTCATCATATACATTGATTATGTTATGTTACTCATGTCTATTGGTGCAGGTAAAATTCTTGCCTAAATGCATGTTTGACCTAGTGTCTGTGTTTCTTCATGGTGAGTGCCTATTTGCTTCATGTTCAGTGTATCTACGAATGTCAGTTTGGCAGTGATGTCACTTGCTCTCGTCATCTTCAATTGCAACGTGTTTATTTCTTCTAGAGTTTGCAGATTCATCTCTTCTGTTTTTCCAGGATAAGGGCATTAGGGTTGTCTTATTGAATATTGTCTCTTACTTGCGGTATAGCAGCAAGAAGCCCTCTAGTTTCTACGATATGGAGGAAGGGGAGGGGCAGATGCGATGAATTATCTATTTATCTGCCTCTCGACAGGTTCATTGGAACAAAACCCCCGTCAGTTTTCTGATCCATGGGGCCTTGCCCTAAGAACAAAAGGTAACCTAATCTTGGTTGTGCTTGTTAAAAACAGCTAGTGCGGGGTCTAATCTGAAGTCCGAATGCACCCACCTCTGAACACATTACACGGTCTGCAAAGTTGCTCAACTCATAACCTGCCCAAAAACTGCTCTTTCTATACCTTTGCTCCCTCTGGACGAATCCTTACCAAACTTTGCAAAAAAGGTATATGGCCTGCGCTGAGGGGCAAGTTTGGGGAGGTTTCATCAAGGGGGGGGGGGCAAAGTAATAAGGGAGGGGTCCCACAACTTTTTTTTTCTTCCAGAGACGCAATGGACACATTTTTTTGCTCACACCTACAGCCCAAACCGCTGGACGGATTTTCACCAAATGGCAGGAGCGGCGGCTTGGTCCCAAAAGCGTGCTTTTATAAATTTGGAGTAAATCAGATACAGCAGTTTTCTATAAACAGGCAAAACGTAGGCCCAAAAAGAACATTTGGAATATCTGGGTCTGCTCCGCAGACCCATTTCCCTGTTCGCTCTGCGGACAGGACTCCGATTGGCATGGAGGGTGGCGTGATGTCCGGGGACACCCAACGTGGCTGGTGAAAAGCGTGATGTAAGTCTTGTTTTTTTTTTTCAAAATGCCTGCCATGTTCTATCTGTTGATAGCTGCCGCTGTCTGCAGATAGCGTGGTGTGAAACAGGGCTGGGAAACATGTTTTGGGGCACCTGGTGTTGGGAAGAGGGGCTGGAAAGGGTGGGGGAGTGAGAGATGGTTGATGGCATGTGTTTGCTTAGTTGGAAGAAGACCGTTCAGGGCAGAGCAGTCCGCGGACAGGGCCTTGGGCGCGCAGCATATCTGATGAATGCAGGCAGGCTTCATTAGGGTAGGCACGTGGAATGTAAATGGTATGAGGATGTTTGTATAGGTTAAAAATAGGGCATGCACCCAAGAATCCAGGATCTGGCCCAACCACTGTAGTATCATACGGCCATGCAACCAAGAATGTACCCACAAGTATTGCAGTAGGTAGCATTTGATGGGCAATTGGAGAAACATGTTTGGGCTTATTTGGTGACTGCACAAGGGCTTCTTACAGTAGGGGAGTGGTGTCAGATTGACATTGTGATATTGGCATTGGTGAAAAAGGGCAAATTATCGTGTGTTGGTTGTGGCCAGATTCTTGGGTGCATGGCCGTATTATACTGTAGTGGAACACGGTGACACAATACCATTTAAGTGGAAATAGTACCTTTCTTTGATTGCGGGCATAGATTGTTTTGTTTGCACATGGTAATGCAGGAGAAATCGTTAATTCTTTCTCTGTGGAAAAACAGCATAATTTGTTAGGTAATGTACTTCTCAATGTTGCACTGCACACAATGTCACATATTCATGTCGTTTTTCGACCCTCATAATTAGTACATTGCAAGTACTATGCGTCAAACATTACTGTGCATTTTGCACAGTTGCTGTGTTTTGGTTGCATAATCATTTGGGTCTGTGGGGAAAAAAATTCCATGCAGGATTAAAAACTTAACCTAGTACATGTATTTGATGCTACGTGTCACACTGTTTGTTTGAAGTGTGCAGTACTTACAGGAATACATGGTTTTGCTGTTGCAAACACACCATTTCAATTCCTCCTACTGCAACAGTATGTCTTTTGCTTTTCGAAAGTGGTGGTGGTATGGTTGTAGTTGGCTACTAGTTGGCGTAGTCTAACTGTGTACAGTTTTGCGGGTTATGTTTT
Source organism: Ambystoma mexicanum (assembly GCF_040938575.1). NCBI lineage: Eukaryota > Metazoa > Chordata > Amphibia > Caudata > Ambystomatidae > Ambystoma > Ambystoma mexicanum. The sequence continues at coordinate 778,378,797 of NC_090932.1, forward strand.
GAAGCAGTTTCATTCCTGTTGGTGTATTTCCAGTCTTTCACCATTGGAAAGTGATATTGCAGTATTATGGGTGCAGTTGATACCAGTTGGCGTATTCATTGCAGTGATATGGGTGCAGTTAGCGTATTCGAACAGTTGATAGTTTTAGAGGTTAGTGACCAAAGTTTGTAGACCCTCTTAATCAGTACGTTTTATGTACTGGGGATGAAACCATGTTAGGGCCTGTTTTGCACAGTTGTCGTTTCCTTGTGCATAATCATTGTCATTGGGCAAAAATGGTATAGCATTAGCAAAAATGTACAACATGCACATCTGTTGCCATATTGAAAGTGTTTTCAATTTCACAAACAGCATTCGAGCGCTATGGATGTATTTACACACCAGTTGGTGTTTGCTAAGTTTTTAATACTTTTACAGTTCGGAAGGGTATTTTTCTTTAGCACTTACAAACCTGTTGGTGTCTATCGTGCAGTAACTTATGCTAGTTTTACAGGTCAGCGAGTACATTTAGGTTTAAGGAAAATTAAGTAGGCATATGTTAGATTTGCTAGTGATCTATATTTCAGAGTAATGGAAGTATCATTGCATTCAAACCAAGCACATTTTTGTTTAAATGTATGCAGTATAGTGACTCGCACTGGTTGTGGCACCCATATGGTTGATTATGTCAACTGTTGTGAAGGTTTTCTTGCCAAGCAATACTTGACCGTGTGTGAAGCTAGTAAGCTTGCAGTTGTTTTTGGTACCACCTGCATTGTATCTTACACTCACATAGCCAATACGTAATAGTAAGGATTTTGTGTGTAAGTTGGAACGATTGTCAGAATTGTAAACAGTACATAATATGCCATGATTTGCATTTTGCACGAGATGCTGAAATGTAATGGATTCACAATTAAGTATAGATACACAAATTGCTCATTAGGGACTTGCTCCTGCGCAACATGGATGCAGAGAGTGCATGTATGTTTCCACGTATATGAAATCTGGAAGATTTAATTCATAGGTATATTTTAGCTTTATATCACTTGCAGTAAGTACATTAGAAATTCTTGTGGATCTTCCTGTGTGTGTGTATGGTTAACTTAGTGTCTCAGGAATAAGGCAAGAAATGTACTACTGTGTGGGAATGGTAAGTGTTAGGATTGTTTGTTGCGTTTCTATGAAGCAAGAGCATTTTCAAACACAACTGGTCTCCACCATTCAAGTAAATGTTTTGCACAATTGGAAGCAATTGGAACAGCATATTGATTGCTACATTTTCATAGCAGTTTATACCAGTTGTGTTGGAACATTTAAACGGACCAGAGAGTTCTCTGTCATTTGCTGGACCTCCACTTGTCTTTTTAGAAGACATATTTCTGTTTGTGTTGATGGATGCGCACTTGCATTTGCACTACATAGTTTTGTGGTTGTGCTACTTGATGGGGTAGACGCCGCTTTCACTTTATTTGGTGGTACTGTTCTCTTAGAAGATCTGTTTGCATTGCTTTTCTTTTAACAAGTTTTCCTTTTTGAGAAACGGGGTACATATCGAGATGGGGTGTGTAGAGTGCACATAGTCTGTTGTACTCCACGAGCCTTCACTTTGTTTGCAAAAGAATTGACTAGAAATAGGCCTTCGAGTATACGTAGATGTGACAGTGCTACGTAACTCATACCGTCATTAAAGACTGTGCTGCCAATATCAATCAATCCCTGATCTAGGGTTAGACCTTGTGATTTGTGAATAGTGACTGCATATGCAAGAGACAGAGAATTGTTCTCTACGTACATACATGTCTTTGACAAACTTCCAGAAGTTAAAAGGATAGGATGCTCAACAGCTTGATTCATTTTTTTCAAAGTGGATGTTGATAAACTGTTGTTCTCACGTGGATAAGTCTGGAAACCAAAAACTGTACCAAGTGCTCCATTAACTAAACCTTGCTACACGTCAAGGCTGGGTTTCAGAATTACTCTACAGTTTAAACACAATGTTAAAATTTTCTCAAAGCCTTCTGTGTTGGAGGTAGCATTTTCTGAGCTATTCAGTCGTGCTGTTGCTTGACGACACACAGAGTGTCATGCCTAGCACTTCCAGTTTGTTAGTAGAGTTAAAAAAAGAAATGCAACCAATAGTGCATCTTAACATTGTCTCATTGAATTGCATACAGCTTGCTAGGGTTGTCTTTAAGGACATACACTTCACATGTTTGTGTGCTAATTGTTCCATGACATCAGGAACAGATGTGCCATGCCCATACAGCTCATGGATGAGTCTACTATTTAAGGTAGATTGTGCATCCTTAGCAAGAAGACCAATCCGAATGCTTTTTTACATGTTAGCATAGGTGAGGTCTGCAGACTGACGCATGTTTTGAGTTGGCAGCACAGGAAATGTAAATCTCTGGCAACATCTCCAATACAGAGAACTAAGTGTGTTACGGCACAGTTGGTCCTAAGGTTTTATAGGTTCACCTTTCACTGGTGTTAATTGTAGGACATCTCCGAAAACAATAACTTGTTTTCCTCAAAGGGTTGTTTTATAGTAGTTCTTAAGGGCCTTGTGCAATCTGAGGTGAATCAAAGCCAACATTATGTTGGAGACCATGCTCACCTCATCTGTTAGGAGCATTTATATTTTCTTCAGAATTCTGCGTAGCTCCTTAGCAGCTTCTGTTGAAAGTTTGTAGTACTATAATTTGTTTTGGTGTTCTCCTGGAAGGAGCAGCAGTCGGTGGAAAGTAACACCTCCCATTTTGTAGGCAGCTAAACCTGTGGGGGCTGTTACAACAGCTGGAAGCTTGTTGTATGTTAATTTTTGGAGGAATCTGCTGATGATTGCTGTTAATGTTTTGCCTGAACCAGCTTCACCAATAACATAGAGGAGTTTTACATTTATGCTGCAAACCATGTTCAATTTCTTTAGTTACTTCTAGGAAAATGCTATGTTGCCCATAATTGATTTGTGATTTCAGCAGAGCAAAGTTTTCTTCTGATTCCTCATATTGACACATGGTGTTTTCTACTTCAGTCATGGCTAATGCTGCTTCATTTAGTATGAGTGGCTCTCCAAGTGGTTCATAACTTCTTGTAACAGAAGGTTGACTGCTCTCAGGAGTGTCTTCATTTAGATGTGTTTGAACTTCCTCTTGTTGGCGTTCATTGTCCAACATGTGTTTGTACTGCTTGAAAATGTTATTTATGATACTGCTTTCATTGCATTGAAAGCATCTTCAAAGCAGTCATGGGTGCCTAATAAATCCTCTTCTCTACTACATGTCTCTACTCCAACTTTTTAAACCGTAAAGTTCTCTATGTTAAGGAGTTTTAAATGATGGCTTTATATGATTAATTATGCTGTATTTTGTAAGTTTATCAAGGCTGCCTTCACAAGTTTTGACTATGCATTTACCTTTTTTTTTTCTTCTGGTTTAATATTCTTGTACACCCTCATTTGGGCTATGTGTATAGGCATACATTTTCCAAAGCACAACTTCTGTTTGGATAGTATGTGTCTAATACATTGTTTTTCAAAATGTCCTAGCTGTTGGGATCGTTTTTGGCTATTGTTTCTATATCTTGGTACAATTTGAGCACTCTTTATCTGAATGCAGCCGGACCAAGGCTTAGCCGGACTATTTTCAGATGTGCTATATAGGGCTGTGCCTGTTAAACAGTCTGCAGCTTTTTTAGCATCCGCATTCTCTATGGGAGTGCATTTTTATGCCAAAGCTGTACAATATTTGTGACATTGTTTTGTCAGATGATATGTCAGCCCAGATGTCTTTTAGCTCTGTTTTCTCGGCTTTGGTTTGGCAGGCTGTAACATATCGTGCAACAGCAGTGGACTAGTCTACAATGTACTGTATATCTATGTTTGCATTCCACAAGAGAGCAATGGTTGCATTGTAATCATTGATGTACTTTGCCTAAAAACACATACTGCATTAAAGAAAATAAAGCTTCAATTTGCCTTTCACACTGTGTCTAAAAGAAGACATGAAGCTGTTTACTTGTCCTTTTGCTGAAACTGGTCTAGGAAAACCAAAGCAGCATTTGGTGTAGTATTTGCCTTTCTTTTTATATCTGAATTGACGATATTTGTCAAATTTATGTCTTTGGACGCATAACATTTGTGTATGTAGCTCACTATGTGTGGTTTCTGAAGGGATGTCACAGGTTACATATTTGTGAATGAACTGCAAAACAGTGGGGTCATCCCATGGGCTGATAATATTTTCTCCAAAAGAAGTGTTGCACTTCTCTGAGGGAAGAAATTGTTTTATTACAGATGAAGTGCAGCATGGCAATAAAATGGTGGTGAAATTACCTTGATACATTTACACGGTCAAGAGAGCAGAGTTATCCTGGAGTTTTTATGTCTATCCCTTCTTTGTTTTGGTTTGCTATGTGTTAGAAGTCATTCAAGTCTTCCCATGCATCCTCTGCACAACTCAAATTGACGGACCATGTGGGTGGGCTAAGATGCCGTAACATACAACGTACATCTGCGTGATGTCAGAAACAGTTTTCTTTTGTACCATGCATATTTGCTAAGAGATTTGTGATACTTGACTGCAAAACCTCATCTTTGTCTTGAATCTTTTGAAGTAGTTGGGTAGCAGACATGTTTAAAAAATTGGAGCCGGTTTTCAATGTATGCGCAACTCGGTAACATAGACTTGCTAGCTCATTTTCAAACAAGAGGTGGAATATGTATTCAATGTTTCGTCTGAATCATTCGTAAAGAGCAGCATTTTGATGCTGTTATATTTGTGCATCTTTCATCGTACCTTCCACCTTTTGCAGTAGGAAACAATAGAGGAAAGGCTTGTGCTTCTACACTCTTTTCCCATATGCTGATTGGAGATCCTTTGGCTTGCTGCATTTGATATGTTTCTATTGCATCATCTATGGTGCCTTTGGAGTGCACTGGGTGTATTGTATACTGGTCTATAATATTGGATGCCGTAATGGGATCTACAAGTGCAAATTGGCCAGTTGATGAGGAATCCTGAATTATTTTGGTAGTATCCCTTAGGTTTTCTTCAATGTTTATTTCTTTGTAGTACTCCTTGGTCTCTTTAAGATATTGTAGGGCTTCTCTAACTTTGTTTAATCTACTAGTTGTTGCCAAATTAGTTTGTCTTTCGTAGGTACACCATTCACAAGGATAATAAAAGATTGATCTATTTGGCTGTTGCATTCCTAAAGTGTCTACATTTTCTTTAAGATATAATGGCAAATAAAACGTAGCCACAAATGCCTTTCAGTAATTCAGAAGGAGGCAACTTTGCTGTTTTAGGTTGAAGGAGTATTATATCTTGAAAAGGAGGTACTGTTTGGATTACAATGTTCTGATATATATTAAGCTGCTGGAGAGGTTTTGGAAGTGAGCATATTTCCACGTTATTAGTGATAGCATGTGAAGGCATTTGGTTATTATCAAGCTTTGCAGTGCAGTATGTGCAAAGTATTGAGGGGTTAGTAATTCTGTATTTGTGTTCTGCCATAAAATAGAGCGTTAATAGGCACCATTGGGATTCCTCATTGTTTTTTATTTTGTACGTTCTATCTACAGTTCTGGTGCTCCTTGTATAAAAAGTTCTGAGACAGCACATGTATTTGGTTTTGGTACTTAAGCAGATGTGCTTTTAAACTTTGCTATTTCTTTTTTGTGCTTGTTCATTAGAAGGTTGCCATTTGTAAGGGTTTTGCTACTCTTGTCTAAAGTTACTGGATTTTCTAAGTGATCTTCACTTCCAAAATATTTGCTTTGGATGTGATCTATTTCTTCAAGGTGTTTTTTGGCTGTGCCTTGAAGGATAATGTTATTTTAAAATGTTTCAGTTCTAAAGCAGGATTTTTTGCATAGTACAGTCTCTGGACAAGATTCTGTATAGTGGAATGGAGTGTTTCTAACCTTTTGATGTTGTGAAAGGTGCTTTTGCAAGCAAGTCCAGAAATGCAGGTTAATGTCCTCAACACCATTATGGCAGAAGAAACCCTCATTCAAAGAATGTCCCCAACAAACTTACAATCAACTTTACATTCCACCAATCCGTCCCATCTACAAATGGCCCTGCACCTCAATGTGTAATGTATGCAAACAATACTTTAAATCTTTACGGCAATTCCTCAATCACTATGTGAAAGTAAGAGAAAATAAGAATAAAAACTTTGCACACTGGATAGGAGTCCATGGTTTTCAATTACAAAGGACTGCATCTACTATTTCATACCCTCGGACACTGCTATGTATGGCAATTGGGATTGTCCGCTCTTGTTTGTATGCCTCTTCATTGAAATATATGTCTCTGCTGGTTGTGTGAATCTACTCACCCGCACAGAAATTTGCAAAGGTATCTATGTTGACATTGCACATGTTGTGAAGTACTTTTTGTAGTCTAAGGAATAATTTTATTAGTGGTTTCATTCTGGTTAAAATTAATATAAAGAATTTTCTTTTGAGGAGAATTGCACTGTCAATGGGCTCTTCCAGGATTCGTTTTCTGTGGTACGTTTTAAGGGTTGAGTGTGATTTCTCTGCTGTTTTTGTAAGATTCTGAAGTACTCGCCTTGCCTATTGTTAAGCATTAACACACCCATCCACCAATCGGGGAGTGCTGCAAAGAGTGAAGAGGAAAGGGAAGAAGGGCTGCCCCTGTGTTACAGGGTCCGTGGACACTGTGTCAAATCCAGGTCTTCTCAGCATACCTGGAATGGAAATGGGATTGTGGGGATTAGCCAATCAGGTGTTGAGGTTCTGCTTTATAGGAAGAGAGGGTAATACTTTTTTTTCATTGCTGTTTATTTTATTTGTATAGCGCTCCAAACCCAGGGGTAGAAGGGCGCTTGAGAATATGGTTACAGCGTTGAGAAGTATCTGTGTTACATACTTCGTACATACTTATGATATATATATATATATCAATAAACAGAGCACATACAATACGCACAATATACAATTTTCAATATAAATACAGTACCTAAACCTGTTACCGCACAGGGGAGTAAGGTCTGGTGTTAATGGGGCTATTCTTTGTTTAGGAGGAAGCTGATGACCTGCTTCCTGAAGATCTGGAAGGATGCGATAGTTTTGATGTTGAGAGGTAGGGTGTTACACAGTTGGGGGGCAAGTACTGTGAAGCTTGCCCCTCCAGCTCTTTTTAGGTGGAACCTGGGCACTGTCAAGCATAGAGTGTTGGAGGATCTGGTGGATCGGGTAGCAGGTTTCATGGTGAATTTGTTAGCTAGATATGGTGGTGCTAGGTGATTGAGGGACTTGTACGTGAGGCAAATGGTTTTTAAGTTGATTTTTTTGGCGTATGGATAGCCATTTGCAGACTTTCCTAGTAGCGGAGATATGCTCTCGTCTAGGAATGTTGAGGGCTGCGTGCAGGGCGTTATTTTGTATTACCTGCAGCTTGTTCAGAATGGATTGGTTGGCACCTAGGTACAGTCTGTTGCAGTAATCCAGTTTGGATTGTATGAGGGCCCTTGCAAGAGTGAGGCAGCTGTTGGGTGATAGAAATGGTCTGCTGGCCCTGATGAGCTTGCTGGTGTAGGCAGCGGCTGAGGCGGTCATACCGGTGTGTTTGGTGAGGTTGGTGTTGGCATCTAGATAGAAGCCAAGGGTTTTTATGCTTTTGGCTATAGGGATGGAGTGGCCATCGATGGTGATGTTTATAGCTAGGGTTGAGTTTAGTTAGGGTGTTAGGGGAGCTGATGATTAGGAGCTCTGTCTTCTCATCATTCAGGCAGAGACCATGCAAGGCCATCCATGCCTGAATGATGGAGAATATTTTGTTGATCCGGGCAGAGTCTGCTTGGTAGTTACCTGTGATGGTGAGGAGTATCTGGGTGTCATCTGCGTAGTTTGTGTAGGTGACACCCAGACGGTCCAGTTGGTCGAATAGAGGCTTTGTAAATATGTTGTACAAAGTGGGGGGATACACAGGATCCCTGTGGGACCCCACATGTGATGGGGATGGGGTCTGCTGCAGCTCTTGTGGAGAAGACCCGCATGGTTCTGTTTGCCAGGAAGGATTGTATCCATGTGATGGCAGAGGAGGAGAAGTGGGCTGCGGTGGCAAGGTGATTACAGAGGATTTCATGGCTGACCAGGTCAAAAGCCGCTGAGAGGTCTAGTAGGAGAAGGATTGCGGCATTGCCTTTGTCTGTAATTTCATCAATCTGGCTTTTGAGATCAACAAGGGCTGTGTGTAGTGAAGATGGCAGAGAGTCAGTGTGTTGATGGTGGGAGATCCCTTTGTGAGTTATATGCACATTGATGAGGCATTTCTGCCAATCTTGGATTTCATGGAGCGGAGGCTTTGCAGCCAGGCACACCGCCCCACAATTTGCAAGGAGTGCTTGCACTTTGCAGAGATATGGCCACTTTCAGTACTCCTGATGTTGTAGATGTGCATTGTGAAGAACTGCACCTGGGTTATATCAGTGCTGCAAGTCTGCTGAGTGCACTGCAGGACCTGGTGAAGGCACTGATGTTGCCTTTTCTCAGCGCAAAGGTGGTTTTCTCACACATACCACCTAGAGCATATAAAACAACCCCAATGTCCTCTGTCCTCAGCAAGATGTAGGAAGGTGTCTTGTAAACAGAGGCATGTTTGCATTTTTGTGTAGTGCTGGGATGTTCTCTTTCCACAATGAGAACATAAATTCTTTTAGTGTGAACATTTTTATTGCAGATGGCATTTCTTTGTCCACCCTTGGAAATGCCTTTTTTCTTTTGCAATCTAAGGGATGCTTTGAAGATATTCATGAAAGACTGTAAAGAATAAAAGAAGAGAAAAGGCAAAAAGGCACACAAATAACAAACAAAAGGTGTTTGTTTACAAGCACTTTAAAAAAAGGCTTTTTTCAGAGCCACCACCAAAGAGAAAATCTCCTACCCTGGGTTAAATTTCTTTCCCATTCCCTTGAATTGGATGATATGTCTGTGGACACTGCAGTTGTCTGCGGATCGCACATGCCACATCCGGGGCTTTTGATGATGGCAGGCAAAGAAATGGGACTGTGGACGGCAGGGGATTGGCCAATAAGCTTTCCTGGGTGTGGTATGCAAGGAGAGACTGTGGCAGAAGGTATGTTTGCTTGGAGTGTAGATGGCTATGGCTTTCAGGAGGCAGAATGTGTGAATTTATGGGAACATGTGGATACATTAGTTGCAGGTGTATGCAGAGCACTGTGGAGTGGCGGCACATCTTGGATTTGATCATGTTCATGCCGCGCACTCCATACCACTGCACATCAAGTGGGTGGACTTGCGTCCACTTTGTTCCACTTTGTTGATGCACCATCATCTGGCCATTATTATTGTTAATTGTAGAGGGAACAGTTTAGTCCATGTTACCGCAATCTCACTTTATTTTGCTATGGAGGAGGCATTTGGGAAAGTCATGGACATGTTTCCAAACTCCTGAGTCATTTTTTCTCCCATTGCCCAGAGATGGATGTGGCTGCGCTCCAGTTCATTTGGTCCGCAAATGGAGAAAGTGAGGCGCAATGTCAACAAGGCTGTTTGTGCATTTTTGAGAGATGTTGGCATGGCATCCTTCAAAAATGAAAACATTACATTTCGTAGTACCAATATTTTTTGCAGAAATGGAATCCATCTTACTGATGCTGGCAATCAGCTTTTTTTGCGAAATATCCAAAATGCTTTGCTGCCCTTTTTGCAACTGTAGCAAGCATTTTGCAGTAGCTGTTGCCCACTTTAAATCTTCATAAAAACTAAAAAAGGCTCTTTTCAGAGCCACCCCTTACCCAGGCAAGAATGAAATGTTTTTGATGGCACCACCAGCTACATTTTTTTTTTGGATGTCCATGGACTACTGCACTGTCCACGGACTTCACAGGCTGTGCAGGGGCATGCACCATATTTTAGTTACTTCTATTTTTCAACTGTGAAAGGTGGCTCTGAAAAATGTTTTTTGGGGTTTTTGTTTTATGATATTTTTGGTATTTGTATACAGGACACACAAGGGTGGGTGGGTGGTGAAGGGGGATCAATCACAGGGACAAAGGGCGGGTGGAGAGAGAAAGATGTTGGTTGGGCCTCATTTAGGTAGGGGGCACTGTTCCTCGTGCTCTCGGACCGTAGCCTCGAAAGCACTCTGCATTGTGCAGTACTCTGCATGGGGGGAACAGTTTCAGTGTGACCCTCGAAAGGCAAGGGTCCACTGCATTATGTATGGCCTGTGAGGCCTGTTCAGGCCTGTACTGCTCTAAACAACATTACATGGCAGCGTTCTTCCTAGTACAGGAACCTAATCATACAAAAACATAGGCATTGGCTGCAGCATGCACCATAGAGGTACAATATTTATAATCTTGCTATGTTGGATAGTAAAATAATGAATGCTTTCTTATCAGAGTTTTGAGTACTGTCAAACATTTAATAACTGGCTAATAATTCAACACTTACTACACGCTTGTTCTACTACATGCAATACATACAAAGACCACAATGCATACTTTAGTTTCCCTGTATGTGCCTCTGATGTGTAAGTAAAAAAAAAGCGGTATCACCACAAACTGTTAATAAGCTAAACGTTTATCTTCATGTACAGAAATGATTGGTGTGTTTGAGGCCTGATCTTTGCCCCATCTATATGCACTATAAGCTGCGAAGAAACCTTAAAGAACGTAATGTAAGAACTTGTATAGTACCTTTTGAATTTTAAGTCAACAAAACCACCTGTCTTGGATATCTCTGTGAACAAAAACAAGGGGCCAGTCATTAGTGATGTCATGGGTGATAGACTTAGCAGTGCATGATGTTCAGGCGAGTTATGGTTGCTTAGCTTACCGTAACTGGTGAATTTCTGTTTTATCGATTTTTACTTGTAACCTGTCATGATGCCTACCCCCGGAGTACCAGGCCAGGCCCAGCACCCCCGGGAGCAGGCATCACGCCCCCGGGTAAAAGCCCAGCGGCCCTTTATAGGGGCTCTTTGGACTCTGTCCTGGCGCCGTTGGCACCAGGCTCATGTTGGACATCAGTCCTGGCGCCATAGGCGCCAGGCTCATAAGGGGAAGTGTTTGGTGCACTTTCCTGAAGCAGACCATGCTGCACACTCACCTGATGCAGACCATGCTGCATGAAGAACCAAGCCAAATGAGGCTTAGGAGGGACTATTTTTCTGAGGGAACTATTTTGTTACTTGGGTGGGGCTGTGGAAGAATACTCACCTGGAACTTCTTCCAAGGCTATTTAAGCCACACCCGGACAGCCACACGTGCTTCGCGTCGTTCTGCATCCCAGCAGCTGAACCCTCACCGTGTCAGCTCCTGCACCTGGACTCCAGGCACGCCCACCTCAAACCTGGAACACCTGTAAGGAAAGAAGAGGAGAGAAAGGTGAAAACCAAGAACTTATTCAACCTTCTTACCTGCATCCGGAATCTTCACGCCAGCATTCCTGAAGGAGGACTTCCATTTAAAAGCACCGTGTTGCTCGCTGCACCGCCGCGCTTCACTCACCTGTTCCCGAGACGCCGCCTGGCTCCATCGTGGCTCTCAGCACCAGTCGCCACATCTCTGCACCTAGGGGAGAGAAAAAGAGACAAAAGGTGAGCAAGGGAACACAAGAGGAAGGCCGAATTTTTAGCCATATTACTTACCGGCTTTTCTTGGTGAACCATTCCACATCTCGGGTCGGCGCCGCATCTTTGGCAGGTACCGCACCCCGGCCCCTATGGGGAAAGGACAAAAGACATTACTGGGGAATTATAAAGACATTTAGAGGGGTCGCCCTCATCACTAACTCACCTGATTTTACCACCGGCAATTTAACCCCTCAAAGCATCGCCTTGGTTCTGCACCTGAAATAAAGGACAGATCACAGGTTAGGAGAAACAACATAAAAGGAGGCTCACACTTGAACTTTAGCATCTTCATACTTAGTGTATCGCTCAGAAAAGTCAAGTGGATTTGCCAGCGCCATTCTGAAAACCAGTGAAGTAACTGGACGAACGCGCGCCCCTGCACCAGAAGCAGGATGGAGAGTTCATCCTTCCAAACCATAAGGTGAGCTTAAACCGGGGGGGTTTTGGAGGAAGTCGGAGGAGAACGAAGGGGGAAAGGGGGGAGCAAGCACACCATTCAGCAGACAGTTAATCCTCTTTCTCATCTGCAGAAGGATGTTCCTACTGGCCAGACAACCAAGATTTGGGGGTCCTGTTCAATCGGTGGTCCGAATTCTGCGCATCACGCTTGAAGAGGCCACAGCAACCCAGACCAGCGCCTCCGTGGGAGCCAGGTGAGCATTACATAACCATAATATCCCTTTAAAAAAGTGTTCCCACTGAATTTGATAGGGTTTTTATCAGTGCAATTTAACAATGTCCCTTTAACAAAGTTCTTTCACTGAATATTAATTATCCTGCATCTATATATATCAAAGACCATCTTTACTTTTCATGTACCCAAGTAGAATACTGGGATAATTATCTTCCAGCAGGCATGCCTATTCATGAGCTGTTTTTACTTTTCCAGAGAAAATGATGTTTTGTGCTTAACATTAAAGGAAATTAAGGAATTTAACAAAGTAGATTAAAGTATTCTGTACTGCCTCTTTCTCCATCTACACCTCTGCTAGGCATCACTTGCTGACTCACACAGCTCCCCGACCCCTTAACGTTGCATGAACTCTGGTGCCCTGCACTTCAACATGGGATATGGAGTGAAGCCCACCCACCCCCCTTGGGCCCTGCAGGCTTGCGCATTTTGGCGCCTCCATCTGTGCTTTCCCTCATGTCTTTGCCTGATTATGGCAATACATCTATGGCTGAGGTCATGAACGAACTAAAAGCCTTACCTGTGTTTCACCTGCAAATTAGTTTTATTCTCATACTGACTGAACTGCGAGCTGCCATTCCAAGATGGTAGCATGCGCGCCGAGCATTGGAGTGTCTGGTGCTGTGCTCTGATTGGCTAGAGCTCCATACTTAGGATCCCCCCCTCCCAAGGCCCGATCCTAAGGCCCCTGTCTGCTCCCTCTACGCTCAGGTATCGCCTGATCCTAAGGCCCCTGTCTGCTCCCTCGATGCTCAGGTATGCTTCCCACCCTCTCTGCACCCCCGTGAGTGAGTGTGTGCACCCCCACCCCCCCCTCTGGACTACCATGATGTGTGTGTGCACCCCTATCCCCCTCTGGACTACCATGATGTGTGTGTGTGCACACCCCTATCCCCCTCTGGGCCCCCATGATGCGTGTGTGCATGATGCCTCTGGACCCCCGTGAGGCGTGAGTATGCCCCCAACCCTGTGATGCATGTGTGCCCCATGCCCCCGTGATGCATGTGTGCCCCATGCCCCCGTGATGCATGTGTGCCCCATGCCCCCGTGATGCGTGTGTGCCCCCCACTCCCCCCTTGTGGACCCCCGTGATGCGTGTGTGCCCCCCACTCCCCCCTTGTGGACCCCCGTGATGCGTGTGTGCCCCCCACTCCCCCCTTGTGGACCCCCGTGATGCGTGTGTGCGCCCCCCACTCCCCCCTTGTGGACCCCCGTGATGCGTGTGTGCGCCCCCCACTCCCCCCTTGTGGACCCCCGTGATGCGTGTGTGCGCCCCCCACTCCCCCCTTGTGGACCCCCGTGATGCGTGTGTGCGCCCCCCACTCCCCCCTTGTGGACCCCCGTGATGCGTGTGTGCGCCCCCCACTCCCCCCTTGTGGACCCCCGTGATGCGTGTGTGCGCGCCCCCCACTCCCCCCTTGTGGACCCCCGTGATGCGTGTGTGCGCGCCCCCCACTCCCCCCTTGTGGACCCCCGTGATGCGTGTGTGCGCGCCCCCCACTCCCCCCTTGTGGACCCCCGTGATGCGTGTGTGCGCGCCCCCCACTCCCCCCTTGTGGACCCCCGTGATGCGTGTGTGGGCCCTCCACTCCCCCCTTGTGGACCCCATGATGCGTGTGGGCCCTCCACTCCCCCCTTGTGGACCCCCATGATGCGTGGGGGCCCTCCACTCCCCCCTCTGGGCCCCTGTGATGCATGCGTGACCCTACCCCCCCTCTTGGACCCCTGTGATGCATGCGTGCGCATGCCCCCTCTCCCCCCTTCTGGACCCCCATGATGCGTGTGTGCCCCCCTATACCCCTGTGATGCGTGTGTGTCCCCCACTCCCCCCTCTGGACCCCTGTGATGCATACATGTGCATGCCCCCCACCCCCCCCTCTGGACTCCATGATGCATGTGTGTGCACTCCCAGGATGTTGCTCAGTGTCCCCCCCCCCCAACCCATCTGGTCCCCCGTTTGTACCTCTGTGCCCCCCACACACCCTCCTGCAGGAACTTTCTGTATACTTTTTGTTCAACACCACCATCTTGTGGCCAATACTGGTTTTTTGACTTTTACTCATGGACTCATGATTTTTTACCCTTTCTCAACTTTCATTCTGGACTTCCACTGCATCTCAGACTCATGGTGGCACTTGTATTATGCTGTGACCTTCCTCATCTTGAATCTTGGTTTGCATTTGATTGTTCTCTTGCATCATTATGTGTTATTTCGGACTCCTGCAATTGTATATTACTCTCCCCTCTGGTCCCCCGTGAAGTCTGTGCCCTCGACCCACTCCCCTGGTGCCCTGCATTCTTGGGATATCTGCCCATTTGAATCCCTCTTTTGTCTACCACTCCCCCTCCTCCCTTCACTATATCCTTAGCACTTATGCTATTCAGAAATGTCACCTGACCTCTTTGATAGCTGCTTATTTGTCCCCCCATCTCATTTGTTTCTTCTACCCCTTCCCTTCCAGCACTATCTGAAATGTCATCAGGCCTAGTACGATTGTTGCTTGTTTTGTTCTTCTACTTCCCCCTTACTCCAACCCTCTTACCCCATCCGCTCCCCTCATTTTGTTTAATTCCGGCACTACCTCAATTGTCATCAGGCATAGTAATGTAGCTGCTTGTCGGTCTCATTCTCCCTCACCCCTCCTCATGATCTATAGCACTTGCACTATCTGAAATGTCGCCAAGCTGATTATGATCGTTAATTTTCACGTTCTAATTGTTTCAAGGACTTGTAAGAATGTCACTGTATTCTCCCATGTTCCATCCCTGCCTTGAAGTGCTTTGAAACACATTGCGTATAAGCGCTATATAAATAATCAATTCAATAGAAAACATTACATTCAGTTTGCTAGTATAGCCAGGAAAGAAGGCTATCCCAAATGTAGCTTTGATAAAACGAGTGAAGTTAAAACCTAGCTCTATGGCACAAGTCACTACCATTACAGATATTTATACTAGATCAAAACGTTTGTAATCCAGCTGAATAGACTCTTCTGAATGAGTTGTGGCGGAGGGTCCATTCCTTGCATCTTACTGCCACTTCCCCAACAGGCCTAGTGACAGGGCCTTTAAGTTTTGTTTTAGGGTTTCAGCTTCTTAATTTGCTGCCTTTTTGTTTTGCACGCATGTGCAGAGGTCAGTAAACATGCCCTGTGATCATCTTGATCTACTCTTTCCCTCTATTGCTTTTTCTAGGATTTTGCCAGAGAAGCCCCAATGTGTGGATGTAGGTATGCACATTCTCCAAAGAAGCATCAGTCTCACAAGCGGATTGCTGTGTGACTTTAAATGTGTACTTGCCAGCCAGACCTCTTTCAAAGCTGTTCACTTATCACAGTCGCATGGTTCCCTGCTTTCTGTTTTGATGGATGGGGAGTGGATAGGCTTGGGAGGATGAAGTTAAAGGTTGGCTTCCTGTAATGTACCCTCCATGATAAAAGCTGACAAATCGTTCATTGGATTTTGCATTAGGAAACTTCTGCATTACCTATGCTGCTTTAGATTAGTTTTTCCCAGCTGAAGTGAAGGCCTCCCCATACATCCTTTTTTAAATGTGCCACCAAGATTTCCAAGCATCAAAAGCCAACCCTGTCTTGGATTCAACTGCAAATTGTATACTATGCCTCTTGAATTGAGTTGGGGGGGCGGAGGGGGGGGGGGAAGAGAGTCAGAATTTAAGCACGTGGGAAAGACTTTGCAAGCCTCAATTATTGTATACTTTGATGGGAATGTGACGGTTGTGGCAGTGCTATTTGAATTTTGTCTTCACATTTAATGCAGATTTAAAATGTGCTTGTAGGGCATTTGTTTTGACGTTAGAACAATCTGAGTGTTTCATACCTGATAATGGATATTATTACTTCACAAAATACCCACACTTTAAAACCTCCACCCATAGGATGCATTTGACCTTTTTGGATTTTATGTTGTCACAATTCCTAACTTACGTGCCCTTCAAATGTTTGTTTGGTAGCGTCAATTCAGTCTTGCTGCTGCAGCTCGGATTACTGCTTTTGCACTCTCTTTGAAATGAGTTTTTTAAATGTGCAGATCTACAAAGAGTGAGTTTGGAGGGTTCCCCAAGCTTGACCCTCACTGTAGATAGGTTAATGTAAATGATAAACTTCTCCCTAGAAGTAGTCTGAGCCTTGTTCCTCCTACATTTAATGCAATGCCTTTCCCGTTGGTATATTACATAGAGTATTTATTCAAAGTACAATATGAAAAATATAAACAGTCGACTAACTAAGCATGCTAATTAAAGCTTTCTTACCAGAAAGCTTGATACCACAAATTTTTCTTAATACTGTCAATTTAAATACATTGCGGTTTATTTCAAAACAAGCCGGCGACATAGCTGCGGCCGGAGATGTAGCCGCTGTTCCTACAATATTGAGGCATGTTCCTCAGCCCATGGTCCTGCTTAAGATTCTCACATGCCACCAAGAAGAAACATCTTCTCAAGCCTGTGTCAGCCATAGTCTGCTATATATTTGACAGCAACAACACTAACTTGCACCAATTAGTATTTTACCCTTATGTCAAGAGTGATGAAAAGCATGTCTGCTTCCCCCGTGCCTGTGACAAACAAAGGAAGCCTCTCCTTTTGTTATGATTGAGTTGAGGTTATCCATCAATTAATGAGAGAAGACATGTCTGTATCTGATTGTTTGGTTGTACAGGCATAGGAGAAGTAAACGTCTGAAGACATGGGCTAGCCATCATGGATTCTGAATTGGTGCTTTGGATAGATGCTGTCCAATAGGTATCTTGTCTCCCCCAAACTCTGTGTGTGTGTGTGTGTACCCCCCTGCCTCATGTAGGAACATTATCGGAGTGGGAAGCACCACGTCACCAGGGAGGAACCTCTACAAAACATGGCACCAATGCTCTGTCATTTTGGACACTCACTTCCATTACTGCAATGACAAGCCATGAAAGCCTAAGTTTACATGGGTTTAGCAAGTAAACATGTATTTCAGCAGTCGAGGCAAGGTCATATATTGATGTTAGTTGAACTAATTGCGAAGAATAGCTATGGTATTGGCCACCGAAGGACAAGCCAGAAAGGGGGTCGGAGTGCTCTGCAGGTGCAGTGATAAGGGACACTGGGAATGAAAGCATGAAGAGAAGCTGGGTTTTTTCCGGTTCTAACTGGAATATTCAACTCTGGGCCCCTCGTGCTTATCGTCTGCTCTTCGGCCGGGAGCCGTGTGGTAACCCATGATGGGTGGGGATCGAAAGTAGCCCCATAAAGAGAGCAGTTTTTGGAACAAGTCAGTTAGAATTTGGACCCCGGTGATGCAGTCTAACTGAGAGCGAGGACGCTCCACCTCACATTCCTGTTAGGCATAGATCACTCGTCCTACCTGCTCTGGAACTAAGCAGTGTTGTGGCCGAGATGAAGGCGTCTTCTGCAACGATCTTTCTTAACGGTGAAATTACTTTTCTATGTTTTGTATAACTAATAGTGTGCTTATTCTTTCTATATATGTTGTAGTTAATAAATGGCCTATAACGAACCATTTATATACGTAATATAGCTAAGGTGTGATGTGTAGTTATGTGTCTATCCAAGTCCAGTAACTAATTTTCCTAGGGGCCGGGAGGCGTAAGCATTGGTTCTCCTAGTGTGGCCACGATAAAAGCAAAACACATCCGTATACCGTTTTGAGGTGTAGCTGAGATATTGAGCTGTTGTGTGTAAGCCTCACTTCCTCCCCACACTAACCTGAAAATTGCTGGTCCTTTTTGTTCTCCTTTTCTTCTGCTTTGACTCCCTCCAAGCCGAAAACCTGTGGGCCGAGTGGCTGTATCATGGTGCTGTCCCTTGTACTTCCTGTTGTTCCTAGCCTGTCACCTGACCAGGTTTGCTGGTGTTCCTGGCCAGCTTTATGGGAGGTTTTAATTTTTGAGATCCTACTCGTCTGAAAATCTTTGTCTCCTGAAAACTCTGTTTTTACTATGGTTGAGTAAACAATTGGTTAGGGAGTTCCTTTCTGTGTTGTAATAAAGATGCACATGCAGTGTCAATGCTGGTATGAGGCACAGGACCAGACTGCCCTCTCCTATATTCGGGTCTAAATTCGGGTTTTGTAAAGTCTGTAATAGAACACTATGAATGTGTTTGACAGGGCCACGAAGAACAGATAAGTACCTTAACAATTTTCCCCACCTGTTCATTACTTTAAATACATCATTTTTTGATAAACCACACCCAGACTTGATTTTCAAAATGAGTAAGTGTGGGCTAGGGCACGCATATCAATTTTTGTGAATTCTGGCCCAGGTTTTAGGGTTAAGAATGTTGCATGCTGGGAGATGTTTTGTAATCTGATATGTTTTTTGGGTGAAATGAGGCCAAGTGTTAGACTGCAATGGTTTGAAGTGGTGAGAGAGTATGCCTTTGGCCCCTAGAGATGCTTGATATGTAGGAGTGCGATACAAATAAAATATCATAAATGTTCCAGAGCGCAACAAGGCAAGGGAGGGGAACAAGGGAGGACAAAACGACGATCTTACTAAGCCCAGTAACATTGGGAAAGCGCAAGTGCAGGGGGGAGGGAAGGGGGAAAGTGCAAGGGCGAAACGAGGAGTGGATAGTGCTGAGCAAGGGATAAAATAAAAACTGGTAGTGCAGCCAGCGAGGAGGCAAGTACGAGGTCAAGACACAGACAAGGGGTGTCTGATAAGTGCAGGTAAGGGGACTGCAGCGTTACAGATACAGACCCAAATGCAAGGGTTGCCAGGATGCAGTGCGGGTGTGTGGCTGGGTAGGCAGGGACCTGGGCCCGCAGATCAGAGGGAACTTCCCAAGATCAGACTTGGGAAGTTTTCCTCCTTTGTATCTTGTCTGTAAGTTTTAAGTTTCTCTTCAGGCTTCATTGCTGATATTGTAATGCATTATCTAAGATGTGGTTTGCAATGTCTCTTCCCTCTGTTGATGCTTTAATCTGGGGAAAATGTAGGCCATTTACTTGGGACCTGCAATCCTTCTTGTATCGCCTCCGGGGTACACTTCTCTGAAGTGGTGCATACACTCTTGGCCCCAGTGTACCTCCAACTTCATTACCTAGGTTCATGTGATTTATGCTGGGTGAATTCACCCCAGACTTGAGAGTATGATCATCAGAGTCTCAATTCAGCCCTACGTCTCCTGAGAGAGACATACAAAGTGTGGGTGCACTACCTATGCTGTGGGAATAAAATCTGTATGCTTGCATCCCTTACTGGATGGAGTATTGCAAAAATTGTGAGAAGGAGACTCAGTGGACCTGGTGGTGTTTCCAAGCAACACAATGGCCCTCATTCCGAGGGTGGTGCTAGTCATGGCGCTATTAGCCATGACTAGCACCAATACTGCCACCGACTTGGTGGTATGGGGACTTACCGGTCTATCCCGACCTTTGCGGGACCAGTAAATCCATTTGAAAAGCCATTCCCCATTCCCATTTGAGCCCCCATAGGGCTCAATGGGAAGGTGTCCATAACGGTACCGCAAATTGCGGTACCGTTATTGACCCCGGTATCCCTTTGCGGGTCCCGTCCATAACGCTTGGTAAAACCAGGTGTTAAGGGAGGGACCCGCAAAGGGACCTCGGAATAGGGCGCAAAGGGATTACCAGTGCCCGGTATCCCTTTGCGCCCAAGTCGTAATGACTCCCAATGTCTAATTTTCCTCTCTGCTACATTTTGATCCTAGACATAAAAAATGTAACAGGCTTGATATTTGACATTTGAGGGCATAATCATCATTCTAAGCAATCACTTTCAATATCTTCACAGTATAATTTTATCTACAGAATTTGGGCACATGTTTACCATGAAAACAAGAATAACCAACCACTACAGTCCACGGCTCTGCTGACCTGTTTTTCAACGGGACAAAGGTCATTCTCTGACTCCACTATGATTGGTTGCTTGCTCTCAGCATACTGTTGCAGTTCTTGTAGGAGAAGCAGTGTCTTGCCATAGTCTGCTGGTGTTGATTCATTTTTGATGAATAGCAGATAACTGTCTGACAACAGAAGAAGCCTCCCTGTACCTTTAGAGAAGATTGTAAAGCCATCGACATTCTAAGCTGCCCCCATCTACAATGAAATGAGAACAAATTTTCA